>NW_023458567.1:15323442-15346725 GCF_013731165.1 Rhagoletis pomonella | reverse complement strand
TGCCTATTTCTCGTTGTTCGCTTTGTGTTGCCGCAGTATTCGCCACAGTATGTATAGCAGCCACATGCAGTGGAAATAAACAAAAAAGTAAGCGACACCAAAAAAGAAATCAAATCAGACAGCCTAAATTGCTGCAACCAAAACTCAGTAAACTTTTGTTGGCCGTCGCGTCGGCAGTCCACCGCAAAAGCTCGTAAATTAAATTCATTTCTGCCGCATGTGTGTGTGCGTGCGCGTGTCACTGCAAATTCAAGCGTATTTATGCACGTCAAATGCAGTGTGTATGTGCGCCTAAAAGTAGGCTATACGGCGCATAATTCATTGCATTCGCTCTGGTGTTGCTGCTGATGTGTTTGCCATTGCCAAAAACAGCTAAAGTCCTTCTCGCGCGCTGATGAGTGATGAGTGTAATATTGTTGCCAAAGGCATGTGTGGCTTCGAGCTTGATGCGCCTAAAAGTATGCTGGCGGCTGCAAAATTTTTGCCTACTCTTCTGCTGACTACTATTTTCTGCTATTAGCGGTATTTAGGATTGTAATGGTCTGAGAAATGATTGAATTGCTGTTGAATTTATTTGCGCCTGAGGGAAAAAAAGTGAATACGAAAAGATTTGATGTTTTTCTGGTAAGTTAGTGCGCCTCAATAGCTGCAATGCTTTCAAATGCTTTAAATTTTGGTTTTATTTTCGGAGAGTGATTGATTGACCCGGCGGCTACTTCGCTGATTGGCTCATGTCGCTGATTTATTGTGATTTTTTGCAAATTTTAGCAAAACATTTTATTTTTGCATTTGTAAGCCATGCTTTCACTTATATGTTTTTGCCGTTTACTAGTTTTTAATTCATTTAAATTTTTCTGCTCTTTATGCACTGGTGTTTACCTAACACAATTTCAATGTTTGCCGATCATTTTGCTGCCAGAAGTGTGCTGAAAAATTCATCAGCAAATATTGCATAAAACTACGCATGTATGTACGTGCTTGTTTGTGGTTGTGGTAAAGTAAGCTTTTAGGCGTTGAAGTAATTTTAATGGTTGCACAATGTACATATGTAGGTACATTTATGTATGCAGGTACGTGGTTAGCGCATTAAAAGCATGCGATTCACCTCAATTAAATTTTAAAAATTTTGTGGCAGATTTTTAATCAATGTTTTTTGAGTGCAAAAGAAAAGTAAAATGAAATAATCGATACCAACCAAAAAAGTAAGCGATGCGTATCTGACCTGAAATTTCCCAGTAGAATCGGGCAGCCCCAGTTAAGGTTTACGTCGATTCAGAAACACACTACTGATGGCGCAGCAGGAGCAATGAGATCTTGTACAACCGATTCTCTGGATGCTCTGCTCCATTTCTTACCGGTAGATCGCTTTAGAGGCTCTTCTCCTTCTCTGTTTTTTTTTTTTTTATTTTATAAAAGGTATTCGGAAACGAAGGGATTCTATCTGCGTTGAAATTATCTAACATAGTCCAATACTTCTACAAAATTGTAGCGTACATTTAGGCTAACCACTTAACTACTGTGACTGTTGGACAAATATTAATAACCAGACACTTCGTTGCTTTTAATAAAAGTTTTATTAGTTCAAATTTTCTTTGTGCTTTTATTTGAAGCGCCCTTTGGCTAATAATTGCCAGGACTTTAATTTGCTATAGAAAATTTTCAGCCGCTGCCCCTTGTAATTTTTTTTATAAGTCATTGCTATTGAAAGTCCACAACAAAAAACTTTTTCATTGTATTTTACATGCTTTTTGTTTTATGTATTATACTCGTTTATTTCTTTGTAAAGCCTCGAAAATTCCCAGACAATTGCGTGACAATTGACCGCAAGCCAAGTGCTTACGCCATACAATGCGTGAATAGCGCAAGCAGACAGCGAAAATAAAAAAGGGGATACAAATAATGAGCACATCAAATGCGGTGTTAATGGGAAAAATAATAAGGGAAGCAGAGGGGAAGAAGGGCAAAGGTAATTTAACGAATGAATCAGTGAAAACTATACTATTGGTAGTGGTTTTTATTTAATAAATGTAAGAACACTTTTTTCGTAGACAAAGGCATAGAGATATACATAAATAAATATTAAAAAATTCTGATGGATTACAGCTGCATATTTTTTGGGACAGAATATATTTAGTATTAAGTTTACTTTGACAACATACGAAGGGCAAGAATTTTTGCTATTTAGTCACCCCCCCTTCTAAATGGCTACTACATATACTACTTATACATATACAAAAACCTTCTAAGGCGGTGACTTAGTCCCTCCCTCAATCAATAAATGACCCGTTGCTATCTAATTAATCTTACCTTTCGTGCTGACAGCCTTTCCAGAATGTATGGCGACAAACAACGCAATTAGAGATATACACTGATATACAGTGGTCGAAAAAAATTATAGCCGCATCAAATTTTTACACGTTTTAACGTATTATTATTTTTTATTTAATTTTGGTTATTTCTAGAAAAAATTCGAGTATGGAATTTTGTAGCCCATTTAAAGTGTAATTATCAAATAGTTGGAAACTACCGTTAATTTTTTAGAATTTTTATTGACGAAAATGTTACGAAAGCAAATACGTTAAAAAAATATGGAAAATCAACCATAATTTTTAGCCATTTGAATCTTGCATTTTATTCTACTAGAATTCAATGGGCTACGAAACTGAGCATCAGAATCTTTCTAGGAAGTCTAATTAAAGAAGCTCGAAATTTTGTACGAAGGTTTTTTTTTTAATATTGCACAAAGTTTGAAACATGGATTTACACGGGTTTTGTTAATGAATGAACTATGAGGTTGTTCACCACTTTCCTGGTTATCCGGTTATGTGTTTATATTTTTTATTCAGTTTACAGCAATAAAATAGACTACACAATACTAATTTTTAACCAATTAACCTGATAACCAAGCAAGTGCGAACAACCTCTATGTTTTTATAAAAAATAACCAAAATTAAATCACAAAAAAAGTATATTTTAATATTTGTCAAAATATGATGCGGCTATAATTATTTCGATCACTGTATATACACACATATGTACTTAGTTAGATATATAAATACATATGTATGCCAGTATTTTTTTTTTTATCTTTTCAGGTACAAACTAGTCTGCCCCTTACATACTACATACATACATAGTTGCGTTTGCTATGCTCGATTATTTGGTTTTGAATCAACCAACCATACAAAATGCCTACTCAGCCTTTCCGGCGGCTAGCGAGCGAATGATTGCTTATTTTTGTTTTGTCTGAACTGGCAGTATTGGCGTCGGCGGTTTTTCTTTTGAAACCGTAAAACGTGACCAACGTTCGAAATCGCTTTATGCGTTACGTGCGTGCATGGCGTTGCAAGCGGCTTATTTGATTAATGATTGCATACTTTTGGGGCGTGTGTAAGCGACGCAAGTACATATGAATGAATAAAAATATGGGAATTGGCAGAGGGTTCATGCCTAATTAAAAATACCAAGTTATAAGTTCTTTTAACCGTTTCCATTTGCTACAAATGTAACAAATTAAATTTTTAGTATTTTTTTTTTAATTTGAATCGGCATCGAGATAGATGTATGATAACTTGTTGGTGTCGTAGTGGAACTAGCTAGTGAGGTAGACCCAGGAAAAATGCTAGGTTGACGGAGTCGGACCAAAGGGAAAGGGGTGTTACCTAAGTTTAAGGAGGAAAGTGACACTAGTCTATCGAGGTAGCTGACGCTCTTCGATGAACTCCGATAACAATATTAAAGTGGAGAGTTGATAAAGATGGTTATAGTCTCTCGTATGGACAATCTGTACCATAACGGTAGATACTGGTAACTCAATGTATGTCTAGATCTCGTCCTTGAGTTCGTAGGGTTGCCTTCTGAGACGCCGGAACGGTTCTTTGTGTTCGCCGTCAAAGGGAACCTGGTCTGTGGATAAAATCTTCCAGAGTATGGATACTTTAGTTACGCCAAAATTACGTAACTCTCTAGATGTAGCCAGTGACGGCTTCCACGGATCTAGAGTATGTAAAAGTGATGTTTACCTCTCAGTGAATACCGCTTACAGCTTGCCTTTATAACGTCGGGTTCAGTAGTTATGAGGCCTAGACATCTTTTCATAGAGTTGCCTTCTGACGTGACTAGAGGGTAGGGTCGCTTCCAAAAAGTATCTATTCGAGAGTGTTCTTTCGCGGGTTGCATGGTGGATTCGTTATGCAGGTGGTTCTCAGGCGGCATCTGTAGGCATTCCGTTGCCATCCGGAGTGCGGTATTCTGAGAAGTCTGCAGCTTCAGCATAAAACTAGCGTGTAATTGTCTAGAGCCGACAGGCCTGTTACGTCGTATGCTGCCAACACCGTTTCTCTGTATTTTCAGCTCAAGCATCACCGGAGAGCGACTTGGAAACCTTATTGCAGCTCTGTGCTTAATCAACTACATTAACGTGCGTGGAGAAGAAGAAAATTATTTCAAACTTATCACTTTCGAGTTACTAACCGGCGGTACTGGTGTGCCGTGTACTTGGATGCCTAATCGCGGGTTGGTCTATTTCAATCAAAGTTTCGCCATTGATTTTGTAGGGAAGATGATAAGGCGCGTTTAGTGAAGAAGCTAGAAGAATCGAAGAAATAGTTATTTACTTTCGAAACAGATCCTCATTGCTGTTACCGTACATCAATGTAGAGCAGTAGTCAGTGAATGAGGTAAGTAAAACCTTAGTGGGGGAGCGAACACCATCTAGTTCGACCACCTTTTTAAATCCATTCGGGTTTCGAAGTTTTGGTATCAAAAAACCACTGGCGACTATCGACCGCCAAGATAGTACGTAGAGCACTATTTCAGCTTCTGCGCAAGAGAGGAGGTCTCAATCTACTCGAGTAGTGTGGAGAAATAAACGATATCAAATGCTTTTGACAGGTCCAACAAAAAAAATACAACTGATGAGAGCGGCCAACGACGGATTGAGGATCGTAGCCGGTATTTTCATCCCGCGACAAACAACTTTTTTTTTAGCATCAACACGCATAGTATGCTGAGACCAACATTTTAGTACCTGTAAGGTCGAAACCACGCAATGAGAGGCAAAGCGGCGAGCGGCTGAGCGGGACCATACAAACATGCCGTTCAGCCACTCTGAAATGCCGCTCAGTGCGTGGCCTCGGGCTTAGAGAGATTCAAGGTCTTCTGGTAACGTGGAATGACAAATGGTGTCGAAGATCTCTGACAGACCCTACGCTACTAGGAAAGTTATTTTACAGGGGCGGCTTCCGTTAAGGGTGTGAGTAATCCAGATGTTTATGACGATATGGAATATTATTGTGCTGTGCACTCTGTACAAGAGCCATGCCAGTTCTACCTAGAGCCAGGTTGCACGTCAAGTATGGGTGTTAATAGTTAGTCTTCGTGCGATAAAATTTCTCTTTGTTGGTTGGCTTTCCAGTTGGCTTGCAGTGGTAGAACTACTTTCCCAAACTTCCACACGTTTGCAATGATGAGATTAGCCTCCGACAGCAACGAGAATTTTCACGTCAACATCCTGAGTTCATCGGTAACGGTGGTGTTGGATGCCCACCTAAACTTAGTCACTGGTTATAGTAAGAGGCTATGCATCCTTCCAGTCTCAAAGCAGCGCTGTGATTAAGTTTTGATTAAAAAAATACGTTATACTTTTATAAACGAAACAGGTGAAATTTTCCTGCCTCAAACAACGTCGGCTGATAGTAGTACCCTAACCTACATATGCAGCATTTTTTATGTACATACATCCGTCTAGCTGCCGGCCCGTTTGACTGGCAATTATCGTAGAAAATGCAATTAATTTGCAATAAAAGCAATTTTTACTCATTCACTGCCTTCAATGTATGTATGTTGAAGTACCCAAGTACTCGTACTTTAACGTATTTGTTGTTTTTGTGTTAATTTTTTTTCCTTGCTTTGACTTTTGACTCGCACGCGCTGAACGCTTTTCAATTTGTCGCAGCGCCACACTCAAAGTATTGCACAACAGCGTCAATGGCTGTCGATTGCGGCGAGTGGCCCTCTCTCTCATGGTTGTATACGAGTACTTAGTGTATGTTGGGTATGTTCAATGGCGCATGCTAATGTTTGCGTGTGTGTGTGAATGTTAGCCGTAAGTACGTACCTCTGTGTTCTGTGCAATTGGATTATTAGTTTTTAATTCGATTTTATTACACATTTCCACCTATTTCCCCTTTGGCGATTGGCTATATTCCAGTTGTTTTTTTTTTGTTGCCGTGCTCTTGGTGCTGCTTCTCATTTGTATGCCGCCTTTGTTCTGCGTTTAATTTGATGGCACACTTTTAGGAGGTGTGAATTGATTGGAAAGTAAAGTTAATTATTGAATTTTTAGTACTTAAATTTATTAGCAACTAAATTTTAATGCATTAAGGACTAAAATATTTAATTTTTTATTTAGAACCTTGCTCTGGAACTTGTTTTAGAAGCCCTCTTCTTGTGTTTCTAGAATAGATATGCCATCATTTATTACCGTTTCGCGAATATAACTCTCTTGTGACTTTTGTTTCCAGAGTACTCCAAAACTAGTGCAGCTCAAGACCTTTCTCGAATTTGGCTCCTAACCTAAGAGAGGACCTAATGTTGATATGTAATTTGCTGTTTATTGCTGTGTTAAAGATTTCCACTGCTTTGCTTCTGCTTGCTGTGCCAAAATTTAAAGTGAGAGTCCCAAAAAGCACGCCAGTCGTTTCTCATCTATGCCAACTGGCCCCAGATGGAAATGTCAAATGAAGTCAAGTCCTTCTTCACTTGGTCTTTCCATCGCAGTGGGGGACTTCGTCTTCCTCCTCTACCACCAGCCAGTTCCGAGTTAAATAATTTCAGAGCTGGAGTGTCGGTGTCGATTCGAGGTTATTTTCCATGTCGTTGTAAAGCTCGTACAGCCAACTGAAGAAGGTACTTAATTTACCCGCGTTCGACTACCAGCTGCAGGGACTTTTTAATTTGCTGGGAGTTTGTAATTGGCAGGAAATTTGTAATTTGCAAGTAGACAAAGGGTTTCCAATACACTTTTGTCGGGAGAAAAGACCTCAAGGGTGTCCTGCCTAGACAATTCATCAGCCCTGAAGATTTTCAGGCTTGACTTTGAAGTAGTCCCCGACCAGTTTTTATCATTACATTAGCGATCCCAGGTCCCCGATTACAGGTTAGCTGTTAGAGTAGATATTTTACTTTGTAATTAGTATTACACTGATACGTAGACGGTCGACTGCTTGAAATACGCTGGAGAAATTCGGCAGCCTTTACAGAGTTCCTGACAGAACATACCTTCTCCAACTCCATTATCCAATTTCGGCCTGGCTGTGAAAATATTAATTGGAGCTCCGTCCCAAAGGCTTCCGCTCTCCTATTACTCCATGAGATGGATGTGTGCAGAGAAGGATCTATTCAGAACCAGTCACGCTTAGCACAGAATCATTTCTACAGGTATGAAGTTTCCAAAGATTGTCGAGTGCTTATACCGCAGATTGAATACTTAAAGAAAGAAAGTACTCCCTTTGTCCAACCAACATAGGGTGCAAAATTTGTCTGCCCTAATGTCTTCTGATATTTTAAATAAAATATCTCCTAGGATTGAACAGAACCAAGCAACTAGTTGTGCTTTAAATTTTCCCGAGAGTCCCAGTTCGAATAGCAGTGGATATTGTCTTGGTAATTTTTGAAAGGTGATAGAGTAAGCAAAATTAATGAACAGCATTTTCACTTTTCAGTATAGCTAAACAAAATAATGTTAAATATACTATACGTATATGCTTTCTTTAAAGATATTTATTATTCTATTGAACTCTATTCCTTTTTTCATTGCAGGTATGTATGCGAAGTTAAAACTCAATTTCCACTAAGTATATATACTATAATTTTTTGGTAAGTCTGTAAATAAAAATCAACCCCTACCAATAACTAAGCTTGCTTTCGATCAATACGTGGCAAGTACCGGCCACCGGCCAAGTATGAAGCTATTTTTTAAAGCTTAGCGAAGCAGTTACCTCAGTTAGTTTAATGGCCTATGAGAGGCCCTCCTCGATCTATCTCGACAGACCAAAAAGTACAAATTTTAGCCACCACCTGCCAGTGGCAACGAAAGTGTTCGGTGCTTGGATTTCTTCCTCGTCACAATAGCGGTGACAGTAGTCATTCGCCGGAAACCCCTTTCTGGTGGCATTCGCTGCTCTAAGGTAGTGGCCCTTAATTGATATCTAGTATCAGCCGAAATTGCGAGCGTTCCCATTTTACTAGAGCGTGGGTTCTCTTGTTATTTAGCCTTGATCATATTTGATGTGCTGGCACACACATTGGTTCTGTAGCCCATATTCTGTTCATTAGTTAGAGGAAATTTGAGCTCAGCCAGAGTTCGAATGATTCCAACGGTATATGCGCTTAGTGAGAAGGGTTTACGGCCGATAAGCAGATATATAAAATATTTTTTTAGTCTTGGCACACAAAATTACTTTCGGCTATCTACAGAACTATGTGCTATATGGAGGCAACTTGGCTATCCAAAAATATATATACGTTTTCTTCATTTTGTTGTTTGCAGTAACCGACTAAGCTATTTTGACCGAGTTTATCTTTCAAAAATATAGTTACAAGTCTTGGAACTGGTCGGTCCGGCACCGGACATTCAAAGCTGACTTTTTATCAACCTCTGTGAAAGTAGGAAGTTAAGAATTCATCTTAAATCTTCTTATTTTTTTCATGTATGTTAGCATTGATAACTGTAAACCACGTTAACCGTTTTTGAAAAATCTTTTCGGAAAGCTGGCACCTCAACTCTGGTCCCATATGAATTTTGCATTTTGTTGATACGCGGTTTTGTACTTTAAGCGACGATTTTATTTTGTCCTTATGTCAGTTTTAAAGTCGGTGTTGGTTTTCCAAATTAAATTAATAATTGATTTATTTAATTTAATTTTTTAAGTGTATAACGAGAGATATTAAAAAATGATTTATTTCGAAAATATTTTTGAAATGGGTTGCCGCTTGTAAAGAAATTCAAAATCAATTAAGTTGAAAAGTCCAATAAGGCTGTCAAACAAGAAAAGCATTATTTCTAAAAAAATTTTGCAGAGGATTGCCACTTTTTCCAAAAGTTAAACGCAAGTAATGTGAAACCCAAAAATCCCCCAATCGAAATTTGTTTAATAGCGCTTTATTTCATTATATATTTCTTTAAATAGGGTTGCCACCTGTTAAGAAATTCAAAAATAATTTAGTTAAGTTGGGACAAATATTTTAATATGGGTATCAGAGTTTAGAGGTTTAAACAGTTTTATTTCGACCATAGTTTTGAAGATGGTTGCCATCTTCTGGATACTTACGAACTTCACACTGTTTGTTGCCATGCTTTTAGTCGAAAATCCGAAAAATATATGGCGAGATAAATTGACTGATTTTCGCGTTCGTGATTATCGAATTCCGCGTGGCCAGTAGCGTAATTTCCACTGACTTAATTGAAATTTTAAAATTGATTGTTAAAAATTAATTAATTTACACCGATATTTACATACATTCATACCTATACTGTCCAAGTGCAGAACTATGAACTGTTATGTAACGCGCCAGCTGCCAGAGTCAGCGAAAGTCACATGTATCCGGAGGTAGTTAACTTCATTTTATAATAAAGTTTAAAATAGCTGTGTATTTATGTGTACATGTGAACATTTATTTCAATTTACCAAATAAAAATAAAAGTGAAAAAAACTCGAAAAAACAATAAATAACTGCAAACACCTAAAAGTATGCAATGCATAAATTTGCATGCTAAATATGCCAGTAGGCGTGCGTGGACTGCGTAAATTACGTTAAATTGGTAGCAAACAGGACAGGCAAAATGAAAATATGCAATATCAAAATACATACATATTTACATATATGCATGTGCAAAAATATGTGGTAAAATTTACGTAAGCGTGTGTGCGTATATATATGTATGTGTGCTATCGCAAAGGTATAAATTAAAGGCGTAATCGTTTTAAAATGGGTTAAATGCATAACAACGTCAGTAACGGTAACAACAACAGCAAAAATGCCAACTACAATTGCGATAAATGCATTCGCATATTTTTCGCCCTCTCTTACTCTGTACACGCCCACAAGAGCAGACACATATTTTCACCTACTTACACACACACACACACACACATCTATACATTTGAAGGTTTTGCAGTTAATGCATTCATATGCAAATTATGGCTGTTGTTTGTGGCCGAGCGTACCAGTACTAGCAACGGCATACCAAGCATATTGTCCAAGCATAGAGTTGAGTTGGTATGTGTGTGTGTGTGTGTGTGTGTGCTGTTGCACAAAAATAACCTACTTGCAGGCGTTTGCCTGCCAGTTTCTACGGATATAAAGTTTGCTGCCGCACTGCTGTGAATTGTTAAACAATTGTATACGCAACAGCAACGAAAACAATGAAACCAACAACAGTAAGAATAACAACACACAACTGCACTCATTATACGCAGCATGTGGTTGTTGCTGTAGCTTGCCGCAGCACATATTTTCTATGGCAATTATAAATTGCTGTTGTTTTTGTTGCTATTGTTGCACTTCCTGCTGAGGACAAGCCTACTTTTAGGCGCTTGCACACAGGGAGCGCTATGAACGCACCCAAAAAGCCCAATTCGGGTGTTGGCTGTTTGGCATTTTAAGTGTAAAAGGTCAATGCATGCCCGAAACTTAGAAAACAAAAAATTGGAAAAATACCTGTGCAAATATTTTTAAACACAATATTGCAAGTACTTTCCCAATGCATAGAACATTAGCCGATATACGCTCGTAATCGCAAATGACCCAATACCCAAAGGCAGTGTATACATTTAGGTGTGCAACGCAACGTGCTTGTACTAACACATGCCGCAGTGTAGGTAATTATTCCGGTGTCAGTTAAAAATACCAAAAAGCGTTCCTGTTTATGGCGTATTGTGCCCGTTTGCAAGCGTAGTACTGAGATGTAATTTAGTGTTAGTTTATAGCTTCACATGCATGCCATACTTTTAGGCGATTCAATGGCAATTGACTGGCAAACGAAATTTATTGGTTTTCGGCAAAAAATGGCAAGGACTTTATATAAAAAATGCTGATTTTGTGCTAGAATTTCTTGTGCTTCAATAGATGAAGCGTTGGCAAACAATTTTTATTGCCAACGGTGTACTCAGGCATGGCAGTGATGAAGATAGTACTGGACCCTTTCGACGTATTCTTAATCCATGCAGTTTATACTAAAGTAATTCTCTGGATAATCTTTTTGCGTTCCTGTTGAAAAGTGCCTATAATTACACTTATCACAGCGATAATAGAGGTTCAGAGGTTCAAAAATCTCTAAATAAACCACATCTAGCTGCATGTCCCTCTCACTGGCTAATTACACATTGCGTCTGTTATTTTTTCAAGTTGCATACTTTTAGGCCTCAATGCATTTCATTCACAAATAAATTTTTACAATAAAAAAAAAAATGTTACATATTTTTAGGCACTTCCTGCAGACTAGAATTTGCCAAAACAGCAACAAAAGTTGAAGAATTTTATTGGTCAGCGCTTTAAAACGCCACACATAAAGTTGAAAATTTTCCTTCCCCTCTGAATAGGAATTTTTAAACACCTCCACGCCTTGGATCTATGTTTCTTAATGCTTTCATTTTCGAGCTGCTCCTCTTTTTACGATGCTATTGAAACCATTTTTCAATTTTCCTTTTTTATACAACTAGTTAAAAACTCGCTACATACTGATTCATAAACTCATCAAATCATCAGCAGCCACAAAAACACCCAACGAAATAGCCACAACATAAAACAAGTAAAATCAATTTGCGGCTGTCAAATTACGCTTTCGATTATTTTTGTTTTCTGTTTTTTTTTTGTTAGTTTTTGAGTTCTTAGTGAGTGAACATTTTTTGGCTTGCCACTGGAGCTGCTTTTGTGGTGGAAAATTGAAAATTAATTGAACTACGTACATAAATATTTGGGGAGTGAATTGGCAGGGTACAAAGCAAAAAATGTAAAAACGAAAATGAAATTTAGTAATTTGAAAACAATTTATTAACTTTTTCTATGGAAAAATACATGAATATGTTTTTTCATGATGCGCATGATTGGCGTAGTCTATTTATGAAATCTATGTGAGCTTTAAAAGTTCTAATTAGAAAGTAATTGAATGATTTGGATTTGATTTTATGAAATTGTGAATTGATTACTAAAAAAATTGCACTAAAATGGAGAGTAGAAGTTTAAAAAATGTTAGTAAGGAAAGTTTAACTAAAAACATTACATAAATGGACTTGGTTGAATTACTTGGACTCCTTAAAGTATACACTGAAAGATTTCAAATAGCGGCACATATTTTTATGTACTGAAAATTTTACATTGAGCCATGAAGCCGAATAAAAAGAACTTATGCGGTACGGAAAAATAAAATGTTTACAAATTTTCAAGTCAGAGTTTTCGCGTAGTGCCAACCAAATATTACTCGAAATTCTGTTGCCTAAAATTCGGCCTTTTTCTTGTAATTTTATGCCCTAAAGCTGCTACTTTATTCGCTACCTTTCTTCTTTCTCTACCTTTAATGTCAATTTATGGCATCTTAAGCCGTACAAGATCTTCGAAAATGTATGCGCAAAGCGAAAGCGAAAATTTCCATTACCCAAACCCAGCTTAAGAAATGCTGTGGCTATGCAAAAGTATTCAACAAAGCGAAAATTAGATTACTGCCCTGCCGGCAACAAATAAAATTCAATTTCTATAAAGGGCAATTGAGGCAGCGAATGGTGTACTTATTTACATAAGTAATGGCAAAGGAATATAAAAGGCGAGAAATATGGAATAATGTCGGAAAGAGAAATTAGTAGAGATGTTATAATTTTGGATTTTGCTGTATGACTGCGATAAAATGCATGAGAAGCTTGTTGGAAAATAAATGTTAATGAATAAGACACATAAACGAAAAACAAAGCTCGTAAATTGAAATGAGTGAAAAAAGAAAAAATCCTGTTTGATCCCGAAAAATATTGAAAACCTCCAAAAAGTGCAGAGAAAATTCAGCAAAGACTCGAAAAAAATTTGAAAACCCATGCCATTATTTTGTAATTCCTAAAAATATGGTATATGTTAATCCAGGGGATGGATTCTGTAGCTGTGAGAAAATGAAGTGTACACCGAGTGCAAAACTTACAACCAAAAGCTCTCCGAATAAAATTCAGTTGATTCAGTGAGTTTTTCGGAAGAGAAGTGTACACAATTTTGACAGCTAAAACTCATTTTACTTGCTGAATCGCAAAATGAAGAGTGTACACAATTTTCAGTGTACACTTGAAAATTTACAGTTATAGAATCCAGCCCCAGGTATTTATGTCCTTCCAAATGCATAATGGTTGTATTTTATTTATCTTGTCAATTAAATCAATTTTAAAATTTCAAGCTGGTGCCAACTCTCGTCAAAAATGTATGTACATATAGGCTACTTTAAAATATTTTGTTAAATAACGATAGCGTTCCACCATTTTTGTGCAGAGCCGCATGCGTTTTGACGTGGAATGACCCATGTATTATTCTTGCATTGGTTCGGAGTTTGTTTATGCTTCCAAAAAATTTAAATGATTTCCAATTTTATATACTTAAAATAATAATAATAATATTGGACGCTTTTTTCCTAGTGAATTCTTTTCAACTTCGATTTTATGAGTGGTTTACTCCTGAGTCGAGTTTCGGTAGTCCGAATACTGCTTACATAGATACAAGTGTTTACATAACTATGTATAAGTAATGCTTATATCTGCACAGCGTACTTTATGTCATCTCTCTGTGGTAGACCACCTGTAAAATCCTACAAATGACAGACAGGTGATTGACTTAGTCGCTTTTCCTAAAACTGAAATGAAAAAAAGCGTGTTTTAATAAGTTCATGCCTTCAACGAATATATTAATGAATTCCATGTTCGCGTTATTTCATGTAGTAAATACAGTGCCCTACCTCACGTGATTTTAAGTGGAGCTTCATCAAATATTCATCGCACCCACATAAGTGCCAATGTCTTAAGAGAAAATTACTTATAAGCCTATTAATCGCATGTCTTTGTTGCTTGTAAGACTTTACCCAAAATGTTTAAAAAGTCACTTTCACTTTTGTTCGTTATATACTTAATTATGTATATATGAACAGCTATACTTAAATACAATGTATGCCTGCATATTCACCGAATTCGCGGAAGACTTGCCTACATTAATTCTAAAATTTTGATTAATGCAATGTGAAAATGTATTTGTATTTTAATTTCCTTTATTACATTTTAAAAATTCATAATACTCACACGCAAAGCTGTCAAAAAAGTTTATTAAGTCTATATATTTCCCCTTAGTTATCAAACTTATATTTGTATGTATGTAGATTAGGGTGGTCCAAAAATGCATGTGAAAAAGTAAATAAGTAAGCAAGAATTTTTATGCTCCCACTCCCTAGGATTCTTCTATATCGAAAGAATATACCCAATTTTTTTTATTGTGAAATTAAAAAATACTTAGAGAGTGCTCAAAGCGCTCAAAGTTTCCATGTATTTTATATGGGAAAAAACAACTTTTCGTAGAAATGGTGTAGAATTCCTAAAAATCAAATAATAATGCCCACCTGTTTATTTAAAATTTTTTTCATAACAACTGAAATATATAGCCAAAAACACCCAAAAACCCTGAAAATCCACCATTGCATTTTCAGGGTTTTTCGTTAGTACTAAAAATGGTTAAATAAACTATTGGATATTACTATTGAAAGTCTCCTGAAGAGAATCTGAGTCGAAAAATATTGATTTCCACGAAAAGTTGTAAAATACATGGAAAACTTTGAGCGCTTTGAGCGACCTCTAAATATTTTTTGATTTCAAAATAAATAATACTTTTCTCGATATAGAACAGTCCTAGGTGGTGAGAGCATTGAAATTCCGACTTTACTTCTTTTGGACCACCCTAATGCAGATACATATGTATGTACATAAGACTATGTAAGTGGATGTGTAAATCTATGAAAACTTAAAAATTCAAATTCTTCCACTCTATGTGTGTAATGATATATATTTAAGACGCTAGCCTAGAGTGAAAAGTTGCTAAGTCAATTTTTAAAAATTTTTCAGCGGAGAAAAAAAATTTCTTTTAGCCATTTTCTTCAAGTATGTCGGAAAACTATGAATGCAACCTATAACATATTTAATGAAGACCATGACTCCATACGAATCAAAAGTATTCGACTTTATTAAAAGATTTCGTATTATTTTGGTCTTATCAGATATTCGCTGCCTCTCTTCGCCGAAGCAAATTTGCCTTTCATTGAGAAATATATAACAAATACCTTAATCCTTTTCGAAACGATGTATATTTAATTCTTTTGTATACTGTATCAAAATATGAGCTTTCATGAGATATGTATGTACATTAGGGTGGCCGTTAAAATTTCAACATCATAAAGAACCCACATTATTCTCTTCCACATATAAAATAAATACATCCACCAAACATGAAAATTTCAAAATTAAAAAAAAAAAACTTTAGGGTCTACCAGAGTTTAAAAAAGTAAAGTTTTATTTTTAAACAGTTGGCCAAAGTGAAGTTTTCGTTGAACCTTTGCGATTAAAAATAATAATTTTTTCAATCCTTGGTAGCGACCCTTAAGAGTTTGTTAAAAATTTTGAAATTTTCGCGGATGTCTTTATTTTATACATAGAACATACAAAATTTAGATGTTGATAATTTAGGGACCACCCTAATGGACATACATGTGCCTGCCTACAAAAGGATATGTCTTTGTCCAAATTTATACCCCAACAGTTCGCCAAGGTCATCTCCGTTTTATACTATTCTTCATCATTGCGTGTCTTCTGAAATTGACTTGAAAACTTACTACGCTTTACTATCGCCTCTTTCCATTTCATGATACGAACATATGTATGTCTATAAATGAAGTCCCAGCCATAGACAACAAAATTGAGACGCATTTTTATTCAGGTGTGTTTCATTAAAAATTTCTAGGAATTTATAAGTTCATAAGTACCTATATATTATATATAGTATATATTTTTAAACTTCATTATCTGACTTTTGACATCTTATAATTTACAATCAAGTTTATATGTTTTATATTGTAAATATGTATATAAAAAGGCATACTGGTAAAATTAATAACCTTAGTCACGAAAGTAGTGACGTATTTGTCTTTCGGACTATGGCGAAAAAAAAATCCTTAACTCTAAAAGACAGTTTACACAATCCAACAAATTTAGAGTTTTGTCCCGCAACTGACAAACCGTGTTATATTTTTTAAAGGGTCATAGTGTCTGGTTTACTCTAAACCCGGTCTAAACGCCGAAAAAATTTATTATCTCGCCAAATACTGAGGTGTGGGGAATAGGTTTTTTTTTATTTTGACATGATATTAAATTAATCTGACGAATTGTTGTCTGCTAATCTAATCTGCTAAGGCTGAATTAGCATATCGAGCCCTAACCCGCCAAAATAACGTAAGCGAAATTTTTTTCAAAATTTTCTTTTTGATGCAGAACTGCATCTAGATGCTCTAGGAATGTTTCTGCACCAAAAACACAATTTTTAAATAAATGTTTACGTTATTTTTGCGGTTAGGGCTCGATATTTTAGATACCATACACAGACGCATATGGCTGTGTCTAACTGGAGCATTTTGCAGCAGCCCTAAAACAGCATTATACACGTTTCTAAACCTACAGCCAGTTAGCTTAGCAACAGTTTAGTCAAAGCAACTTGCGAGAGCTGGCGGGCAGCTCAAACTATGGCATTCCGTAGAGCAACTTCTAAAAGAACCAGAGGTAGGTAGTAATAGAATAAGGTGAAGAGAAGACATTAGACTCGATTGGTATACCAAAATTTCCTTCAAAGATGTATCCTAAATGAATGACCTATTGAGTGCTGCAATAAGCAGTACAGGCTTACAACAGCCGTACAAACTTCCGGACTACTGTAGTTTTTTTCAGGCCGTAGTATATTCTGCAACGAAAGCAGCGTCTGAACTGACCTCTCGCTACAGTCAGGAAACAATTATAGCTTTGCAGCTATGATGACAAACTCTCATTGTGTACGAGATAGGATAGTTGAACTATGCGGGTGCCAGAACAAACAGGAAAACAGCAGTGAATGAGTATGCGGATATGCTGGCTAAGATTCGGGTTAACTTGCCTCCATGAAACATGGCATAGATCTACCGTTTTTTTAACGAAGGAAAAATAAACTATCTGGGCTTAAACCTTGAAATAAATAAGAATACCGAGAAATTCGATTTCGACAGAACAGAAACTATTCAGAACGAAAAATGACCCTGAGAATGGTAGAACACCGAAACCATTTTATTTCCAAACCAAATTTCACAAGCTATAACGGAAAATCGGTCCACAATATACTTTCTCTTAATTATTTAAAATCGAAACTCGATAAAGCGATGAAATAAAAGGCAGAGTCCTTGTAGAAATGGTGAAAATAATGCTTCGACACGATATTTTAGCACGAAAACAATCGAAGATAATGTTACACTTAAGTGGCTGACCTAAGACCATCTCCAAGTTACAGCTAGTGAAAAGTGAAAAACCATGCGCGGCATGTAAAGAGGATAACCTCAAAGTCATACCTGAAGCAATGCTGCCATATTCACAGTTTTAACTGTAAATCACAGTTTTAGTACAAATAACAGTTTTGTCATAATTTCAGATTTGAAAAAATTAATTGAAATATCCAGAAAGGGGCAATGGAGATTCTTGAATAAAAAGAGGTCAGATGTATTCTAATCATTTCATTTCATTAATTTGTTTGTTTAAGTACATTAGCACACTAAGATTAATCTTTTATTGCGCAATACAAATAACGGATTACAAAAATATGTATTATATATGTAATCATAGGGTAAACAAATTTTACATTCAAAAAATCTCTTCGTTTTTAAGGTTTTTTCTTATGAATTTACAGTTTTTTTTTAATAAATACTGGCAACACTGACCTCAGACAAAATTTGTCTAATCAAGTGGGAATTCGGCTCTTTTCATTGTGGCTTTTATGATATTCTAAAACTCGCCAGACTACTTTCTATAAAAAATTAAAAAAAAAAGTGGTGTTGCGTTGAAATTGAGCACATTTGATTGCTCGTTCATATTCTTTGCATATATGTGGCATCGATATTTGTCCCTCAATATAAGCTTAGCAACAAAGAAAACTTAAAAAATAGCATGAAAACTACTTCTTACTATTTACTGCTTTCTATTTATTTACCTCTAAAAGAGCTGTATAAACGAAGCTGTCTCTTTTAGGTGTGTCTTGCAAAAGTGTCTCTCCTTAATTCCAGCAATTGTAAACGTTTACCAAAAAGTTCGCTTGCGGTGGCAATAATAGTGCAAACAAAACATTGCTAAGCAGGTTTTAGAAAAACTCGACAATATTTTCTTTTCTATTTTTCGCGTATTTTCAAAAATTTACTCAAGGTAGCTTATGACTGTAAAGAGTGAAGCGCTGGAGGCTTGCTGTGTGCGCTTATTTATTTATTTATTTTTCTGAAGCAAACATATATGTACATGCACACACACGTAGACAATTTTATACTTGCACTTTGGCCTTTTTCGCATTTGTTTTTCAATATTTTTTTTGTCGCTTTTTGCTTGGAAAACATTTCACACTACCATTTTGTTTTAATGACGCTGTCAGTGCGGTAGGTTGACGTGTGCGATTTAACATGCCACAAGCGGACGCACACAAATGCACACACAGAAAATTTTACGCACCAAAAAGTAAAGTAGGGGTATTCTCCAAATCTTGCAAAGCCATTGCACGTAGCACGGATTGCATGGATTGCATAACTTTCAAACACACAACAACAAAATACATGGGAAACAACATTTCCTATCGCTGCAAAATATGCAACGTCGAAACCCATGTATATATTTTGCAAAATAGCATAGCAAGATAAGTGCGACCCTGTGCTAGTTGTTTTGTTGTTGGAATTGCTACATAATTCTCTCATTCCTCTCATCTCGCTCACTTCATTTTTTTTGCTGTCTCGTGTTATTGTATTTGCTACATAATTTCGCTGCTTGTTACCCATGCATGCTACCACTTTGCAATGGGGTGCTCTCGTACTCTTCGAAATATGGAATAGTATTTTTGCATTTCGTGCAATCCGTGCATCGTGCAAGACTTCGAGAATACCCCTAGTGTGTCAGCGAAATTGCGATTGTTGGAAAAGCAGGTGTGTGCGACCAGCAGCTGTGAGGGCTGAAAACAAAAGCAAAGGTAGGAGAAAAAAAACCTAGAAAAGCTGTTGAGGAAATACCCCGAGGCTACAATCTTGAACTTGCCATGTACGCGTGCCAGGTTTTAGTGAAATTGCAAAGCAAGTTTTCAAAAAATACTAAATTGGATGTAGAGAAATAATTTTTTGGCGAGAAAAGTGACCTTGCGAATATTTATATTCGAAAAGTATGTGGTAGTGTGAATTGTCGACTCATCGGATGAGGAATTTGAACTTCTACTAGGCCCGCAGAACGCCAAAGAAGTCTAAAAATCTTCAAGTTTCACTCATTTAGAGTTGCTGGGAGATGCCATATACCGTTCCGGCACTCATTTTGAAGCCGTCGACGATGTTAGGGAGTTAATCATATATTCGTATGTGGCCAGATTCCGAGTATATTGAGACGGACATGTCAAATTCGATCAAAATTTTGATCACTGTGACCTTATAGATGTAACTTCTTATGTTCTTAGCCGACTTCGTCAACGGTCAAGGCATGGGACCTTATGCTCATTAAATGGCTAAAAGATGAAAGCACTTTTTTCTGCAAAGTATTACAGTGAATGCCTATAGGAGGAACGGCTAAAGATGCGCTTAACGCCACGGGAGAGATTGGATGATTTTTACAGATATCGATAAGAATATCGAATAAGCTATCGATAAACGGTATTCCCAAATATATCGAGAGAAAAGATATTGATGAGTCCATGTATCGATAACAATATCGCTTAATAAAGGTATACGCATAATGATTTATCGATACAAATGTTTGTAAACCGACCGAGATAAATTGATAAAAATTATATTGATAATAATATCTATAAATGCGTTCGATTTTTGTAGTCATGCTTGTAATGAAAACGATTTCGATTATTCATAATACGAAAAAGTCAAAGAGTCTGGAATTTAAAGGGAGACGGACAGATTGGTATTTGACTGCAGTTATTTGTCTGTAATTCGAAAATAGTTCTTTAAAAAAGTTAAACAAAACTTTTGCTTTGGAGTTTTCGTTAGGCGCCTCTTGCTCCATAAATGTATCACCCACACCTTTTATAATTATACATTCACTTCAACCTACGTTCTCTAGAGTTTTATTATGTACTACCATTATTACCAACACGCCCCCATTTTTGTGGCATATTTTACGGCACACAACCGCCTAAAAAACAAGCACAAAAGCCGTTGCTTTCAGCCTGACATTGATTCTATTAATAAACCAGTAGACATAATACAGCTGCCGAAATTTCTCGCTGTACTATAAATATGAAAATATGCATATGTTCATATATGCTTATGCAAATATGAGCACCCAAGCGCGTTAAAGTAAATAAACTAAAATTAATTTTCAATAATTTGTCTTACAAACGAAGCGCGCAAACAGGCGCACCTAACTAATATTTGTTTAGAAAACAAAACCAAAAAAAAAAAACAAAAAAACTCCTAAAAATAGTATGCAACCATTTTACTTAGTAAATACAAGTGAACAGCGGGGTGCTTACAAAACAAATTTGCCTGTCAGTTCTTGGTTATTGATGTGCATATTTATATTTTTTCCTTTTTTTGTTTTCGTCGTTTTTTTTGTGTATTGCAGTCAGTCAGGTGCGCAACTAAAACTTATACGTTGCATACTTTTAAGAGGTGAGCTTAAATAATCCTTTTATATTGACTTGCTGGCGTTATGCACATTTATTACAAGTTATTATGGGTAAGCTATAACATATTTTTGACAGCTCATATAAATCTGAAATATTGGATAGCTGCTGTGTGCCGTAAGGGGGTGGGTGCTTTGATGTTGGATAACTGCCAAAAAGTATGCAAGGTGCAGCTGGTATTTAATGGAAATATTGAAAATTTTCAATTGCATAATTTTGCGAATATTGAAAGAAGGTAATTTTAAATATTTTCATACATATGTTAAGAGGCGGCGGCCGCTGTTGTTAGAAGTGCGCATTACCATTCCGCAACCTGTCACCGAACCCAGTTTCCGAATAAGATCGAAAATAAAATAAAATAGAGTTTTTTTCTAATAGCGGTCACCCTTCGGCTGGTAATGGCAAACCTCCGAGTGTATTTCTGCCATAAAAACAGCTTCTCATAAAAATACAATCGGCGTAAAAGTGAAAGTCCCTCCCGTTTTGGTGACAACATCAAAGCGCTCCCCGCAAATCGGAGGAGAAGCTCGGCCAAACACTAACATATTGTGAAAGCGCCAATCTATTATTAATATTAGTAGACACATATTCCAAGACCACGTTTCAGTATGCCGTCATACCTCTAAAGTAGTTCAAGTAGAAAATAATCGGCGTAGAACTCAGAATATTAGACAGCGAAGCACACTGTTTGTGTCTTTTGACATCTCATTCAGAACTCTTCGCCATTTTTTGATCACTTTCAGGTTCAATGTTATATCTGAATTTTAACTTCACTTTCTATGAATGTTAAAAAGATTAAAAACCAAACATACAAGTTAAACTCAGCTCAAAGAAATTTCAAGAACAAGTTTTGTTTTGCTTGGCCGTAAGAAGGAACAACCATTGGACTTTCTTGCTCGAAATGTTAAAAGTCTAGAGGTAATAATAGTTTTGTTTAGTTTTATAAAATGTACACTCGAAAACGATTCTGATTTGAACACTTAGGAACCCAGTCTTAGTACGAATTAAAAGGTCCCGAGAAATGCAAAGAAGTTCGGAAATATTCTGAAACAATCCAAAAAACAAGACAAACTTCTGAAATTTTGAAAATTTCCCCATAACTATCGATAATTTCCGAAAATTAACAAAACTGTGGTGATTCCGAAAAACATTGAAAATTTTCAAAAAACCATAAAAATTCCAAAAAATAAAAAATTTCGGGATTATTCTGAAACAGTCAAAAGACAATTTAAGCTTTCTAAATTATGAAAATTACCCCATAAATCTCGATTATTGCGTAATAATTACCAAAAAATTTTATGAATTCCGAGGAATATCGATAAGTGCTTTTACATTCAGAAAGGACTTAAAAGGGCTCTGTTTTAAACTCTTGCCTTTCTAAAATATATCACAAGGTTCATTAGTAAAAAAAAAACAAATTGAAACTTTAAAAGGTCCCAAAACAATCCAAAAAAAAAAAACAAATAAAAAAGAAAACCCAGAAAAATTAAGGAATTTTAAAAACTACTCCTTGTCCCAATATGCTTTTCGAAAAATTCCAAACAAAAAAATATTAATTCGGACATATTCCACAACAATACTCGGGGTAGAGCAGTTATGCTTTCCGAAAAGTTACAAACACCGTACTAATTCTGAAAAAATTGACAATTTTCGGAAAAAATCCCCAAAAATTTCCGAAAACTCCAAAATATTGGATAAAGGATTCCGAAGCAGTTATAAAAACCGGGATTCCGAGAACTCCCAAAATTTGTATACTAACCCTATTATTCTAAGCATTTTCCAAAAAGTTTAAAAAAGCTAATTTAATACTGAAAGATATCGACAAGGTAACAAAGCGTCAAAAAACTCCAAAAAATTTTGAAAATATTCAGAAACTATCAACAAAAAATAAGCCTAAAACATTCTAATATTTGGTAATTATCTCACTAACCTCGATAGTTGCAAAAAAAAACCGAAATAGGCGATGTAAGATTTTGAAAGAAATTGAAAGACATCGGGAAAAATTCAGAAAATTTCCGAGAAATCATGAAAAGTCATCAAAAAATTTCGAGCAGCCGCAGAAAAGAACTTAAAGCTCTTAAAGTATTCGATAAAATTTGTACAGTTTCCAACGTCGAAACCGCTAAGATATAGAGTAGACCTTTCCAACCGAAGATATTGAGGGCTTCGTCAAGCAGTTTTATGAAAGTGCCTAATTGATCTAATATAAATAGGACGCATGCAAGAATTCGTTGCTAAGCTCTATTTTAAAAGGTGAAGTTGACAAAAGTAAATTTCTGCCAAAAGCAGCCGAACTACTTATTCGCTACGAAATTTAATTTTATTTGATCAAAGTAA
>NW_023458567.1:15316304-15323432 GCF_013731165.1 Rhagoletis pomonella | reverse complement strand
CTACGAAATTTAATTTTATTTGATCAAAGTAAGGTTCGAACCATTTGGGAACTATATGTATATCAAAATGTATATGTACAATGCATATGCCAATAGAAAGTCCATACACAGTGGACTTAAGCAAATGACCACGTGCTGATTATTATTATTTTTTTTAATATTCGTAATGGTTTTCGAGCTAAAACGTTATTTTTCTAATAAAAAATACAAATACAAAATTTAGGAAAATTCAACCAATTTTTTATAAAAATTTCAAATTTCGAATGCAAATGTCTAGAACATTTTTGG
The DNA here is from genome assembly GCF_013731165.1 of Rhagoletis pomonella. Taxonomy (NCBI): domain Eukaryota; kingdom Metazoa; phylum Arthropoda; class Insecta; order Diptera; family Tephritidae; genus Rhagoletis; species Rhagoletis pomonella. Next base: position 15,323,144 of record NW_023458567.1, on the reverse strand, counting down.
ATATGCAATTTTACAGAACATACAATTTTTGTTCAGTGAAGTGCAAGATGAATTTTATTTTTTTGAGACTGATTTTGCGGAAAAGTTTTGACGAAAATTTGTTGAATTTTCCTAAATTGTGTACAAAGCTTTGAAACTGTGATTTGTATGGTTTTAGTAAGGACTTTTGCGGTATTTTTATTGAAAAATAAAAAAAATTTAGCTTGAAAAACATTACGAATATTTAAAAAAATGAACAGGTCGTCATTTGTTTGAGTAACTGTATGTATAAAGGTAAATAACCAGACTTATAAGAACCCCTATCCAATAAATATAAAAACGGACAAGTCAAAGAAGTTCGTCAAATAAAAACTAACTACAGTTCCAACAATACATCAACAACATTTTCCAGCTATCAAGTTTTTGGTTTAATCGAAGCAGCAACGATTAAAAGTGCCAACTTTTGCCAAACAATTAATCTTTACACATAACAATACTCATTAAAATCATCATCATCTACTACTACTAATCAATAACTAAGCGAAATTACAGCATTAACTTTAATCATTATTTTGGCTTAGGACAGGTGTTAATGATTGAGGAGGCTAAATTGATGAGAGATGGAGCGTAAATATATATAAATATATAAATACATACATAAGTATGTTTGTATGTTTATTCAATTTTCTATGTGTGTAAGCGTGTTAAAGAATTATGGCCCGTTTAGGCGGTAAATTAATTAATTACATCGCTACTAAATGAAAGTAATTGAGCGGAACATTTTAAGTGTTGATGTGAAAGAAAAGTTTTGTGGAGCATCGACGGATTTGCTGGGGTATCGATGGGTGTTGGGCAATGATATTTGGTTATACATTATTACATTAAGAGCAGTAAATGTGGTGAGCTTTAGAAATTTACAAATGTTGCGTATAACTTTCTTAACAATAAAATTTATAGGATATTTACTATATACATAGTGTATCTGAGCAGAACGGGATGAAGAAGCTGATCATTTGTACACAGCTGCGATACTTTACAGCGAGCATAGGGGAGAAAATTTTGGGCTGTGATTTTAACGAGAAAGCTTTCAGTGCGAACTGGAGTCTTCAAGATGAGCAATCTCAGATAGCATCACTTTGCTCTACAAAGCACACCTCGAGTAGCCCTTGGCCTTGGTCCCTGTTTCATCAAGTTCCCCCAAGAGCTTATTTCACAATCACCGGATCTGCTATCGAAAGCTCAATAGCGATGTCGATTGCAGTCTCTTACAGCAGTGAAATGTATTGGTTGAAAGTGAACGAATCCGTTGACATACGTCCTAAGAAGTACCTTTGCTGATTGCATGTATTTCTTCAGGACCTCGTCATAGAGGATTACTCTGTCTTGTGGGTATTCACAAACTTCTGGTAGTTTTTGCAGACGAAAGTCACACCAGAAAAGTTATTGTCATAATCCCATCGCCTGACTGCCCAGAGTTGGGGCTAACATACATAAATTTCTTTCATACTGAGCATTAAAATTGAGTATTGCTAAATTGAAGTCTCTATAAAGCAGTTAGTCTAAATTTTTTTTGGTCTAGCCCTTTTACTTATTTTTCATTTAACAACTAACCAAAAATATTTAATATTAAATAAAGCTTGCAAAGGAAACAAATCGCTAAAACTTTTTTGGTGACGTTAACCTTTTTCTTAAATAAAGCACATGTGAACATTCTTTACCTTCCGCCACATTTAATATCTACACACAAGCACTCCATCACTTAGTGAGGTTTTACAAAATTTATTTCATTAATTTTGAAAGAGGACTAACAACAAAATTTGTTCAAAAAAATAACTCAATTTAGCCCTAAGTAAAAGCGAGAAAAGACACATTCTTAAGAAAAAGTAAAAGAAACCACAAACATAAAATGAAAGCGAAAAATTGCACTAACCACAATTACTTAGGCTGATGCTGCCACAAACAGATTACGAAGACAAAGCGACAGCAAAGTGATATGTTCTTATATCCTTACATTCTGGTGGACCACATTACTTGCACATATATACAAAAGAGTAAAGCAAAAGTTACTTACAAACATACGCAAAAAAAGAGGATTAAAAATGAAATACCTAAATAAATGAAATAAAATGCGCCTATGAAGATTTACTTTCACTCACCTTAATTTTTAGCGACCTTGTAGGAAAACAATGGGTATACGGAATGCAATTGAAGAATAGTCGCTAGTATTTTGGCGAACAGATGTGAAATGCTGAGGCAACACGTCTTCAAAATTGTGCTAGACTCCATATTTCCGGCGTATTTTACCCCTAATTCTTGATTTTTTACTGATTTTATTAAATACAATTTTGGAAAGGGTATAAACATTGGGATGAGAAAATAGAAAAAAATGAGAATAAGAAAGAATATAAAAAGTAAACGGATAAGAAGCAGGTAAATACAATAAAATATAATACTTGTATAAGAAATTGAGAAAAGCATACCTAATTAAAATTTAGCAGACAAAAAATAAAGTTGAGGTACTGAAAAACGAATGACCGATGAGTAAAAGAAGTGTAGTGAACAACGAATTAAGCACTAAATAGCTAAATATTGCACGAATACGGAAAATAATTACTGAAGAAGAAGGCCAATAAAATGTAATGGAAGCATAGAAAGCAGAAAAAAATTTTGAAAACTAAAAACAAACTAAGGTAGGAAAATATTGATATCGGTAACTCTTCAAAAAAAATCTTATTTGTATTTATAATTACTCATAAATAAATATATCGATAATTTCAATAATTATGCATGTATATTCAAAAAAAGTGTCAGAGAAAATCTAATTTTCTTGTTGGTATGTATTGCGGAACGATTTTCTGTCATTCCTTGTCAGTTTGTTTAGAACACAAAACCGGTTTCGGTGTTGTGCCATCTTCAGTTCAGTGTCCTTTTTCGTTCGAGAACAATACATCATACTAGAGCAATATTTTACTATGCAAATCAAAAAAAAGTATCGCTAAAATATCGAGAAATTTTACCAAACAGCTATATTTCCGTAATAATGTGCTTTTACAAATTTATCGATAATTATGTTGAAGATGTAATCGAAAACGTTTTGAGAAGTATGTATGTATAAGTAAAAATTGGCGAAAACCAAGAAAGCAAGGAAAACAAAATAAAATAAAAAAATTCAAAAAAAGTAGAACAAATAAAAAAAATGCGACTGAAAAAAAGACGCACAAGAACCAAAGATTCATAAGTTCCTACCTAACTTAATGATTTAAAAAACTTTTATAATTATGAATATCGATATTGGAATACTAGCGGAAATTTTCGAGAAATAAATCGGTATTCATATTTATAGCATTTAATGAGTATTCGTTGGCGACATTGAAAATTATATCGATAAATACATACATTTATGGAAAATAATAGTGAAAAGATATCGAAATGTCTTTCGGCGAAATAACATATATCGAAACTATTTTCAAGAAATGTGAGAAATTCACATCGAAAAATAGCGAAATGATTTAAAATAATAGGGGTCTTCATATTATTCGTATTATCGGTTTACCGATTATCGAATCATCGTGATGGCAAGCTTGATAACATATGTAGGTTTACAACAAAACAAAATGTTTCTGCACATTGAACCAAACCTCTATATCCCTATGTTATTCGACGCGCTGAATGGGAATCCGAGGTCTGTTAGCCCATCACGTCAGGTTCGAGGTCATTTTAAGGTCAAGTAGGGAAAAGTTCATTGAATAAACCTGAAAATGCATATATATATGGGGGGTTAACCTCCATAATGTTAGGTTCGAGGTCATTTGAGGGTCAAATAGGACAACAAATTTATTCAATAAAAGTAAAAAATAAAATTTTTGTTTTTGTTGTCGCTAAATCCGAATATGGGAGTCCCCTGATTTTTCAAGGTCATCTAGATGTCATACCAAGATCATCCCAAGGTCACATTCAGATGATTTTTATTGAATTTTTAGGTTCGGTTCAATATGCAGAAACTTTTCTTTTTGAAAACGAGCAGCTCTCAAATAAAATGTTGAACCGACGAAGCCTCTTTTCCTACTAAGAACCTACTGCGGACATTCAACAAGCAACAACAGCAATTTAAAACTGTTGCTGCAGACAGGCTCCTCAGAATATCTACGTTAAGTCTAACCACTTTTGAACAAAAGCGAAAGCTTTGCTTTCAAACTGTTTCTTTCCCTCTTCTTTACTTAGTGGCTGCAGCTTTAGAATGTGCCGTCACCTTTCTTATTTTTTTATATTTTACTACTCCTTTTTTTCATGGACGTATAATACTTTTTTCAACTCTTCATCTCTACTCCCCCTACACGTTTGCTAGTTACTCGTATACTATTTGGAAGCACTTTATTAGCTTATGTGTCAGCACTTGCTAAGGTCTTCACTGAATTTTTTTATTCTTCGCAAACACTGTGTCTGCCTCGTCGTTCTTTCTTTGATCTTTGCAATTTTTTCTCTCGCTGTTTCGAAAATTTATCTCTGCAATCTTGCAGTGTAACCACAAATTTCACAGTTCACAGCCAAATACTTATATTCATTTGTATTTGTACGTAGCCTGCTTGTGAATGCTTGTCGTCTCACCGCATTGCCAGCCGCTTTTGAATGGAATTTCAGTGTGGGTGTGTGTGTGTGTGTGTCTGTGTGTGGTGTACATGTGTGTGGAAGAAGTAAAAAATTTTAAGCATATCATTCAGGCGCTCTTAACTATGCACTTACCTAAGCTCATCCGACAGCGAAGCTTGATACCCGTTATCTGGCAAGCAAATTTACTTACATACAAGCTATAATGCAAACATAATATGACCAACTATTTAATAGCTCAAAGAAGTACAGGTTAGGTTGGGTTAGGTTGAAGTGGTTGTCCCAGGCAAGGGACACTATTAAGAGATTTTCCTTTGTGCTACCACGGAAAAACTGAACGGAGATTCCTTATTTAGTCGGCGAAACGCCGCGAGCCGTTTACCAAATCTCGATTTCGGCTAATTTCGATCCCTGAGAGCTCAGTGGGGGTTAAGAAGTGCGATTCAAAATGCTCCATCTTAGCCTCGCGAAGGTTGGACAGGATAAAAGAAAGTGTGTAGATGATTCCACCTCATCTTCTCTTGACAGTTGATACAAAGGGGATCAGTTGAAATTCCTAGTCTTACCGCGTGAATACCAATCGCGTAATGGCCTGTCAGAACCCCCATCACTACCCCTTGAGAGGTAACGTGTTTTTCGGAACTTTTAAGGGGTAACGATGGGCCACTCGCTGTGACCCGGCACCTTAACTAGCCTTATTAATAAGTACTCCGACGCGACTGATAGAGAGGTCAGACATTCCTTTACCAATTACGAGCGCAGAATCACACCCCTTAGCAGTGAGGCTACCACTCCATTGATGACAACTATTTCCACCTGAAAGACACAGCAGAAGTCCGGGAGAGTGAACATAGTTTTGGTGGAGAGTTTCCGACAGAAGAAACCCCCAAAAACCCTGTATCCAAGTTTTGATCCATCCGGGAAGAAGTTTACCGCTCCCTTCTTCGAGTAACCTAGCCCTATGCAGTCCTCTCTTGAGGGAATATAACGGGTGATTTTTTTGAGGTTAGGATTTTCATGCATTAGTATTTGACAGATCACGTGGGATTTCAGACATGGTGTCAAAGAGAAAGATGCTCAGTATGCTTTGAAATTTCATCATGAATAGACTTACTAACGAGCAACGCTTGCAAATCATTGAATTTTATTACCAAAATCAGTGTTCGGTTCGAAATGTGTTTCGCGCTTTACGTCCGATTTATGGTCTACATAATCGACCAAGTGAGCAAACAATTAATGCGATTGTGACCAAGTTTCGCACTCAGTTTACTTTATTGGACATTAAACCAACCACACGAATGCGTACAGTGCGTACAGAAGAGAATATTGCGTCTGTTTCTGAGAGTGTTGCTGAAGACCGTGAAATGTCGATTCGTCGCCGTTCGCAGCAATTGGGTTTGTGTTATTCGACCACATGGAAGATTTTACGCAAAGATCTTGGTGTAAAATCGTATAAAATACAGCTCGTGCAAGAACTGAAGCCGAACGATCTGCCACAACGTCGAATTTTCAGTGAATGGGCCCTAGAAAAGTTGGCAGAAAATCCGCTTTTTTATCGACAAATTTTGTTCAGCGATGAGGCTCATTTCTGGTTGAATGGCTTCGTAAATAAGCAAAATTGCCGCATTTGGAGTGAAGAGCAACCAGAAGCCGTTCAAGAACTGCCCATGCATCCCGAAAAATGCACTGTTTGGTGTGGTTTGTACGCTGGTGGAATCATTGGACCGTATTTTTTCAAAGATGCTGTTGGACGCAACGTTACGGTGAATGGCGATCGCTATCGTTCGATGCTAACAAACTCTTTGTTGCCAAAAATGGAAGAACTGAACTTGGTTGACATGTGGTTTCAACAAGATGGCGCTACATGCCACACAGCTCGCGATTCTATGGCCATTTTGAGGGAAAACTTCGGAGAACAATTCATCTCAAGAAATGGACCGGTAAGTTGGCCACCAAGATCATGCGATTTGACGCCTTTAGACTATTTTTTGTGGGGCTACGTCAAGTCTAAAGTCTACAGAAATAAGCCAGCAACTATTCCAGCTTTGGAAGACAACATTTCCGAAGAAATTCGGGCTATTCCGGCCGAAATGCTCGAAAAAGTTGCCCAAAATTGGACTTTCCGAATGGACCACCTAAGACGCAGCCGCGGTCAACATTTAAATGAAATTATCTTCAAAAAGTAAATGTCATGGACCAATCTAACGTTTCAAATAAAGAACCGATGAGATTTTGCAAATTTTATGCGTTTTTTTT
>NW_023458567.1:15310411-15316204 GCF_013731165.1 Rhagoletis pomonella | reverse complement strand
TAAAAGATTTCGTATTATTTTGGTCTTATCAGATATTCGCTGCCTCTTTCCGCCGAAGCAAATTTGCCTTTCATTGAGAAATATATAACAAGTACCTTAATCCTTTTCGAAACGATGTATATTTAATTTCTTTCGTAAATATACTATATCAAAATATGAGCTTTCATGAGATATGTATGTACACTAGGGTGGTCGTTAAAATTTCAACATCATAAAGAACCCACATTATTCTCTTCCACATATAAAATAAATACATCCACAAAACAAGAAAATTCCAAAATTAAAAAAAAAAAAAACTTTAGGGGCTACCAGAGTTTAAAAAAGTAAAGTTTTATTTTTAAACAGCTGACCAAAGTGAAGTTTTCGTTGAACCTTTGCGATTAAAAAATAATAATTTTTTCAAACCTTGATAGCGACCCTTAAGACTTTGTTAAACATTTTGAAATTTTCGCGGATGCCTTTATTTTATACATAGAACATACAAAATTTAGATGTTGATAATTTAGGGACCACCCTAATGTACATACTTGTGCTTGCCTACCCAATGATATGTCTTTGTCCAAATTTATACCCTAACAGTTTGCCAAGGTCATCTCCGTTTTTTACTCTTCTTCAGCATTGCGTGTCTTCTGAAATTGACTTGACATCTTACTACGCTTTACTATCGCCTCTTTCCATTTCAAGATACGAACATACGTATGTAAATATACAAATAAAGTCCCAGCCATAGACAACAAAATTGAGACGCATTTTTATTCAGTAGTGTTTCATTAAAAATTTCTAGGAATTTATAAGTTCATAAGTACCTATATATTATATATAGTATATATTTTTAAACTTCATTAGCTGACTTTTGACATCTTGTATTTATTATCAAGTTTATATGTTTTATATTGTAAATATGTATATAGAAAGGCATACTGGTAAAATTAATAGCCTTAGTCACGAAAGTAGTGACGTATTTGTCTTTCGGACTATGGCGAAAAAAAATTCCTTAACTCTAAAAGAGAGTTTACACAGTCCAACAAATTTAGAGTTTTGTCCCGCAACTGACAAACCGTGTTATATTTTTTAAAGGGTCATAGTGTCTGGTTTACTCTAAACCCGGTCTAAACACCGAAAAAATGTATTACCTCGCCAAATACTGAGGTGTGGGAATACGTATTTTTTTATTTTGACATGATATTATATTAATCTGACGAATTGTTGTCTGCTAATCTAATCTGCTAATGCTGAATTAGCATATCGAGCCCTAACCCGCCAAAATAACGTAAGCGACATTTTTTTCAAAATTTTCTTTTTGATGCAGAACTGCATCTAGATGCCCTAGGAATGTTTCTGCATCAAAAACAACATTTTGAAAAAAATTTCGTTTACGTTATTTTGGAGGTTAAGGCTGGATATTTTAGCAAGCAAATAAAAAAATTATATCCACAAATAGTATAACAGCCATGTTTACAGTACGCTAGTCATGTCCTCATGGCCCTCCAGCTGATGTCGGAGTGGCGATCTCTAGGGCAGTAAGGAAACACTTCAGCGCTACCTCTGCGAATTTCCATATTTGGCTTATAACAGATACCGTACACAGACACGTATGTCTGTGCCTTTCTGAAGCATTTTGCACCACCCCTAAAACAGCATTATACACGTTTCTAAACCTGCATTCAGTTAGCTTAGCAACTGTTTAGTCACAGCAACTTGTGACAGTATAGTATAAGAAGACCACGGCCACAGACACGATAATACATAACAACACAAAAATTCCACCTTTAGACAACTATTAACGAAGCGTGAGCGATCTCCATTGGAAAAAGAATCTTAGAACAAAAAATACAGAAAAGTCCTAGTAAACAAGATAAGAAGAGACACAAAAACAAAGACAATATCCGAGGAGAAGGAAAATAATCAAAGTTATACCTGAGGCAATGTTGCCATATTCATCGTGTTAATAGTAAATCACAGTTTTTAGACAAGATTACAGTTTTCTTTAATTATCTCCTAGTACAAATTACAGTTTTGCCATAATTTCAGATTTGAAAAAATAAATTGAAATATCTATTTTGGTCTTTTGGGAAGTTTTTAAGAGGAAAATACTATGCTCAAATAGGCCAATTAGCTGAGGTAATTAAGCATTAAATTTCGGCATTGAGTTTGGTGTTCACACGCGCGTCAGCTGCGCAATTAGCGATACGAAATCAGCTGCTGGATTACCTACAGTGATGGAAAAGTTGGTACAATCGTACCTTTATTTAGTTTGAAAGTACATTCGGCACAAACACACAATTTTAGGTACATTTGGAACGTAGTCAAATAACTTCTCAGGAAATCAGTTCTTATTTTAATTCACATTTCAATTAATTCTCTGGTGTGGGTAACTTATCCAATAGCCTCCCTCCTTTGTGAAGGGGCATACAAATTATACAAAAGGGTGGTCAAAGTAACGCGACTGTAGTTGATTTCGCCAGACAGAAGGAAAATATTTCTTTTTAAACCGTCAAATCGAAGAACTGGGAGGAAAGTGATTCACCTTTTCTACAACATAGTTTTGTCCCCCGCTGCTCGAAGAGATTCTTTTCATAGCCAAAATTTGTTTAATGTGAGTACAGAAGTTGATATGGTATCGATGGGAATTGTAATCATCTTATTTTTCTTTATATAGAAATACATATTTACTTTTTAGGTACATCTATGTACTTTTAGGTACAATTTTATAATTGGATTTTCCATCCCTGATGGAACATCAGCTGTAAAAGAGGACCAACAGCTGATTTCTTTTTGTTCAATAAATATACCTCTAAGTCAAAATTAAACATACCTAGCAGGGTTGCATCGGGAATCTGACACAAATTAATTGGCAATTAATAATTTTAATTTTTGTATGATAAATTGGCTAACAATTAAGGCTTAAATTGGTGAAAAGGTTCTAAATTGCCAATTATGTGACTGTTGGAACATAGTCAAAGAGGCGTTGTAAATGCATCATATCCTCTTTTGAATAAAAAGGGTTCAGATATATTCCAATCATGGGGTAAAAAACATTACATTCAAAAAATCTCTTTGTTTTTGAAAGTTACAGTTTTTTTTTGAAAATACAGGGTTTTTCTTATAAATTTACAGTTTTTTGAAAAAAAATCTGGCAACACTGACCTCAGACAAAATTTATCTAATCAAGTGGGAATTCGGCTCTTTTCATTGTGGCTTTTATGATAATTTAAAGTGTCGAATTGTCGACAATTCTAAAACTCGCCAGACTACTTTCTACAAAAAATTAAAAAAACAAGTGGTGTGGCGTTGAAATTGAGCACATTTGATTGTTCGTTCATACTCTTTGCATATATGTGGCATCGATATTTGTCTGTCAATATAAGCTTAGCAACAAAGAAAACTTAAAAAATGGCATCAAAACTACTTCTTACTTTTTACTGCTTCCTATTTATTTACCTCCAAAAGAGCTGTATAAACGAAGCTGTCTCTTTTAGGTGTGTCTTACAAAAGTGTCTCTCCTTAGTCCCAACAATTGTAAACGTTTACCAAAAATTTCGCTTGCGGTGGCAATAATAGTGCAAACAAAACATTGCTAAGCAGGTTTTAGAAAAACTCGACAATATTTTCTTTTCTATTTTTCGCGTATTTTCAAAAATTTACTCAAGGTAGCTTATGAATGTAAAGAGTGAAGCGCTGGAGGCTTGCTGTGTGCGCTTATTTATTTATTTATTTTTCTGAAGCAAACATATATGTACATGCACACACACCTAGACAATTTTCTACTTGCACTTTGGCCTTTTTCGCATTTGTTTTTGAATATTTTTTTTTTGTCGCTTTTTGCTTGGAAAACATTTCACACTACCATTTTGTTTTAATGACGCTGTCAGTGCGGTAGGTTGACGTGTGCGATTTAACATGCCACAAGCGGACGCACACAAATGCACACACAGAAAATTTTACGCACCAAAAAGTAAAGTGTGTCAGCGAAATTGCGATTGTTGGAAAAGCAGGTGTGTGCGACCAGCAGCTGTGAGGGCTGAAAACAAAAGCAAATGTAGGAGAAAAAAAAACCTAGAAAAGCTGTTGAGGAAATACCCCGAGGCTACAATCTTGAACTTGCCATATTACACGTAGTAGGTTTTAGTGAAATTGCAAAGCAAGTTTTCAAAAAATACTAAATTGGATGTAGAGAAATAATTTTTTGGCGAGGAAAGTGACCTTGCGAATATATATATAAATATATGAAAAGTATGTGGCAGGGTGAATTGTCGACTCAACGGATGAGGAATTTGTGCTTCTACTAGGCCCGCAGAAAGTCAAAGTAGTCCAAAAATCTGAGTGTATTTAGACGAACAAGTCAAATTCGATCGAAATTTTGATCACTGTGACCTTATAGATGCAACTTCCTATGTTCTTAACCGACTTCGTCAACGGTAAAGGCATGGGACCCATATGTCATCCGCTGCTTATTAAATGGCTAAAAGCTGAAAGCACTTTTTTCTGCAAAGTATTTACAGTTAATGCCTACAGGAGGAACGGCTAAAGGCGCGCTTAACGCCACGGGAGGGATTGGATGATTTTTACAAATATCGATAAGAATATCGTATAAGCTATCGATACATTTTTCGATACATACAGTGACGAATAAAAGTATTGGCACAGTGAATTTTTCGCAATATATGCAAAGTTTTTTATTCTAATTTATTTTCGATAATTTTTTATAAAAACATAGTTCATTTTACGCAAAAACACATAAATTTGCACACTAATTTGCAACTTTTGGTTCAGATTCTTTAGAAAAGTTCTAAGTATGCAATTTTATAGCCCATTCAATTTTAGTGTAACAAAATGTAAGTTTAAAGTTGCTAGAAAATCGCGTTGATTTTTGGCAATTTTCTTAGTGGAAGGTCTTGCTCATTTTCTCCATACAAAAGATAATTGTCGAATATACTTTGTATGGAAGAACTTGCATGAAACAAATTACCAAAAATCAACGCAATTTTCTAGCGACTTCAAAGTTGCAATTAGTTACACTAAATTTTTTTGAGGGTCTTTGGTTTCACAGAAGTTTTGTGAAGTTTGGTTTCACAGAAGTTTTGTGAAGAACAGAGGGTACAACATGTACTGAGTTCGCTGTGCACATCTCATATTAAAAACTATCTTGTGGAATCGAAATTCCCAGCGGCGATTTATCGATATAAATGTTTGTAAACCGACCGAGATAAATTGATAAAAATTATATCGATAATAATATGTATAAATGCGTTCGATTTTTGTAGTCGTGCTTGTGAGGAAAACGATGTCGATTATTCATAATTCTAAAAAGGCAAAGAGTCTGGAATTTGAAGGAAGTCGGACAGATTGGTTTTTGACTGCAGATATTGGTCTATAATTCGAAATTAGTTCTTTAAAAATGTTTAAAAAAAAATGCATGCTTTGGAGTTTTCGTAAGGTGCCTCTTGCGCCACAAATGAATCACCCACTCCTTTTATAATTTTTCATTCACTTTAACCTACGTTCTCTAGAGTTTTATTATGTACTACCATTATTACCAACACGCCCCCATTTTTGTGGAATATTTTACGGCACACAACCGCCTAAAAAACAAGCACAGAAGCAGTTGCTTTCAGCCTGACATTGATTCTATTAATAAACCAGCAGACATAATACAGCTGCCGAAATTTCTTGCTGTACTTTATACAAACATATGTACCTAATTCAACGTAAATATGTAAACATGCAATGTTCATACAGGTATATACAAATATGAGCACCCAAGCGCGTTAAAGTAAATAAACTAAAATTAAT
>NW_023458567.1:15305031-15310311 GCF_013731165.1 Rhagoletis pomonella | reverse complement strand
GGTGACGTTAACCTTTTTCTTAAATAAAGCACATGTGAACATTCTTTCCCTTCCGCCACATTTAATATCTACACACAAGCACTCCATCACTTAGTGAGGTTTTACAAAATTTATTTCATTAATTTTGAAAGAGGACTAACAACAAAATTTGTTAAAAAAAATAACTCAATTTAGCGCTAAGTAAAAGCGAGAAAAGACACATTCTTAAGAAAAAGTAAAAGAAACCACAAACATAAAATGAAAGCGAAAAATTGCACTAACCACAATTACTTAGGCTGATGCTGCCACAAACAGATTACGAAGACAAAGCGACAGCAAAGTGATATGTTCTTATATCCTTACATTCGGGTGGACCACATTACTTGCACATATATACAAAAGAGTAAAGCAAAAGTTACTTACAAACATACGCAAAAAAGAGGATTAAAAATGAAATACCTAAATAAATGAAATAAAATGCGCCTATGAAGATTTACTTTCACTCACCTTAATTTTTAGCGACCTTGTAGGAAAAAAATGGGTATACGGAGTGCAATTGAAGAATAGTCGCTAGTATTTTGGCGAACAGATGTGAAATGCTGAGGCAACACGTCTTCAAAATTGTGCTGGACTCCATCTTTCCGGCGTATTTTACCACTAATTCTTGATTTTTTACTTATTTTATTAAATACAATTTTGGAAAAGGTATAAACATAGAAGCAAGATGCAGGTGGGATGAGACGGATAAGAAGCAGGTAAATGCAATAAAATATAATACTTGAATAAGAAATTGAGAAAGGAGACCTAATTAAAATTTAGCAGACAAAAAATAAACTTGAGGTACTGAAAAACGAATGACCGATGAGTAAAAGAAGTGTAGTGAACAACGAATTAAGCTAAATAGAAGTCAGCAATAAATAGCTAAATATTGCACGAATACGGAAATTAATTACTGAAGAAGAAGGCCAATAAAAAGTAATGGAAGCATAGAAAGCAGACAAAATTTTTTAGAACTAAAAAAAACTAGGGTAGGAAAATATTGATATCGGTAGCTCTTCAAAAAAAATCTTATTTGTATTTATAATTACTCATATATATATCGATAATTTCAATAATTATGCATGTATATTAAAAAAAAAGTGTCAGAGAAAATCTCATTTTCTGTGTTGGTATGTATTGCGGAACGATTTTCTGTCATTCCTTGTCAGTTTTGTTTAGAACACAAAACCGGTTTCGGTGTCCTTTTTCGTTCGAAACCAATACATCATACTAGAGCAATATTTTACTATGCAAATCAAAAAAAAAGTATCGCTAAAATATCGAGAAATTTTACCAAACATAGCTATATTTTCGTATTAATGTGCATTTATAAATTTATCGATAATTATATTGAAGATTTAATCGAAAACGTTTTGAGAAGTATGTATGTATAAGTAAAAAGTGGCGAAAACCAAGAAAGCAAGGACAAGAAAATAAAATAAAAAGTAGAAGAAAATCAAAAAAAGTGGAACGAAGGAAAAAAATTCAACCGAAAAACAAAGACGCACAAGAACCAAAGGGTCATAAGTTCCTACCTAACTTAATGATGTTAAAAACTTTTATAATTATTAATATCGATATTGAAATACCAGCAGAAATTTTCGATAAATAAATTGATATTCATATTTATAACATTTAATGAGTATTCGTTGGTGAAATTGAAAATTATATCGATAAATACATAAATTTATCAAAAATAAAAATGAAAAAATATCGAAATGTCTTTCGGCGAAATACATAACATATATAGAAACTATTTTCAAGAAATGTAAGAAATTCACATCGAAAAATAACGAAATGATTTAAAATAATAGGGGTCTTCACACCGAGCTTGGTACTCGATAACTCGGTGTTCGGTAATTTTTACCCATGTATTTTGTTTGTGTAAAATTATTGTATTATCAGTTTACCGACTATCGAATCATCGTGATGGCAAGCTTGATAACACAGGTTTACAACAACAACAAAAAAGTTTCTGCATATTGAACCAAACCTTTGTATCCCAATGTTATTCGACGCGCTGAATGCGAATCCGATGTCTATTAGCCCCCATCCCGTCAGGTTCGAGGTCATTTTAAGGTCAAGTAGGGAAAACCTGAAAATGCATCTATATATGGGGGTTAAGACTCGCAGAACCCGAATGCGAGGGCCGTTACCCTCCATAATGTCAGGTTCGAGGTCATTTGAGGGTCAAATAGGACAACAAATTTATTCAATAAAAATAAAAAATAAAATATTTTTTTGTTGTCGCTAAATCCGAATATGGGAGTCCCCTGATTTTTCAAGGTCATCTAGATGTCATACCAAGATCATCCCAAGGTCACATTCAGAAGAATTTTGTTGAATTTTTAGTTCAATATGCAGAAACTTTTCTTTTTGTAAACGATCAGCTCTCAAATAAAATGTTGAACCGACGACAGCCTCTTTTCCTACTAGGACCCTACTGCGAACATTCAACAAGCAACAGCAGCAATATAAAACTGTTGCTGCAGACAGGCTCCTCAGAATATCTACGTTAAGTCTAACCACTTTTGAACAAAAGCGAAAGCTTTGCATTCAAACTGTTTCTTT
Source organism: Rhagoletis pomonella (assembly GCF_013731165.1). NCBI lineage: Eukaryota > Metazoa > Arthropoda > Insecta > Diptera > Tephritidae > Rhagoletis > Rhagoletis pomonella. The sequence continues at coordinate 15,307,722 of NW_023458567.1, read as the reverse complement.
CACAGTTCTTTCCTTAGTGGCTGCAGCTTTAGAATGTGGCGTCACCTTTCTTATTTCTTTTATATTTTACTACTCCTTTTTTCGTGGACGTATAATACTTTTTTCAGCTCTTCATCTCTACTCCCCCTACCCGATTGCTAGTTACTCGTATACTATTTGGAAGCACTTTATTAGCTTATGTGTCAGCACTTGCTAAGGTCTTCACTGAATTTTTTTGTTCTTCGCAAACACTGTGTCTGCCTCGTCGTTCTTTCTTTGATCTTTGCAATTTTTTCTCTCGCTGTTTCGAAAATTTATCTCTGCAATCTTGCAGTGTAACCACAAATTTCACAGTTCACAGCCAAATACTTATATTCATTTGTATTTGTACGTAGCCTGCTTGTGAATGCTTGTCGTCTCACCGCATTGCCAGCCGCTTTTGAATGGAATTTCAGTGTGGGTGTGTGTGTGTGGAAGAAGTAAAAAAATTAAGCATATCATTCAGGCGCTCTTAGCTATGCACTTACCTAAGCTCATCCGACAGCGAAGCTTGATACCCGTTATCTGGCAAGCAAATTTACTTACATACAAGCTATATGGCAAACATAATGTGACCAACTATTTCATAGCTCAAAAAAGTACAGGTTAGGTTGGGTTAGGTTAAAGTGGTTGTCCCAGGCAAGGGACACTATTAAGAGATTTTCCTTTGTGCTACCACGGAAAAACTGAACGGAGATTCCTTATTTAGTCGGCGAAACGCCGCGAGCCGTTTCCCAAATCTCGATTTCGGCTAGTTTCGATCCCTGAGAGCTCAGTCGGGGTTAAGAAGTGCGATTGAAAATGCTCCATCTTAGCCTCGCGGAGGTTGGACAGGATAAAAGAAAGTGTGTAGATGATTCCACCTCATCTTCTCTTGACAGTTGATACAAAGGGGATCAGTTGAAATTCCTAGTCTTACCGCGTGAATACCAATCGCGTAATGGCCTGTCAGAACCCCCGTCACTACCCCTTGAGAGGTAACGTGTTTTTCGGCACTTTTAAGGGGTAACGATGGGCCACACGCTGTGACCCGGCACCTTAACTAGCCTTATTAAGAAGTACTCCGACGCGACTGATAGAGAGGTCAGACATTCCTTTACCGATTACGAGCACACAATCTCACCCCTTTGCAGTGAGGCTACCACTCCATTGATGACAACTATTTCCACCTGAAAGACACTGCAGAAGTCCGGAAGCGTGAACATAGTTTTGGTGGAGAGTTTCTGACAGAAGAAACCCCCAACAACCCTGTATCCAAGTTTTGATCCGTCCGGGAAGAAGTTTACCGCTCCCTTCTTCGAGTAACCTAGCCCTATGCAGTCCTCTCTTGAGGGAATATAGGTAGAGAAGGAGATTCTGGTAGCCATTTCGGAGGCACTGTATTCAGGGCGAAGTCAAAGCCCTCCAGAACTCCAGAGTGTTACCACCCGGTTTCCCTGAGCCGAATGCTGCGAATTCATGCTGCGACAATATCCGCAGATACCGTGTTCAACATGACGTTAGGCGCCAGTGTAGGCGTAGTTGCTAATGCTCCACTAATTCCGATTAGGGCGATCCGTTTGTACCGAGTTTTTTTTACAAGTGTAACCTTCTCTAGCGAGTTCCACCAGACAAGGGCTCCGTGAAATAAGATAGGCTGGTTTCATAGGGTTAATTAATTACTTTGACCGAGAGACTTCACCTTTTATAGATAGCGCCTCTACAGCAGTACAAGGCATGAGATGCCTTTCTTACCCTTTCCTCAATGTTAGTCCCCCACGAGAGCTTCCTATCCAGAATAAGTACTTGACCCTGTCTGAGAGCCAGGTATATCAGCCTCTCTACCGTTCTTAACAAAAAAGAAGACAGAGTGATAGGCCAAAAATCCCTATATTAAACATGAGAGCCTTTTCTGGCTTTCGGAATGAACACAACACTGACTACCCTCCAAGCCTTAGCGATGTACACGGTTCTCACGCAGTTCGCATAGATAGGAGCTAACCAATTGCACGACGCCTCCAGAGCTCTTTGCAGCTGCGCAGGTATGATGCCTATAGTCCCCAGCGACTTGAAGGGTTTGAACGAATTTATCGCCCAGAAGACCGGAGATGTACAGGACCTGAAGTATGTAGAAAATATTGCAAAGAAGTAAATTTGACTGTACTGCGAAGTACGACGTATACGAGCTAAAAAGGAGTAAAGTACTGCCGGAAAATGTACGATTGGTCACATTAGGCATACAAGTTTTCTAACATCTGCATTATACCACTCAATGCAGCGCCTGCTAGCCTTAGCCTGATTGCCGCCTTAAAGTATGCAATGCTAGCAATTGTTTGCGTGTCACAACAGCTGATGCAGCAAATTTGTCGACTCGTCGTCATCTTCGTCGCGCGTCTCCACCGCCGCCGTTCTTGCATGGCCTAGTCAACATGCTGCACAACATTATCCGCTTTCTAATCACCAACAACAGCTTTATAATCCTTATGCCAATCCTCATCGGCAGCAGCAGCGGCGGCGCCACCTCTATCTCAGCTTGAGTGTCTGCGCGCCTGCCACGCTTGCCCGCCTTCACCTACGCAGCATGAGAGCGTAATTCTATTAATTTCAAATAAGCGTTTATCTCACGTTTCTGTCTTCTGCTTCAATGTGTAATTTTTTCGCTGAAGCACTTTTTCGCAGCGGCGTTTTTTTTTT
>NW_023458567.1:15298889-15304931 GCF_013731165.1 Rhagoletis pomonella | reverse complement strand
TCAAATAAAGAACCGATGAGATTTTGCAAATTTTATGCGTTTTTTTTAAAAAAAAAGTTATCAAGCTCTTAAAAAATCACCCGTTAGGTAGAGAAGGAGCTTCTGGGAGCCATTTCTATTTGTTCAGGACGAAGTCAAAGCCCTCCAGAACTCCATATCCACAGGTGCCGTGTTCAACATGACGTTAGGCGCCAGTGTAAGCGTAGTTGCTAATGCTCCACTAATTCTGATTAGGGCGCTCCGCCTGTACCGAGTTTTTTTACAATTGTGGCCTTCTCGAGCGAGTTCCACCAGACAAGAGCTCCGTGAAATAAGATAGGCTGGTTTCATAGCGTTAATTAATTACGTTGACCGAGAGATCTCACCTTTTACCGATAGCTCCTCTGCATAAGTACAAGACATAGGATGCCTTTCTTACCCTTTGCTCAATGTTGGGCTCCTACGAGAGCGACCTATCCAGAATAAGTACTTGACCCTGTCTGAGAGCCAGGTCTGTCAGTCTCTCTATCGTTCTTAGAAAAAACGAAGACAGACTGATAGGCCAAAAATCCCTAGAGGAAACATGAGAGCCTTTTCCGGCCTTCAGGATGAACACACCACTGACAACCCTCCAAGCCTTAGCGAGGTCCTCACGCAGTTCGCATAAAAAGGAGCTAGAGTTCTTTGCAGCTGCGCAGGTATGATGCCAATAGTCCCCAGCGACTTGAAGGGTTTGAACGAATTTATCGCCCAGAAGACCGGAGATGTACAGGACCTGAAGTATGTAGAAAATATTGCAAAGAAGTTAATTTGACTGTACTGCGAAGTACGAGGTATAAGAGCTAAAAAATAAGTACTGTACTTCCGAAAGAATTACGGTTGGTCACATTAGGCATACAAGTTTTCTAACGTCTGCATTATACCATTCAATGCAGCGCCTGCGAGCCATAACTTGAGTGCCGCCTTAAAGTATGCAACGCTAGCAATTGTTTGCATGTCACAACAGCTGATGCAGCAAATTTGTCGAGTCGTCGTCATCTTCGTCGCGCGTCTCCGCCGCCGCCGTTGTTGCATGGCCTAGTCAACATGCTGCACAACATTATCCTATTTCTAATCACCAACAACAGCTTTATAATCCTTGTGCCAATCCTCATCAGCAGCAGCAGCGGCGGCGCCACCTCTATCTCAGCTTGAGTGTCTGCGCGCCTGCCACGCTTGCTCGCCTTCACCTACGCAGCATGATAGCGTAATCTTATTAATTTCAAATAAGCGTTTATCTCACGTTTCTGTCTTCTGCTTCAATATGTAATTTTTTCGCTGAAGCACTTTTTCGCAGCGGCGTTTTTTTTTTAATTATTTCCTTGTGGGTGCCAACACCAGTCAACCCGCCAGCTGGTAGTTTTTAAGCGCCTTGCATGACTTCGCATAAATGCATGTAGCGTATGTACGTGTGTGAGATCTCTAATGCTGGAGAATGTTAGTATTTTCATTCTTGCTGACACCTGCACAATTCATACAGCAAACGCGTGCTGTCATCCTACGCCTTCACTTGCTCACATCCCATAACTTTGCCGTTGGCTGGTACATATTTTAGTCGATTTTATTTACAATGTCACTGTGTATACCCTTTTTAATTAGAATTTATAGTATTTATTGCCGCATTTGGCCTTCTACATGAATAAAATACAGCGACACCTACACTCACACGTATACATCCTTTTGTATAAAAGCAGATATTTACTTGCACCTGTCCTTTTTCCTGTCCCATGTTTGTCATGTTTAAGTAATTAAATACTCTTGTGTCCAATGAATTTCATTTACTCAAAGTACACGCGTACTCGATTGAGGTCACAGACAGGGGTGATGGTGTTGTTACATGTTTAGGCGCCTAAAAATATGCAACGCCTTTTGGTAAATTAGTATAATTTGTGAAATGTTCTTTTTCCGCTAAATTTAAATTGTTTAATAGCGAAATTTCAGTGGTAAAGTAATTACTTTTGCAGTTGTTGAATGCTTGAGGGTCCTTATTGAGTGTAATTTATTTTAAAAGCTTTAATTGCTTATTTACTCAAGTAGTGTCATTGAAAAAAGCCCGCTTAGAGTGTAAAACACTTGGCGCGAGTTTTGTCATTGACATTTTTGCTTTGAAAGCATTGGGTATTAGCTGCAGGATTCTGCAAATCTTTACGCGAAATTTTGTTAGGCGAAACTCTTAAAATATTAAACTCGGCTGCCTAAAAGTATGCCAAGTCTCCTGAGAACTATTTCATTTCCCTCATCCACTCGATTTCATTATGCTTCTCCTATGCTTTCGTGAGAAATATTTTTAAGCACACCTGCAGTGGTATTCTATAAACTAATACATTTTCGTCGCCAAATTACTCTAAATGAAATGCAGTGCAGCCTAGAAATATACAACAGGGAAAAGTAACAGATGTAAAGTACAACGAGCTAAATCTGGCAGTATGAGGTGCATGTAACTAGATGTTGCATTTGGTTAGGCGCGCCTGGTATTCTTTTGGAGATTTTTGGCGGTCAAAATTATTTATAGCGAATGTTGGAATCCGGCTATTTTCTTCATTTAGAGGTTTTTGGCGATCTATGTAGCCTAGCGGTTTCTTAAGCCTCACTGAAGATCTAGGTGTGTTCGAATACCTTACAAACTGTAAAGCTCCCTTTATTTTTTAGAAGATTGTACCAATTTTTTTTCTCTTTTCCTCAAACCCCTGCTGTTTGCGCAGCTGAAGCTCAAATTCCGAAAAGGGTCTCATCAAGTGGTGTCCTTTTCATTTCCTGATAGTCCATCTCGCGTCACGGTTGCCGGGCTGGTAGCGCATGTGAAGAGTTGTTGGGTATTACCAGGTTTACCTCTTCAAAGTTCAACCGCGAGGCGTAGCTGTATGTGACACCACCCAGAACGGAGCGGGTCTATAGTTCACTTGGTTGTTGTTGTTGTAGCGGCTAACACAACCCCGCCTAGTGCGGTTAGTCCCTCAGTCGTTGTCGTCAAGCTCAACTAACGGGAGACCCAGGAAGCGTGCAGCTTCGATAGGGTTTGACCATGTGGACAGAGGCGTTAGTTGAGTGGGGATTAGTGGGCATGCAAAGAGATGTGTTAAGTCGTGGGATATCTCTCCGGATGCCGGGCACTCGAAGGGCACATCTTCGCCTAATCTGCTCAGGTACGGGTTAAACTGCTGCCAGAGCGAAGTTGCGCTATTGTGGTCCGAATCTCCCGAGGCTGACGAAGCTCTGTCTCGTCCACGTCGGGTGTTTGTGTACCCTAAATGATATTCACAGGTCGGAAGTTTATGTAACTTGGAACCGACTCCCTGTGAATGCCGTTCAAGGCCTGTCAGTCTGCTGTCGGGTCCAGAGGTTGATTTATGAATTCCATCTATAATCGTAAAGTGTCATCGAAACCGGAAACCTACTGAAGTGAAGAAGACATATTACTTGTTGTAGTAATCGACCAAGCACTTCTACGAGGTTTCCAATAATATCTCCATTTATTGGTGTTTAAATTTGTGCCATCACATCCTACGACTTTTGGTTGCTCAGTGCCTCGTTCGGTCATGAGAACTTCAATTAATTTATTAGCGATATCACGAAAATTGCCTGAATTGGGAGTTACATGGAATATTTAAAATCAGCCTCTGTCAAATTGAAAATGTGCTCTTCCTGGATTAATTGTCGGGAAATATTTACCCCTAATTTTACGTCGGAATGAGTATCGTCCTGCTGCCTTTTCGTTCTGTAACTCCTTGCGGACATTTTGCTTTGCTCGCCAATTTTTTTTTATCGGTTACAAAGGCGGCAGAATTATTTGATATTAGGCTTACGTGCTGTCAAACAGAAGTAGTGATCATCGCTGTTGCTCTCCTACTCAGATTGTATCTCTGAGCAACAATAGGTGGTTCTCTCAAGTTAAATCGCCTTTGAGACTCGAAACTTGTATTTAATGGCATATATTGAGGTTCATCGAGTGAATTGGATTAACTCTTGGGATTTGAAGGATATTCTTCTTCATCCAAGTCCGCTGGGATAAAAGAACACGATTTAGTTTGTCTTAGATAAAACTGCTTGCCTTTTGGGCAAACATACACTTTAAAATCGTTGGATTTTTTCAGCTTCGCGGAAGTACTAAATTCAGTTATCGCGGCATCCTTACAGGCATCTCCTCTTGCGGGTACTTTCCAAGATCTGGCGTATGTAATTACCTATCCCATTGTGGATTTAAAGGGCAAAAGCCATACTGATAAGACCTATTTAATCAATTCGTTGACGGTGGGCTTTAGTCTAGTTCAGACAATACGCTCGTTAAGATCTCGTTTGCTATATTTATAGATTGCCTGACATACATATGTATTCTGTGCTCATCATGTTCCGGATCAGATTTAAAGCTTTCCGGCATCTTGAATCATGCTCAACTAGCTTTCTGCGTCCGTTAATAAGCTCTTTAGACGTTATCTCTGCGTGAATTAAAATCGTGCGTGAAGTTTTTCACAGGCCTCAGCAGTCGAACTAGCAATTTTTTACTTGAATAAAAAATTTTTGTGTATCCTTAATTTTGGTCCCCCACACTGAGTTTTTCAAAATCGGAAGAAAAATTTATGACATTAGTCTGCCTCCACAAAGTATCCAGTATAAAATTGTCTACACAAAAGAAACGACGAACTCGCTTATTGTTTAACTCCTTAGTTAATTTAATAATAATTTATTCATTTTCGAGCTAACGAATTTAGTTGTTACCAGTACTTTGGGTTTAATTAAATTTTCAGCTATTTTAAGTCCGGTTGTAAGCAATTTAAAAAAACTCGCCACAAAATTTATTTTTGAACGAAAAATGGTTACGTAATACTTTCAGTAAATAAATAAATATTTCAACCAAATATTTAAACAGTTTTCAAAATTGGCAGCTGCCTTCAACACAGCCCTTTGCTCAGTTAAACCAAATATTGGTTGCAAAATCGCATATTCGCTTACAAATACACAAACTAAAGAAAGAATTTATTTTCATTTCATTTTATATAACAACTGCAGCACATCGAATTCATGAGCGCGAAACAAACCATCGAAAATCTATGCAAATTTGTGTTCACAAACTGCCGTATTTGCGGGTCTATACATGCATATGTACATAAGTACCAAAAAAAATATATATAAAAATGCATGCCAAGAAAAGTGCATTTTCGCGCTGCCTTAGACACCCTTTCTGCTTGGCAAAATCACTAAAATTCTCCATAAAAATTGCAACACCACCAGCGCTTGATGTTGCATACTTGTCTGCCACTGCCCGCCTATGTGCCAGCCCTCACTGATACACTCTTTTACTTGCCTTTTTGGACCGTCTGACGACTTGAAAATTATTTCCAAAAATAATGCTCAGCTCGTCAGCGGCGAATATATAGTTTTTGATAGCTTGACAGCCGACTGACTGGCTGCTTGCTGCCTGCTAACAACTGCTACACAATTCAACCATCCAACCAACCAAAGAGCCAGGCAGCCAAGAGGGAGTACATAAAAACCAAGCAAGCACTGAGTTGTGGGCAAGAGCAGCTAACACAAAAAAGGCAGTGAAGGAGCAAAGTCTCATTTAGTTGTACACTGCTCGGTGTTGCTTGTTGCTTATTGATTGTTTTGCTGTTGCTATAGTGCAGCATTGCTTTCGTTTTTGTATTTAAATATATTTTTAGTTTATGCACTGCAGTGCAGATATGCATTGTATTTTATATGACTATGCGAGTAAATACTACAAAATGCACAGCAATTCCTTTTTGAGGTTCAAAAAGATAAACACACATACATCCAAGCATAGCCAGGTATCGCAGCAGCGAAAAGTTTAAGCAGTCACTGAATATTCTAGTTGTTGGACTGGTTTAAGCTGATGCAGACGCAGACTAGTTTGTTAACTGGAGAGCGCCGATGTGGAAAGTGACCAGCTCAACACATTTAATTAAATATAATAAACTAAAAAATTAAAAAAATAAGGTAAACAAAAATAAAAAAATAAAAAAAAATAAAATAAAATAAAATAAAATAAAATAAAATAAAATAAAATAA
>NW_023458567.1:15296971-15298879 GCF_013731165.1 Rhagoletis pomonella | reverse complement strand
AAATAAAATAAAATAAAATAAAATAAAATAAAATAAAATAAAATAAAGCGATCTATGTAGCGGAGCGGTTTCTTAAGCCTCACTGCAGATCTAGTTATGTTGGAATGCGTTACAAACTCTAAAGGAAGACATAATTTTTAGAAAATTGTACCAATCTTTTTTTCGCTTTTCCTCAAACCCATGCTGTTGACGTTGCTGCAGCTCCGAAAAGGGTCTCGTCAAGTGGTGTCTTCTTTATTTCCTGAATCACCGAGCCTGAGGCGGAAAAAGCGGAGTGCGCAATTCTAGGTAGTCCATAGTCCATCTCGCGTCACGGTTGCCGGGCTGGTAGCGCATGTGTAGAGTTGTTGGGTATTACCAGGTGTTTACCTCTTCAAAGTTCAACCGCGAGGCGTAGCTGTATGTGACACCACGCAGAACGGAGCGGGTCTATAGTTCACTTGGTTGTTGTTTTTGCAGCGGCTAACACAACCCCGCCTAGTGCGGTTAGTCCCTCAGTCGTTGTCGTCAAGCTCAACTAACGGGAGACCCAGGAAGCGTGTAGCTTCGATAGGGTTTTTCCATAGGGACAGAGGCGTTAGTTGAGTGGGCATGCGAAGAGATGTGTCGAGTCGTGCGGTATCTCTCCGCATACCGGGCACTCGATGGGCACATCTTCATCTAATCTGCTTAGGTACGGGTTTAACCTGCTGCAGGAGCCTGAGCGAAGTTGGGCTATTGCGGTCCGAATCTCCCGAGGCAGACAAAGTTCTGTCTCGTCCACGCGGGTGTTTGTGTAACTTGAAACCGACTCCCTGTGAATGCCGTTCAAGGCCTATCAGTCTGCTGTCGGGTCCAGAGGTTGATTTATGAATTCCATCTATAATCCTAAAGTATCATCGAAACTGGAAACCTACTGAAGTGAAGAAGACATATTACTTGTTGTAGTAATCGACCAAGCATTTTTACAAGGTTTGCAATAATATCTACATTTATGTCGGTGTTTAAATTTGTGCCATCACATCCTACGACTTTTAGTTGCTCAGTGCCTCGTTCGGTCATGAGAACTTCAATTAATTTATTAGCGATATCACGAAAATTGCCTGAATTGGGAGTTACATGGCCATCATATTTAGGACCAGGCTCTGTCAAATTGAAAATATGCTCTTCCTGGATTAATTGTCGGGAAATATTTACCTTTAATTTTACTTGGGAATGAGTATCGTCCTGCTGCTTTTTCGTTCTGTAACTCTTTCCGGACATTTTGCTTTGCTCTCCTAATTTTATTTTTATCGGTTACAAAGGCGGCAGAATTATTTGATATTAGACCTACGTGCTTTCAAACAGAAGTAGAAATCATCGCTGTTGCTCTCCTACTCAGATTGTATCTCTGAGCAACAATAGGTGGTTCTCTCAAGTTAAATCGCCTTTGAGACTCGAAACTTGTATTTAATGGCATATATTGAGGTTCATCGAGTGAATTGGATTAACTCTTGGAATTTGAAGGATATTTTTCTTCATCCAAGTCCGCTTGGATAAAAGAACACGATTTAGTTTGCCTTTGAAGGAAGGAATTAATTTCTTAGATTCAGCGTATAGATACTTTAGATAAATCTGCTTGCCTTTTGGGCAAACATACACTTTAAAATCGTTGGATTTACAGGCAGAAAAATCAATAAATTTTTTCAGCTTCGCGGAAGTACTAAATTCAGTTATCGCGGCGTCCTTACAGACATCTCCTCTTGCGGGTACTCTCCAAGATCTGGCTTATGTAATTACCTATCCCATTATGGATTTAAAGGGCAAAAGCCATACTGATAATACCTATTTAATCAGTTCGTTGATAAGATCTATTTAATCGGCTCGTGACGGTTTATTTTGCCATTAGTCTGCCTCCACAAAGTATCCAGTATAAAATTGTCTACACAA
>NW_023458567.1:15292200-15296871 GCF_013731165.1 Rhagoletis pomonella | reverse complement strand
CAAATATGAGCACCCAAGCGCGTTAAAGTAAATAAACTAAAATTAATTTTCAATAATTTGTCTTACAAACGAAGCGCGCAAACAGGCGCACCTAACTAATATTTGTTTAGAAAACAAAACCAAAAAAAAAAAACAAAAAAACTCCTAAAAATAGTATGCAACCATTTTACTTAGTAAATACAAGTGAACAGCGGGGTGCTTACAAAACAAATTTGCCTGTCAGTTCTTGGTTATTGATGTGCATATTTATATTTTTTCCTTTTTTTGTTTTCGTCGTTTTTTTTGTGTATTGCAGTCAGTCAGGTGCGCAACTAAAACTTATACGTTGCATACTTTTAAGAGGTGAGCTTAAATAATCCTTTTATATTGACTTGCTGGCGTTATGCACATTTATTACAAGTTATTATGGGTAAGCTATAACATATTTTTGACAGCTCATATAAATCTGAAATATTGGATAGCTGCTGTGTGCCGTAAGGGGGTGGGTGCTTTGATGTTGGATAACTGCCAAAAAGTATGCAAGGTGCAGCTGGTATTTAATGGAAATATTGAAAATTTTCAATTGCATAATTTTGCGAATATTGAAAGAAGGTTATTTTAAATATTTTCATACATATGTTAATAGGCGGCGGCCGCTGTGGTTAGAAGTGCGCATTACCATTCAGCAGGGCCTGTGACCGAACCCAGTTTCCGAATAAGATCGAAAATAAAATAAAAGATAAAGTTTTTTCTAATAACGGTCGCCCCTCGTCTGGCAATGGCAAACCTCCGAGTGTATTTCTGCCATGAAAAACAGCTTTTCATAAATATACAATCGCCGTTCGAAGTGAAAGTCGCCGTAGAAGTGAAAGTCCCTCCCGTTTTTGTGACAACATCAAAGCGCTCCCCGCAAATCGGAGGAGAAGCTCGGCCAAACACTAACATATTGTGAAAGCGCCAATCTATTATTAATATTATTAGATAGGTACATATTCCAAGACCACGTTTCAGTAAGCCGTCATACCTCTAAAGTAGTTCAAGTAGAAAATAATCGGCGTAGAACTCAGAATATTAGACAGCGAAGCACACTGTTTTTCACGTTTGTGTCTTTTGACGTCTCATTCAGAACTCTTCGCCATTTTTCGATCCCTTTCAGGTTCAATGTTATATCTGAACTTTAACTTCACTTTCTATGAATGCTCAAAAGATTAAAACCCAAACATACAAGTTAAACTCAGCTCAAAGAAATTTCAAGAACAAGTTTTGTTTTGCTTGGCCGTAAGAACTTTGGACTTTGGACTTTTTTGCTCGAAATGTTAAAAGTCTAGAGGTAATAATATTTTTGTTTAGTTTTATAAAATGTACACCCGAAAACGATTCTGATTTGAACACTTAGGAACCCAGTCTTAGTAGGAATTAAAAGGTCCCGAAAAATGCAAAGAAGTTCGGGAATATTCTGAAACAATCCAAAAAAAAGAAAACCAACTTCCGAAATTTTGAAAATTTCTCCATAATTATCGATAGTTTCCGAAAATTAAGAAAACTGTGGTAATTCCGAAAAGCATCGAAAAATTTTCATAAACCATAAAAAATCCGAAAAATAAAGAACTCGTAATTATTCTGAAAAAAAAACTTTCAAGTGTATGAAAATTGCCCCATAAATCTCGATTATTGCGGAATAATTACCAAAAAATTGAATTAGTTCCGAAAAATATCGTTAAATGCTTTTACATTCAGAAAGGACTGAAAAGGGCTCTGTTTTAAACTCTTGCCTATCTAAAATGTATCAAAAGCTTTATTAGTCTTTTAAAGTTCCTAAAACATTCGAAAAAAAACAAAAAAATAAATAAAATATTTCACAATAATACTCGGCGTAGAACAGTCATTATACTTTCCGAAAAGTTACAAACACCGTACTAATTCCGAAAAATATTGAAAATTTTCTGAAATAATTCCTAAAAATTTCCGAAAACTCCAAAAAGTTGGATATACATAGGTATTCTGAAGCAGTTATAAAAACCGCGATTCCGAGAACTTCCAAAATTTTTATACTAACCCCAATATTCTAAAAATTTTCGAAAAAGTTGAAAAATCTGTATTAATACTGAAAAATATCGACGGTATTCCGAATCATAAAAGAAATTCCAAAACGTCAAAAAATTCGGTAATATCTTGAAGCTAACAAAACAAAATAAGCCTAAAACTTTATAATTTTTGATAATTATCTCACTAACCTCGATAGTTGCAAAAAAGGAAGGAATTGAAAGACATCACGAAAAATACAGAAAATTTCCGAGAAATCATGAAAAGTCATCAAAAATTTCGAGCAGCCGCGGAAAAGAACTTAAAGCTCTTAAAGTATTCGATAAAATTTGTACAGTTTCCAACGTCGAAACCGCTAAGATATAGAGTAGACCTTTCCAACCGAAGATATTGAGGGCTTCGTCAAGTAGTTTTATGAAAGTGCCTAATTGATCTAATATAAATAGGACGCATGCAAGAATTCGTTGCTAAGCTCTATTTAAAAGGTGAAGTTGACAAAAGGAAAGTTCTGACTTCGCTACGAAATTTAATTTTATTTGATCAAAGTAAGTTTTGAATCATTTGGGAACTATATTTCAAAATGTATACTTACAATGTATATGCCAAATAGAAAGTCCATACACAGTGACTCAAACAAACGACCACGTACTGTTTTTTTTTTAATATTCGTAATATTTTTCAAGCTGAAATGTTAATTTTCTAATAAAAAATACAAATACAAAATTTAGGAAAATTCAACCAATTTTTTATAAAAATTTCAAATTTCGAATGCAAATGTCTAGAACATTTTTGGATATGCAATTTTACAGAACATACAATTTTTGTTCAGGGAAATGCACGTTTCAACCGGCTAAAATATCGGGTTGGTTTTTGAGAATTTTTTTTTTTAGACTAATTTTGCGGTAAAATTTTGATGAAAATTTGTTGAGTTTTCCTAAATTGTGTACAGCACACACAATTTTAGTTCAGTGAAATGCAAGTTTCAACCGGCTTAAATATCACGTTGATTTTTGAGAAGTTTTTTTTTGGAGACTGATTTTGTGGTAAAATTTTTATGAAAATTTGTTGATTTTTCTAAATTGTGTACAAAGTTTGAAACTGTGATTTATATGGTTTTAGTAAGGACTTTTGCGGTATTTTTATAGGAAAAGAACAAACAAAAAAATTAGCTTGAAAAACATTACGGTTAAAATAAATGAACACGTGGTAATTTGTTTGAGTAACTGTATATATTAAGCTAAATAACCAGAATTTCATGAACATTTATCCTATAAATATAAAAACGGACAAGTCAAAAAAGTTCGTCAAATAAAAACTAACTACAGTTCCAACAATACATCAACAGCATTTTCCAGCTATCAAGTTTTTGGTTTAATCGAAGCAGCAACGATTAAAAGTGCCAACTTTTGCCAAAGAATTAATCTTTACACATAACAATACTCATTAAAATCATCATCATCTACTACTACTAATCAATAACTAAGCGAAATTACAGCATTAATTTTAATCATTATTTTGGCTTAGGACAGGTGTTAATGATTGAGGAGGCTAAATTGATGAGGGATGGTGCGTAAATATATAAATACATACATAAGTATGTACGTATGTTTATACAATTTTCTATGCGTGTAAGCGTGTTAAAGAATTATGGCGCGTTTAGGCTGTAAATTAATTAATTACATCGCTACTAAATGAAAGTAATTGAGCGGAACATTTTAAGTGTTGATGTGAAAGAAAAGTTTTGTGGAGCCTCGACGGATTTGCTGATGTATCGATGGGTGTTGGGCAATGATATTTGGTTATACATGATTACATTAACAGCAGTAAATGTGGTGAGCTTTAGAAATTTACAAATGTTGCGTATAACTTTCTTAACAATAAAATGTATAGGATATTTACTATATACATAGTGTATCTGAGCAGAACGGGATGAAGAAGCTGATCATTTGTACACAGCTGCGATACTTTACAGCGAGCATAGGGGAGAAAATTTTGGGCTGTGATTTTAACGAGAAAGCTTTCAGTGCGAACTGGAGTCTTCAAGATGAGCAATCTCAGATAGCATCACTTTGCTCTACAAAGCACACCTCGAGTAGCCCTTGGCCTTGGTCCCTGTTTCATCAAGTTCCCCCAAGAGCTTATTTCACAATCTCCGGATCTGCTATCGAAAGCTCAATAGCGATGTCGATTGCAGTCTCTTACAGCAGTGAAATGTATTGGTTGAAAGGGAACGAATCCGTTGACATACGTCCTAAGAAGTACCTATGCTGATTGCATGTATTTCTTCAGGACCTCGCCATAGAGGATTACTTTGTCTTGTGGGTATTGACAAACTTCTGGTAGTTTTTGCAGATGAAAGTCACACCAGAAAAGTTATTGCCATAATCCCATCGCCTGACTGCCCAGAGTTGGGGCTAACATACATAAATTTCTTTCATACTGAGCATTAAAATTGAGTATTGCTAAATTGAAGTCTCTATAAAGCAGTTAGTCTAAATTTTTTTTGGTCTAGCCCTTTTACTTATTTTTCATTTAACAACTAACCAAAAATATTTAATATTAAATAAAGCTTGCAAAGGAAACAAATCGCTAAAACTTTTTTGGTGACGTTAACCTTTTTCTTAAATAAAGCACATGTGAACATTCTTT
>NW_023458567.1:15286491-15289200 GCF_013731165.1 Rhagoletis pomonella | reverse complement strand
TTCAGTCTTGTTGCGTTTAAGGTTTCTATAAAACCCTCTTTCATTTCGCTGAAATGAAAGAGGGTTTTATAGAAACCTTAAACGCAACAAGACTGAAGATATAACCGAAGTACCTAGCGCCGAGCAAATCGAAAGCTTCTGGAAGTCTATATGGTCAACCAGCACGAAACATGCAACCGATTCAGCGTGGATCCACGATGAGTACAAGAGAACGGAATCTATAAAAGCTATGGAAGACGCGACTTTCAGTGAGGCCGATATCAAAAAAGCTGTAGAGAGCACTCAAAATTGGCGGGCTGCAGGGCCAGATGGTATTTATAATTATTGGTTAAAAAAGTTTACATGCACACACAGTATGGTAGCTCAACACTTTACAAAATTCCTCAAACATGAATCCCAAGTACCGAACTTCTTAATGAAGGGATGTACATATCTGCTACCAAAGGACCCAAAAGATACGAAGAACCCTTCTAAGTATCGCCCCATCACGTGCCTATGTACCCTATATAAAATTCTTACATCTTGTTTAGCCGAAAAAATATGTACTCATCTTGATACGCACAACATTCTAGCCATCGAACAAAAAGGATGTGTTAAAAACAGCAAAGGCTGCAAAGAGCAGCTGATAATTGATACAGTCATAATGGAGCAAGCATACCATAATCAAAGAAATATTTATACATCTTATATCGACTTCAAAAAAGCCTTTGACACTGTTCCGCATTCTTGGCTTTTGGAGGTTTTAGACATTTATAAAATATCGCCGAACATAAAACGTCTTATGCAGCAACTTATGAACTCATGGAAAGTTACTTTAAAACTATTTCATAACAACGGACTCATAAAAACCGCTCCCATACCTATTAAAAGAGGTATTTTCCAAGGAGATAGCTTGAGTCCGATATGGTTTTGTCTGGCGCTAAATCCACTTTCTTCGATACTAAATGCGTCAAACTACGGCTTTAGTTTAAAAGCACCGCGTGTATCGCAATATAGACTTTCACACCTACTGTACGTGGATGACATAAAGCTATATGCTGCAAATGAACGTCAAATGAATACGCTACTGGAACAAACAGAAGATTTTTCAAATGATATAAAAAATGTCGTTTGGAGTAGAAAAATGTCGAAGATTAAGTGTGGAAAATGGAAAACTTATAAGGCGAGAATTTGAATTAATGACTCATGAAACTGTAGACTCGATGACAGAAGACGACACATATAAATACCTTGGTATTTTACAGGCTAGCAGGATGCAGCACAGTGAAATAGTTTCAGCCATAACTAGTGAATACCTCCAAAGAGTAAAGAGCTTGCTGAAATCATGCTTGAATGGGAATAACCTTTTTAAAGCCATTAATGCATTTGCGATACCGGTTTTAACATACACCTTTGGTGTAGTAAAATGGTCCGAAACAGAACTGGAAAACGTCAAGAGAGCAACAAGGACATTGTTGACAAAGTATGGCACGCATCACCCAAAATCGGCAGTAGAACGTCTCTACTTGCCACGTCGACAGGGAGGTCGAGGGATGGTAGACATTAAGCAATTACATAATAAGTGTAAACAAAGCCTTCGTTTATACTTCCACAACCAAGAGAACAGCCTACTCCAAACCGTGTGCAAAGCCGATTTAAAATATTCACCATTAAATCTTAGTGAATTTTCTGCAATCGAATTAATATCAGGAACGCAACATATCCAGTCGCTCATGCAAGACTGGAAAATGAAAGCGGTTCATGGCAGATATCCACATGCTCTAGACGCTCCTGAAGTAGATAACGCTGCTTCCAACGAATGGTTAATTCACTCCGGCATCTACGCCGAAACTGAAGGTTTTATGATCGCTATACAACATCAAGTTATTGCGACTAGAAACTACTCGAAATATGTTATGCGTGTTTCCGTTGAAAACGACCTATGCAGACGATGCCAAAAGCAAACAGAAACCATCCACCACATCACAGGAGCTTGTGTCACGTTAGCAGCCACCGAATACTTAACCAGACATAACCAGGTGGCAAACATTGTACACCAGAGTCTAGCGATACAACATAAGCTAGTAACGGAAGAGCTGCCGTACTTTAAATATACTCCAGACGCTGTAATTGAAAACAGAACGAGCAAGCTATATTGGGACCGATCAGTTTTGACGGACCGTCCAATGCCACACAATAGGCCGGACATAATAGTGGTCGAAAAAGAAGTGAATCAAGCGTTCCTCATAGATATAGGCGTACCAAATACTCACAATCTTCAAGATTGTTATATGGAGAAATACAGAAAATACCAGAGCTTAGCATACGAGATCAAGGATTTGTGGAAATTAGAAAAAGTAGAGGTGATTCCAGTTATAATTTCGACAACAGGAGTTATTCCAAAATCATTGAACACTAGCCTGGAAAAACTCAACATGGTAGAAAAGCGAAGGGCCATACAAAAATCTGTGATATTATCTACATCATCGATAGTTCGTAAATTTCTGAATATAAATTAGCATTAAGAAACAGAAAAGCTTGCAACTGTGTAGTATTGCCAATATCCGTTTGTAACCAATCTGAAGATTATATTTCTCTTATACTACTTTATAATCAATAGTGTTAAGTATTTTGTTGTATACCAACCAATACTTGATGTGAACCCGTAACGGAGAAACAATAAAAAATAAAATAAAATAAAATAAAATAAAATAAAATAAAATAAAATAA
>NW_023458567.1:15284151-15286481 GCF_013731165.1 Rhagoletis pomonella | reverse complement strand
ATAAAATAAAATAAAATAAAATAAAATAAAATAAAATAAAATAAAATGAAATAAAATACAAAAATTAAATTAAATAAAAATAAGTTAAATTAAACACGCAAAAATAAAAAATATAATAAAAACTAAATATGCAATAAAAAATTAAATGGAATGAAACAACAAATAATATTAAATAAATTGGCACAAAAATGCAATAATACAAAATTCAATAATACAAAAACATAAAAAATCGAAAGGAAGCCTTAAATAGAATAAAATATAATGTAATAAAATAAATCAAAGGATTACATAAAATTAAAATAATTTTAAAAAGTAAATTAGGTAAAAAAATCAAATTAAGTTAAATAAAAAAAAAATTAAACAAAACAAAATATATGTAATGAAATTAGTTAAAAGAAGAAAATAGGCAAAATAGCAAAAGTTATAAAATACGAAATTAAACTACATAAAATAAAAATCACAAATAAATTATTGTGAGAAAAAACAACTTCTTTGTTATGGATTGAGACCATTAAAATATTTTCCGGTTTGCCTTAAATTTTTTGGCACTTATCTGAACTTTTCGGAATTTTTTCGTGTTATACTCCAAAATTTTATCTATTTTCGCTAATTTTCAAGTTAAACATTATACATATTAAACGTTTTCATTATGATTTTTAATAATGTTAAAGAAGTAAAAACAAAAAAGAGATATTTACAACAAAAAAGCACATACCAAATTCCGTTTTACTTGCTCAAAATAGTTAACTAAATTCAATAGTTTACTTTTTGACGCACAAACAAATAAATCTCAACAAGTAATAATTGTAGTTGTGATATAGCCAAATATCGTTTTTTGATATATGAGGTGCACTCACTTAATCGCAGTTCTTTGGATTTAGTAGACCAGTCTCAAAGTTTATTTTTACACTATTGAAGCTTATAAAATTTGCTATCTGCTATGTATGTATGTCAACAACATTTTATAAATACAATGTAGAAATGAAGAGCACTTAGAAAAACAAATATGCAAAAGGTTTTCATAGAAATTTATTATTTTAAGTTTTAGTAAAAGTTTTAATTATGAACTAATTAATGAAATTATAAACTTCCTCTGCGTAAATGTTGTTAAGTTAGGTGATAGCAAATATAATAAGGTTCACTAGTGCAAAGGGAAACCCTCCATCCAGTCTTGCTTTTAAGTCCACACCTTCCCTGCCTTCTTTGGAAACCTTATCCGGGTAGGATGTAAGTTCAGTAGGTCCTCCTTCTATTTCCTAGAGTATTCTGTTGATCTTCTGCGACCAGAGAAGTGGGGACAGTTCGGTACCCCTGCCAACCTTACTCCTGAAACCCAGCAGGATGCTTATCCAGTATGAAAGAGCAGGGTGTACCCGTATCTGCTGCTTTTGCGATAATATTGAAAGTGCCAGTTATAATCAGAAAAACCCCGCAACGAACTTACCGTTCTCAAGGGGCAGAACTGCAGAGCAAATTGGTCGTAAGCTAACTAGTTCGCGGCTGGTTGCTTTCACTTACAAGAAAGCAACACAGTGCGGCTGCTTCAGTTTGTCTACCTCTGCATATGCATTTGTGTGAGAGTGCAGTAAATCCACAAATCGGTTGCTTTACATTTTGTTATTTGATGAGTTTTCTGCAGCGCCAGAGCACTAACTAAAACTGCTTGAAATATATGAAAAAATATGTATATCCTGTTCGCTCTTACACAGCTTCCTTGTTCCTTTCCGCGATATTTTTAATACCTACCAAGTAACCTATACTCTTACACACATAAATATTCGAGTGTTTCGTCGAGGAAACAAGGTTGCGGCTCAAATAGTAAATATAGTTGAGTACTTGTGCTTGATGCGCGGACGGACGGACGGCGTATGGAGCGCGCGAGTGTTTTTCCAAATGGGATTTATATAATAAAATATTTATGTAAATACGGTTATTTAAATGCACAGATGTTGTTGTGTGTGTGTGTGTGTTTGTATGTAAATAAGCGATTACACACACATTTGAACACTCTTGACATGCTGGTATAACTTTAAATACATTTTTGCACTACAAGCAGTAAGCAGCACTAACAACAACAGCAACAACAACTGTCATTCCACAAGCTTGCACTTGCAACAACATGTGTATAATATGTGTAAGCACTCACATGCAATCACTTTGCAAAATGATTTGAGTTTGCCAGTTGCTAGCTGGATTTCCTGACAGCTGGTAAAATCACTTTTAAAACTTATTTTTTGATTTGATTTCACATTTTAATTTTTCTTTTTTTTTTTTTTTTTTTTTTTTTTTCATTACCTTTTTCACATGGGTATATTTTTATTTTTTTACAT
>NW_023458567.1:15281264-15284051 GCF_013731165.1 Rhagoletis pomonella | reverse complement strand
TTTTTTTTTTTTTTTTTTTTTTTTTTTTTTTTTTTTTTTTGCAATACACTTTTTCACATGGGTATATTTATATGTATTTACATACATACATGTTTTAATAAAACTCTGTACAGTATTACTTTTCCATTATGGCTTTTAATAACATGGCTTACAGCTTTCATTGTGCTTTGCCTCAAGCCTGAGAGTATGTTTGTGTGTGTAAAATGTGATTTAACTTCTCTTCAATGTCACTCAAGTGTCAAAAATCTTGTTGCGCAATATTTTCAAAAATCTGACATTAATATAACGCGTTATTATTTTTATACCTTTCCCGTTTGTATAAATAGTACCACAATAAGAAGAGATAGACCAATTAAAATGTATACTTAAATGATCAGAACGTCGAGCTGAGTCGATTTAGCCATGTCCGTCTGTTTTAATGCAATCTAGTCTCTCAGTTTTCGAGATATCCGCATGAAATTTGGTAGGTGGGTGTATTTTTTATAACGTTTTAAACATTTGTCAGAAGAATCGGACCACTATAACATATAGCTCCCATGCAACTGATTGTTCAGATATGAGATTTTTCGTTATAACTCCTACATTTATGCAGCTAGGAACATGAAATTTCGAAATACTTCCACCCAATATCAACAGAATACTTACAGTGAAAATTATAAAGATCGAGTCACATAACCTATAGCTACCATACAATTGATTTGTCAGATATGGGGTTTTACTGTAAAACTCCTTTATTTGGACAGCTAAAATCGATAAATTCCGTAAGCTATTTTATAAATAATAATACAAAGTCTAGTGAGAAAATCGTCAAAGTCTATCTGTATAAGATACCAGTTTTTGCGATATATCTCCTTTATGTAGGAAGCTAAACACATTAAATTGTGTTACCGGTTCACATACCGATCACATAGCAGTGAAAACCATTTAGATTGGTGCTATATAAAGTATATCTTCCATACCTCTGATTGTTTATATACGTTTTTTTTTTTAATATATGTAACTCCTCTATCCATGTATGCTGTGAATATATAAATTGTTTCTAATGCAGTAATCTGTTAAAGTAAAATTTTTAGATGTTCATGAAAGGTATGAAGCCTTCGGCATAGCCGAAGACAGTGATGCTCTTACTTGTTAAGTATATTTAACTTTTAATTAAGTACTACACATGGGGCATTCCAAAGTGACGGGTAGGAGATTTTAACTCGTTTTTTTTTGCTCAAAATTTTACTGAATTCTCTTTAACATTGATTTGACAAGTGTCGAACTGTATTCACTTGAAGTCAGATATCAGTTTATTACGGAACTGATAATGCATAAAACTTTGTTATTTAATTTACACAGAAATCTAACATTTTCCAAGCGTGACAGGCGGGACAACAATGACACCCGCTTCTCTGAGTTGTTGGATTCGTTTTCCAATTTTAAACAAACTATAAATATTTCGTTCATAGCCGTTTTCTCGAATGTAGTTAGTAGAATTTTAAGTACCATTTTATCCTTGGAGGACACATAGTTCGTGAGTAAAATGAACACTGCTGGTTTGGTTTAAATATTTATTACATTTTTAATAAGGGGATCTCATTTAAACAATGGGAAACTTAAGAATTTGTGTGTTACGTTAAAAAAAAATATTGGCTGTGACGCGTGGGACATCCAATATGCATTTTTTTGAACGCCCGTAATTTCTCACCATAAATGTATTTTTTTTTTAATAACTTACCACGATTTCAGAGTTCATGAACTGTTCTTTCTTTATGGATAATTAATCTTTTCATAGTCACCTTTAGTACATGAGGAGTGCCTTGAAAACTTGATGTAAAAATATTAGATCATATTATATATTAGAAACATAGTGAAAACTAAATCGATAAAAATCTATTTCTAAAGAATTATTTTACGTGCTTTACTGTTTTTACAGATTTAAACACAATTTATGTAATTAATTTTTTTACCTGATGTGTCGTCTTCGCTGGAATGACCCTTATGTAAATATAGAGGCGTGAATATTTTTAGATATTACAAAAGTGTTCCACACCTACTAATCTAAAATCTGAAAATATATTTTTCGCCATTTAAGGATATATCGTCGGTGATACTGCAAAACGGTCTATGTCTATTAGTTCGCTTGACACTTAGATGGTCTCTTACGTGCACCGGAATGTATCTGTAAATCGTTGCACCCTAATAAACGAATGACAAAACTGTCTACCTTTGGCTGATAAGGATGAACGGTTGCCAGAAGCGATCATATACAGATAACAGATCAATTAAGCACCATAGGCAATAAGTGACATAGAACGTTTTGCAGTATCACCAACGATAAGTACATAATTTTTCGTAGTTTTAAAAATGGACATGATAATTTAAAAAGAAAACATACATTTTTATGCTATTTTCAAAATGGACATCAATTTATGATAATCTCAAAAGTGGCTATACATTTTTAGTCAACCAAAAATATGGCCAAATTTTTGATCATTCTGAAACTGGACATAAAATTCTTGAAATATCAGAAAACTGAACATAAATGTTTGGCCATTAAAAGTGGGCATAAATCTATTGAGATCTTCTAATTAATTTTTAATATTGTAAATACTGTAAATAATTTTTTGGTAATTTCAAAAATGGACATAAATTCTTGGTTATATACTTAATTGTGTATGTACTTAATTTAAAAACTGCACTTACTTTTTGGCTATTTAGAAACTAGGCGTACACTTTTTAATGTTTCAAATGTGTTTATAAATTTATGGTTCTTTGACTGGGGCTTTTAAAATTATAATTAAA
>NW_023458567.1:15280491-15281254 GCF_013731165.1 Rhagoletis pomonella | reverse complement strand
ATTTGTAGTAAAAATTACACATAAATATTTTTCATTTAAAAACTTAAGATTATTTTTGAACGTAAAAACTCGTATCAAAAGTCCTTAATCAAATTTAAAAATTAATTAAAGAAGTAAGGCTTAGAGATCTGTATGAACTTATAAATGAATGAGATAGCTTCCACCGATGTTTTTAAAAAATAAACTCCAAATTCGCTGCTGCAAATACTGATTATTTAAAAAGAAGCAATTCTATGTTTGCCTTCATTTATTTTGAGTAGCTGAAAGTATTTTGTTGTCAAAGAGATAGCAACACTTGCAAACAAATAATCGACTTACTGAATCATCATTGACTACTTGAACAAGCGGCTAAGTGGCAGCTACTAGATAGATGCTCATAAAACTCAAATGCAAATATGTATAAAAACACACAGACATACATTTATGAATTATCAAGTGACCACTTGAAAAGTGAATGTTTGTATGTAAAAAAGTGAAGAGCAAAAAGTGAGCCAGCAAAAATTTTAATATTAAAGCCACAAAAAGTTATGTACTTATGTCCATGCGTAGCAAAAATTGTGAAAAATGCAGCCAAAAAGCATAAGAGACTGGCCATAAAAATAAGTTAACAAGAAATTGTGGCAAAAAGGAATGCGCCATTTAGGCGAAAAATATATAGACGATATTTATAGCTGGACGGCCATAAAAGACGTTGGCCCAGCGCTGCACAGTGGTTCAAAATTGGCAGTTTGTGTTCTAAATTCACTGGAGCTTTCTTTTTTCA
>NW_023458567.1:15278422-15280391 GCF_013731165.1 Rhagoletis pomonella | reverse complement strand
AAAATTGGCAGTTTGTGTTCTAAATTCACTGGAGCTTTCTTTTTTCAAGCAATTTGATTATTTTTTTTTAATGACAATTTTTTATAAAACATTTTAAAATTTTTATAAAACATTTTAAAATTTTTTCGTAATTTTTTTTTTCGTTTCGAGAGCACGCGAAAATTGGTTTCAACTCAAATATATTTATATCATTTATTAACTCGAACAGGAGAATCGAGTTTCTTCAAAATTGCTACTTTTTCTGCTTTTTGTACTAAAAAATTTAATACAAACAAAGAAAAATTCAAAAATCGGGCTCAAGTGGTCTCGTGCAAATGTGATTAGCTTTCATAAAAAAAAACAACTAATCAAATGGAGTGAAAAATGAAGACTCCAGTGAACTGTGAACACTAAATTCCAGTTTTGAACCACTGTCCGCTGGTGTCTGAAAATATGCAAATTTTTGCCTGCATTAGTGTTAGACATGCAAATTGCGCTGGCGCATCGTCTATTTTTCTATTTGATAATAAAAATGAAGTGATTTTTTTAGCTATTCATTTGCATTTTATTATTTGCTTATATCTTTTTGCGGCCACTGCGGTGTAGTGATTAGCAGTGCGCGCTTCCACTCCGCAGGGCCTGGGTTCAAGCCCGGTTCAACCCAACATCAAAAAATGAAATATACAAGAAAGTTTTTTTTCTAATAGCGTCCGCTCCTCGGCAGGCAATGGCAAAGTTCCGACTGTGGGTCCCTCCCCTTTGTGTGACAACACCGTCCGGCATTTCATGCATTATTTTCTTAAAATTTTATTAAAGCTGGGATTGCTAGGGTTTATAATTTTGGTAAATTTTTAGAGAAAAATTGTATTTGAAAATCTCTTTAAAAATTGCAAATTCTCAATCTTAAATTTTTTAATTACATGTTTGCAAATCTTTTAGTATTTCGAAATATGATTTCAGGTAAATTTCCTATATCTCAATCAAAAGTTTGTTAAGGAAAACATTTCCGAACTTTTCGTTTTTTAGTATATTACTGTTGCTCTTCAAATATTTTCCACAGTTTTTTTAGTCAATTTTGAGAAAAAATTCCAAGCATTTATTTTTTAATAATTTCTTTAATGTTTAAAAATATGACTTGCTTTTCTTTTCAAAATTGTATGTCCAGTAATTTTTTTAAGTCATGTTTTCAAAGTTTATTAAGGTTTGCCAGCCCGTTTATTTTTCATAAATAAAGCAATTTCGTAGCATGGATTATTTCAAAAAAAAAAACACAGTTTAGTATTTTTTTCAATATTTATTACAGAATAATTTTTTATTTTATATCTCTTAGTGCTTTACAAAAAGTCCAAGTTTGTCTATGCATGTTGTAATATTTAATATGTTGAATAATTTTTTTTTAACCATTTCTCAATTCCTCAGTTTGTAATTAAGCTTAAAGATATTTCAACATTTTTAATTTTTTTTATAGAACAATTTTCCTTTTTTTCTGATTTTTTTTTTGAAAAGCTAATTTTTCTATTTTTCCTTTTTAAAATATCTTTTCAATTTTTAAAATTTGTTTGCCTTTTAATTTTTTTCCTGCAGTTAAATTCTGACAATCGCCACGCTAAACTGCCACCGCCGAAATTATCTAAATGAAAATCAATGATTTTCTTTAAAAATTTCGTTTCGTTTTTCTAACACAAATTTGGTAATATTTTAAAGGTTTCCCAGTGTTTCTGTTAGAAATGAAAATTTTTTGTGCCTAGCATCTTTAAGTGCTTTTACTTTTAAAATTTGGTTACTGGTTAATGTTCCATTTTTTAAGCTAAATTTGGGTAAATCTTGAGAAAAACTTCCAGTTTTTTTAGTAGGTTTTTTACTATTTACTAGTTATTTTAATCTGTTAAATTTCGATTAAAAATATTATTATTTTAAACAAAAATAATAATTTAAGGAAAAAACTTTCCGGTTTTCGTAATAATAATACATTTATGCATTTCAAAATTTA
>NW_023458567.1:15276340-15278322 GCF_013731165.1 Rhagoletis pomonella | reverse complement strand
AAAATTGGCAGTTTGTGTTCTAAATTCACTGGAGCTTTCTTTTTTCACGCAATTTGATTACTTTTGTTTAATGACAATTTTTTATTAAACATTTTAAAATTTTTTCGTGATTTTTTTTTTCGTTTCGGGAGCACCCGAAAATTGGTTTCAACTCGTTTTTATTATATTTATATCATTTATTAACTCGAACAGGAGAATCGAGTTTCTTCAAAATTGCTGCTTTTTCTGCACTTTGCACTAAAAATTTTTATACAAACAAAGAAAAATTCAAAAATCGGGCTCAACTGGTCTCGTGCAAATTTTATTAGCTTTCATAAAAAAAAAATTCATCAAATGGAGTGAAAAAGGAAGACTCCAGTGAACTGTGAACACTAAATTCCAGTTTTGAACCACTGTCCGCTGGTATCTGAAAATATGCAAATTTTTGCCTGCATTAGTGTTAGACATGCAAATTGCGCTGGCGCATCGTCTATTTTTCTATTTGATAATAAAAATGAAGTGATTTTTTTTGCTATTTATTTGCATTTTATTATTTGCTTATATATTTTTGCGGCCACTGCGGTGTAGTGATTAGCAGTGCGCGCTTCCACTCCGCAGGGCCTGGGTTTAAGCCCGGTTCAAGCCAACATCAAAAAATGAAATATACAAGAAAGTTTTTTTTCTAATAGCGTTCGCTCCTCGGCAGGCCATGCAGGCAAAGTTCCGAGTGCATTTCTGCCATGAAAAACAGTTTCTCATAAAAACATAATCGCCGTTCGGAGTCGGCGTAAAACTGTGGGTCCCTCCCCTTTTCTTAAAATTTTATCAAAGATGGGATTGCCAGGGTTTATAATTTTGGAAATTGTTTAGAGAAAAAATGTATTTGAAAATCTATTTAAAAATGGCAGATTCTCAATTTTAAATTCTTTAGTTACATGTTTGCAAATATTTATTATTTTTTTTAATATAATTTCAGATAAATTTCCTATATCTTAATCAAAAGTTTGTTAAGGAAAACATTTCCGAATTTTTCGTTTTTTAATATATTACTGTTGCTCTTCAAATATTTTCCACAGTTTTTTTTAGTCAATTTTGAGAAAAAATTCCAAGCATTTATTTTTTAATAATTTCTTTAATGTTTAAAAATATGACTTGCTTTTCTTTTCAAAATTGTATGTCCAGTAATTTTTTTAAGTCATGTTTTCAAAGTTTATTAAGGTTTGCCAGCCCCTTTATTTTTCATAAATAAAGCAATTTCGTAGCATGGATTATTTAAAAAAAAAACACAGTTTAGTATTTTTTTCAATATTTATTACAGAATAATTTTTTATTTTATATCTCTTAGTGCTTTACAAAAAGTCCAAGTTTGTCTATGCATGTTTTAATATTTAATATGTTTAATATTTTTTTTTTAACAATTTCTCAATTCCTCATTTTGTAATTAAGCTTAAAGATATTTCAACATTTTTTTTTTTTACAGAACAATTTCCCTTTTTTTCTGATTTTTTTTTTTAGAAGACAATTTTTGTATTTTTCCTTTTTAAAATATCTTTTCAATTTTTAAAATTTGTTTGCCTTTTAATTTTTTTCCTGCAGTTAATTCTGACAATCGCCACGCTAAATTTCCGTGGCCGAAATTATCTAAATGAAAATCAATGATTTTCTTTAAAAATTTCGTTTCGTTTTTCTAACACAAATTTGGTAATATTTCAAAAGTTTCCCAGTGTTTCTGTTAGAAAGTGAAAATTTTTTGTGTCTAGCCATCTTTAAGTGCTTTTACTTTTAAAATTTGGTTACTGGTTAATGTTTAATTTTTTAAGCAAAATTTGGGTAAATTTTGAGAAAAAATTTACAGTTTTTTAGTAGTTTTTTTACTATTTACTGGTTATTTTATTCTGTTAAATTTCGATAAAAATTATTATTATTTTAAACAAAAATAATAATTTAAGGAAAAACCTTTCCGGTTTTCGTAATAATAATACATTTATGCATTTCAAAATTTA
>NW_023458567.1:15275012-15276240 GCF_013731165.1 Rhagoletis pomonella | reverse complement strand
CCTTTCATTTGACACCTCATTTTTGAAAATCGGGAGAACGGTGTAAATATCATAATTTTAAACGAGGTGGCAACCCTATTAAAAAAATATATCCTTTCTGCACATCCAGAGGTCAAGCCCTTTCATTTGACACCTCATTTTTGAAAATCGAATGAACGGTGCAAATCTTATGCAATTAACAAAATTGCCTTCGCACAGAATAGTATCTCTAGCCACACCAACTTTCCGCGAATATTTGCCGCAGCATTTTCATTCATTTATGAAGGAGAACGACAGCAGTGAGCCTTCGCGAAGGCATCGCTGCCACTTATAGCTACATATATGAACGCACGCTGTTTGGTCCACCAATACATACGCGTACGAACAACAGCGGAAATTTTTTCTACCTAACATTCGCGAACGCGAACTATCTGGACTGGTTTTATGCTTCACGTTCGCGAAGGAGAATCAATACAGAATATTTGATACGTTCACCTTCGCGTTCGCGTACGAAGGTGAGTGAATATTTCCGAACCCTGCGCAGAACTACTTACTTTCAAACAAGTGTAACTATGTACATTAGGGTGGTCCAAAAATGCATGTGAAAAAGTAAAGTCGGAATTTTTATGCTCTCATCCCCTAGGATTGTTCTATACCGAAAAAAAGTGTACCCTTATATTTTATTTTGAAATCAAAAAATATTTATAGGTCGAAGAAGTTCTCCACTTTTCGTATAAATGGTACAGAATAATTAAAAATCAATATTTTTCTACAAGAAAACTCTGCTTATCTGCAGGAGATTCCCAGTAATAATACCTAAATGTTTATTTAACAATTTTTTTATCGCAACTATAATTTATAGGTCCGCCAAAAACCAACAAAAGCCCCGAAAAATGCTATGGGGCGACAAATAAAAAATCGTTAGTAATAAAAAATGGTTAAGTAAACAATTGGGTATTTTTATTGAAAGTATCCTGAAAAGAACCAGAGTTTTCCGATCGAAACATATTGATTTTCAAGAAATCTATACAACTTCTACGAAAAATTTTATTTTTTCCATATTAAAATACATGGAAAACTTTGAGCGCTTTGAGCGACCTCTAAATATTTTTTGATTTCAAAATAAAAAATAGGGAGATACTTTTTTCGTTATAGAACAATCCTAGGGGGTGAGAGCATTACAATTCCGACTGTGCTGCTTTTGGACCACCCTAATGTACATTCGTGAAACTGCATCACAAAAAAAAAA
>NW_023458567.1:15238823-15274912 GCF_013731165.1 Rhagoletis pomonella | reverse complement strand
CTTTCCGGTTTTCGTAATAATAATACATTTATGCATTTCAAAATTTATATACGTTACACATTTTTTCTTAACAAAATAAGGTTTTAAAAAATATTTGTTTTCGAAAATTTTATATACTTGTATATGATTTTTAAGAGATAAGAAAGAAATTTTGCATAAAATATTACATAACTTAAAAAAGAAGGGTTTTTAGGATAAATTGTCATAAAGAGTTTTGGTTACCAAAATTTTTTTACAGCCGAAAAATAGATTTGAAATGATATATAAGATGATATTTATTTCCACGCAATTTTATTTTTATTTATATTTTTAATTGTGCATAGCATTTGTTTCTATGAATTTGGCTGTATGTAGTTTAAAAGGCAAAATAAAAAATTAAATAAAGGAAGGAGGAAATTTTGTATATCAAAAACCGGCATATTTTTTTTATAAAATTAAATGTTTATAAACACATTTTGAATTAAGTAATATTACTTAATATTAGTTTTTGAAATATCATATTTAAAATTAATTAAAATTTGTTCTACTTTAGAAAGATGTTCATTTTTATTTGCCATGTTTTTTAAATGCTTAAGTGGTTAACAAATTAGATGAATTATTATTTTTACCCTGTAAAATTTTTGTAGGAATTTCAAATTAATTCTAACTAACTTTCTATACTGTTAGGCTTCTGCTAGTCGTTTTCCATGTAATTCACTCACTTAAATCACCTGCAATGCGCCTAAAATGTTGCCTGTAAATTAGCCACAAAGTATGTAATACATTCTCAAAATTACGAAATTTGCTAGAGTTGCCACGAAATTGCATTCATTACAATTTCAATTTCATGGCTGACTAGTTGAAAATGTCAGCGGTTCAAGGACGATAAACGATACGAAGCGATTCCACTTCGTTGAAAGGTGCCTAGAAGTATGCAATCACATATGTATATACGTAGATACATACCTACATAAATATATCTATGTAGGTGCATATTTTAAGGCAGATATTTTATTTTGCTTGTCAACAGCAGTGAACCAAAAGACGAAATCGTTGAAAAGCAAAGAGCGAATGCAAAACAACGAAAAAGGAATTTCAACGAAAAACGCTCGATTTTGACAATTTTATAGTTGAACAAAGTTAAATTTATTACATTCGAAATTAAATTACCTCATTGCAGCGACGAGGGCGCCAAGGAACTTGTATGCTATTTGTAGTTAGCATACTTTTAGGTGGCAATTTTAATTTTTCATACAACATGCTATACATCAGTACATGTCAACCTATTCCGCGCTTGATCAGCCCATCAGCGGTAAGTTGCACAATTTTCGGGACGATTTGGCGCAGCTGTTATAAATCACAATGCCATCGGCTGACATGGCTGCCAGGTGTGAACTAAATCGAAGAGATGGCTCGTGACAGTGTGTATGTAGTCGAGAGAGTTGGAGGTGTATAGCGACAGTGGTGGTGGAAAAGTGAAGGAAGCATTACAAGTAAGATGGTCTAAAAGCTTTGCCAAATTGAAAATTTCTTTGCAAATTTGCCAACAAAATACTTGTCAGCACAATATATTAGTTTATGCTTAAGTTTTGGAAGTATAAAGACGTGTGTTTGAGTATGTGAGTAAGTACCGAAAATTGAATCACCGTCAACGCTAAACGATGGTGAAAATTTTAGTTAGCACTGGGAAATACTCTCTACTAAATGTACAATGTACATGTACATAGGTAGATACGAGTTTGCATGCACCTATGAGTTGCTACTGTAGCCATATTCGATTGCATCTGGCCTTGTTGAAGTCCTTGATAGTGATGCTTCGTGAATTTTGAAGCCATATAGGTATATAAGTTGATAGCTAAAGGAAATTACTTGAACAGCGCTAAAGTAAGATTTTGATGGAAAACTTGCTACTATTAAAGGGAGGATAAGTATAAAGGTTTCAAAGAAATTTCAATTCTTTGTCCATCCTAGTATTTTTCGCTTTCAGAGAGCTATCAGCTTGCCCTCGCTATCCCTCATAATGGGCATGAATACTAAGTGGACTCCGCTTTCATTAGTATAATAGAAAACTATTAGGAAAGTGACCTAGGATCCGAAGTATTTCCAAGAAGTTTTTGTCTAGGCCCGAAGCGCCTGTTATGTCGACGAAGTCAGCTGTAATGTGAGCCCTGTTTATGCTTTCTACACAGATGTCTCAAATATTCGCATTGAAACAAATTTTTGTTTTTCGTGGGAATACGAGTTCGTTGGTGGACATATGAAGTTGGATGGCGGCCTCCAAGGTCAACGTTTCCGTGCTGACTACAGGTCGCGGATGTGACAACTTTGCGGTGTTTCTTCTTATGAAACTGCTTTTCCTGGTTGAGTAAATTTAGGTAGAAACTTGCGGCATGCACTTGTTTACAAAAAATAGTCGTATATTCGGTTCTTTTCGAGTTTGTGAGACTTTTCACAAATTTCTTATATTCTTAAAGATTTTCTCTGCAATATCTAGAGATTTAGGATTTGCTGCAATATTTTTTTTAACTTTTTCTGGAATTTCGGCACTCTAAAAAGTTGTTCGGAATTCTTTTGGAAACCTCCGGCACTTTATCGGCATACTGCAGTTTGATTTCGAGTTTTAGGAAAAACACCGAAATTTATTGAAAAGCTTTCGGTCTCTATAGGATTTCTCGCAACTTTTTCGGGACCATTCGTGATTTTCCTAGAATTTTTAGTTATGTTCCTGTTTTTCAAGAACTTTTTATGTCATTATTTAAATTTTCGGGATCTTTCGGCATTTCTGGGGACTCTTCGGGGTTTTTCGGATCTTTTTTTAATCTTCCGGGATTTAGGAGGGAATTTTCAGTATTTCTTTCAGATTTTTTGGACATATAGAAATATATTCGACACCTTTGGTGATGTTTTTCGGGACTCCTCGTGATTTATCGAAACTTTTTTCGGGATCTTTCGGGATTTTATAAGTTTCTTTCTAATTTATTGGATTTTTTAGTGCTATTAAAGAGCTCTCAGTGTCATTTTGAAAATTATTATTTTTCGGGATTGTTCAGCATTTCTTCTTTTGAAGAGATTTTTCTTGTAAAATGCTTACTTGATTAACATGTAGTCTTCATTGCATACACAAGAAAAAATAAAAATTATTTCCCCAATTCACTCTGCACAATAACTTAAAATAGCTTGCTGAAATATTTTTGAAATAACCGCGTACGCTTAGCTCAGTTATTTAACCACACTTGCAACACTTTCAAATATGGAATTGAAAACTAATGAACAAACCTATCTAGTAAATAGCCAAGCTCAAACTCACCTCATCAGCTGCACTTTACCACTTCACCTTCCACAGCCAACTACTCTACGCTTATTGCAGTAATTTCCGTTGCATTTCACCTGCCAAAATGATTTATCTGCTAAATAACAGCTGAAGCTGCATATTAAAATAAAACACGCTAGTGCGCTTAAGTGTTGAGCAGCAGTCAGTGCAGAGCCACCTAGCTAGCTAGCCGCACGGCTGCTTATGCCACAGCATTTCCCTCAAGAGTCAGGACAGCATACAGAAAAGCGAGTGCCTAAAACATACTTACTAAGCGCATACATATGCAGTTATATGTGTATGTGTGTCTGCTTTGCTTTAAACGAACTAGTCATTTATCTTCATTTACAGAAAATACATATAATAAAAATGAAGCTCCAACCCACCAGTTAGCAACATTCATAGCGCTCAGCGCAAATGTCGGATATGGCAAGAAATTGCACTACACTTCAGTCATTATATGGTCTACTGCTTGCAAGTGGCCACTCGATCGTTGATTCACAACTTGTGCAGTTTTGCACATACTTTCCCGTTAATGCTCCTTCTAAAAAATGCTGGTTAACCCCTACGCCCCTAGTTCTTTATCTTCGTTACAGCTTTGCTTTTGATTTTATGAGCTTTACAATACATACTTAAACTTTATTGCTATGTCCGCTTAAAACATTGCCAGCTGCTGCTGCTGTTGCTGCAATAGTCGTTGATTTGTTATGCAATACAGGTAACTGGCCGTTTGGTTGGTAAAATATTGGCCGTCTGTTTAGGTGCGCACATGGCGTATGAGTAATTTATTGCTGTCGCAAACATGATTTCAATATTGCCATAAATTGATTGTGAGTTCATAAAATGTTGTTGTTAACGATGGGTGGACATCGAGTATGAAGCGGAACGAGAAGAATAAATGATGCTTGAAAGCAACGCAACTCGCTTCGAAAACTTACGGACCCCTGCATACATAAGTGACTCAAAAATGTTCATTAATGGATTTGCCACATAACTTTATTTATTCATTTTTTATTTTTGTAAAATTTAGTTCATATAAAGGTGAATAATTTTTTACTAACCTTTGGGCACTAACTATTGTAAATTATGAAAAATTTTTTGCCACTTATTTGCAATTATTTTGAAATAAGATTACACTATTAGCAAAAAATGAAATCTTCGCAAAAACTCGTCGTTCGTTTCGAGTATATATTTTTAAATGTTAATATCTCAAAAATTTTAAACTTTGATATTTCGAGCCAGAAAAGCTTAGATTTTTGATCCTCAAATGTCCTGATAAAATCCAGACGTATTCCGAATAGTCTTGAATAAATCCGAAAATCCCGAGAAAATTTGGAAAAGTTTAGAAAAAGTCGGCGAAATCGCGAACACATTGACCTTTGAGGAATATTTCACTTTTTCATGGCCCCGAGGGGAAAAATGTGGCTTAGAAGAACGGAAGTAACTTCCCCTTTTTATACTTTTCCCAGTCTTTCCTTTACCTAAATGGTGTATTATTCACTTTTTACTTAAGTATTTATTAATAAAAAAACTATTATTGTATACAGGCGTAGGCATTCGAAGTGTTACCCATTAAAAATGCTATAGATTTGGCAATTTTTTGCCTTTTCATTTATAAATATCAGATCATCATAAAAATATGTCAAATTTGAAGAAAAATGAACTTCTGTTATTTTTAGCCACATTTAACGCGGATACTAGCATCAGGTCTATCCGGGAATGCTTCACAGGCTGCACGAATGTGGGCTGGTGATATTTACCCCAGTGGCGGCGAAGAGTGATCTTCTAGGCGTTCATTATCTCATATTTTTTAGTTAATACTTTGGCCTCGGGAATGGTCTATGTTTAAAAAATCCATTGGGTTTAAGTCCGGTGAATATGATGGCCATTGTTGCGAAGAAATCAAACTGGGAATTAAAAAACGTTGAATATCGCGAATTTTGTGCGATGGTGCCGTATCTTATTGAAAGCTACAATAATTTCTACCGAGTTGTATCTAGACGACATGTGAAGCATTCCCGGAGAGTAATACACTTCTCTTAAAACTTGACTATTTTTATGAGGAAAGGATGGTATTAATAAAAAAAGGAAAATAAGTAGTTATAGCACTTTAATCGGCAGCACTTCGAGTGTAATTCCAACTGGAGAACATTTCAACATGTTGGTTATACGCAAATATGTATATACAATCAAATATATTTATGTAAATTTCTGTGTTTTAAATTTTCATAACCCGCTAATTAAATACTTTTTGCTTTTCAGGTAAGTCTGGGTCAACTTTTTAGAAGAAAATAACCAATATATAAATGATCCATGGGGTAAGTATACCGGTCAATCTTTTATACGGGTAAAGCTTTTTCGCTTTAAAATCTCGCCAATGTCACCAAGGTAAAGTATCTATATGTTTGTCCGCTATTATTCAGGAAATAAAATGCAGGGATGCCGAAAGAGAGCGGCCAGGATAGATTTGTTTGACAATGTGTGCTGTTCTTCGCGGGAGGAGGCTTCATATTTTTTTAACGATTCTAATAAAAAATAGTTCGTGACTATTCAAGCGCCTAAATCGTACCAAAAAATTAGATTTGCCCGTCGGAAGCTCCTGGAAACAAGACTTATCCATTCGTACCAAAATATCGATTTATAAAACTAGCCTAAAATGGTATTATTTTATAAAAGAGAGAACCGTTTTGGAATAAGACAGTTTTTACTCTCCACTATAAAATTTTGGGCAACTTCACATATATAAGAATAGTCACTATTTTGCTGACCTTTCACCCTCTCTATTTTTCTACTCAAAGTGATGAACAGACTTTTGAGATCACAGATCAGGAATCGCAAATCTAGCTGGACGAAGTTATTTACTCAAATACATTTTAACGAATTTTAGCGACACATCCTAGTCAACTTTTGAAAATGGTGGCAACTCTCTTCAAAAGTATTTTATGTATTAATACAGATTATAAACTCAATCTATACCAAATTTTATTTAATTCCGTCCAGCCGCTTTAGCGTGAACATAACTCACAAACTTTCACATTCATAATATTAGTCGGATTAAATGTAATATTGCATAATATGAAAAAATTTTTGTTGAGCTTGAAGCTTTTTTATGAAAAATTATTTTGGAATAATATGTTTAACGAAAAATTCAGATTATTCTAAATATTTAACGGGCTTACTTGAATATACTCATTTCCTCAAGCATCGATTTTCAAAAATGAGATGTCAAATTAAAGGGAATCGGCTGTAGATGTGCAGTAAGGTTTTACTTTTTCGAAAAGAGTTGCCACCTGTTAAAACATTAAACATACATTATTTAATAATCAATGCCCTCAGATCCGCACCATACGTTCGATTTTCAAAAGTCAGGTGCCAAAAGAAAGGTCTAAGGCTTTAGATGTTCAATAAGGTTTTTACTTTTTCAGAAAGAGTTGCCGGCTATTAAGAAATCAAGCTCAAATCATTTAAAAATTTAAATCGATTGTTACATATCGATTGATACGAGTATCAACCGAAATGGCGTTGAATGGCTTTATATCTTAACTGCGTGTAGGATGGTTGCCACATGTTAAAAAAAATCAATTTCAATTTAAGGAATTCGGTTTATTCAATAAGATAAATGGATTTTCGAAAGATGGGTATCAATCGAAATGGGTTTGAAAATAATTTATTTGTGAACTGTATTTAGGAGAGTTTCCATGTGTAAAAAAATCAAATTCAACTTAAGAGATTTTAGTTTGAAAATACGTTTAAAGGGGTTGCCACTCATTTTAAAAGACGAACTTGTTTTAGTTATACACATGTTAAATGAAATATTGAAGAATTAATGTAAAACGATAGAGTTTTTGGAGAACTTTAGGCTGATAATATTTTTAATTAAGGTTTGCACCTTTTTTTTTGAGGTCATCAGATCTGCGCCGTTATTTTGAATTTCCAAAATGAGAAGTCGAATTAAAGAACAGGGATTGACATTAGGCTGTCATGACTTTTTTATGTCTTAAAAATTATTTTTAATCAGAAAACTGGTTTTTGTTCTCTTATATTTTTATAAAGCTAAAATAAAAAAAAATTACGTCTTAGATATTATTTTATTATTTGATTAACTCTTAAAAAAAAGTAATTATGAACTAGGTTCAGTAAAATTATTATTTTATAGATTACAAAAAAAAAACTTTTCAACAACTAGAATACATAAAGAATACATAAATAAGACTTAAAAAAGTCATCACTATTAGTTTGATAAAATAAAAATCATAATTTCATACATTTGCAACTTTAAGTTTGAATATCTTCAGAACGGCTCACTCTGTAAAAAAAATTAATTTGAACTTTTTTGTAGAGCGTTCAATTTCCTACCAAAATAATGTTTCAGTTCATTTTTACAATGCTTATATGTCAAGCTACAAAAATAAGAAAAACGATACATTTTTTTCCCATGTTATTTATATGTGAAATGGAAAGTTAGGAACAGGCACCACTTAATGCTAATATTAAGAGCTCAAATTTTTAGAGGCTCTTTTTTCACCTTTTTGAAAGTTTTTAGCCTGTTTTTTAGTTGAAAAAAAAAGTTGCTCAAAAATGACACAGCCTAATTGACATAGATGTTCAATAAGTTTAATTTTTTGAAGTTAGAAACTTTTTAGCGGTACAGAGTGATTTGAAAATTGATGAATTAAAAACCGACACCATGTGAGACCTCTCATAACTCAGATATGGTTTAGATCTTTAAATAGAGTTTCACCTTTTTAAAAAGTTAAGTTCAATTTTGGCATTTTGACGCCATGCGGGTTCGCTAGTAAATATTTATCAGCCTTACTATGAATAACAAATACAGTTCCGTATCTACGCCATAGGGGTGAATTGGCGAGGAAATTTATATTTAAAAATCTGCTTTAAATTACTATGCAACACTTTGACTATATGTAGTATATGTCTATATATGGTGTACGCTTTGCATTTTTATATGCACACACACACATTAACCTCTCCATATGTACGAGTACCTATTTTACCTGACGCTTTAACGTATGCGAATCCATAAGTGTGTGCGAGTATTTTCAGCAATTTCCGTATGCAATAAAAATTGTAATAAAAGCACCTCTACATCTACTAAAACAAAAGCATATGTATGCAGATAAACACACATATGCAAATGCAAAATGCATAAAATTTTCAAACAAATATGTATGCATGAACTTCCGCCTGCTAAATTGCTCTCCAACGTCAAGCACCCAAAGCATTCGGCAAATTCAAATGTTACGTATACGCCAGGGCGGTCTGCACACATTTAGTTACTGAGTTTTGTTTTTTTCTACGACCATGGAAATCTAATAAATCAGCTTATCGCTGTTGTGAATAGTGGAAGTGTTCACTGCTTTATTGCTTTTAAAAATTTGCAAACATTTTAAGTTGAAGAGTGGATTTGTTTTAGTTGTGCGATAAAGATTTAAAAGGCGATTGAGTGTATTTAAACTAATAAAGAGTATTTGTGTCTCGAGTAGGATTTTTTTAGAGAAACAATTGGAAATTGAATTTAGAAAGTAATTCGGAAGAAGTAATAATATATTCCTCCTCTATTTGGAAGGAGCAGCGGCTCTATTTATCTCAAATAGGAGTATTTTTCTACAAAAATATAAGCACTGTCGTTGTTTAGACAAAGTTGGAAAAAACTAAAGAGAAAAAAAACTTAGTTTTTCCTTAGTATTTCGTTAACAAGAAAGCAATTGCATTAAATTAGATTAACATTGACTGGCGTCTATCATCAATTTTATTCAGTCTACGTTCAATAAAATTAAGCAACACCAAACTTTGAGCAGCCAATAAAAAGTTAGACAAATTAAATACGTCTTTCAACATTTTTCAAAGCTGGCGCAGACATTCAATTTCATTAAAAAAGTGAGTTCAGCGCTAATGCTCCAACGCCCACTGCAATCTCACTCAATATAATACATTCAGCACTTTTGCGCTTTCACCTTTTGCATTTGGAGAGCTTGCACAACAGTCATATTGAATTTTTACTAAGCGAATTTGCTGGCATGGATTTGGCGCCTTAAAGTATGCCTTGATAAAATGGCAAATTACCTAGATGAGCAAATTAAATGACGTAAATGAGAAATAAAGGAAGAGGAAGTAGGGAGAAAATTCAAAAGAGATATATGTATGTATGTACAATATAGAGCATAAAAAAAATAAAACTTCAAAAACTACAGAATGAGAAAATTGGCTACATGCAATGCAATACGACATGGTGATTTTATACTAAAGCAGCGAAATGAAATGGCTTTTTTTAATACTTCAAAAGGAAACTATACCTGTTAGAAATGCTTTCCTCGCTTTTTCAACTATAATTTAGTTAAACAAGTTTGCAAATGGTTTGTCTCAAGTCTGCTGTCTGAAAACCGAGTGCATCTTTATGAGATTTAGTTTAAGTCTTCGATGCTAAAATAGCGATCCTTACTTAAAAATAATATGTTTCATAAAATATATAATCTTTTTTAAAACACACCTTCGTAGCAAGGCAAAATATAAATAAAAATGGCTGCTACTCCTAGGGCATTTGAGTTCGAACCCAATTTTTAGGTCTCATCCGAAATAAAATGTCCCACGGAATGTAAAGCCTTCGAAGTCGGTAACAAAACACCCTGTATATACAGAAATGTTTTAATATTGCATTTAATTTTTAATTAAATTAATTTTGACTTTTAAATAAGTGGAAACCTTCTTTATTCATTTTTTTTTTGTTTGAAATAAAGCTTTCTTGAACCTCTTTCGCTTAAAAGGTTTCATTAAATTTATAAATTAAATTCAATTTGACTTTTAAACAATATTGTAATATTTGAATTAACCTATTTATAAAAATGATTTTGGCTTATAAAAGGTGGCAACACTTTTAAAAATATTTTCAAAATAAAACTTTTTCAACGTTTGTTCATATCACATACAAGTTGATTAAAATGTTCCTAAATTACTGATACAACAGAATTTGGCTTTTAAAAAGATGGCAACCGTCTTCGGAAATATTTTCGAAAAAAGATTCCTTAAACCTATATTAAAATATTTCGTTTAATTTGTTAATTAAATTGATTTGAAATTTCTAGACCGGTGGCAAGTCTCTTCAAAAATAAATAAACTGACTCGAACACCTTTTAAAATTTTATCCTTGAAATTCTCGGAAAATTTGCAATAATTATTTAAAAAAAAATAATATATTAAAGATTAATATACACTCGACCACATCCTCGAATTGCGGTCTTCTAACTTTATTAGCTTAAAAAAATACAATTAATTAAAAGAGCATTTTCAATGCCTATTCGTCCTTGTGAACCAAAGAATTTAAAAATTTTTAATACTGATAATTTTTTTATTTTACTTTGTTATTCTACATACATTGCACTGGATGTTTTAAATAAGTTTAAGAACTAATCATGACTTTGAAACTACAAAGACTTAATAAAAAAGGTTCTAACGTCAGAGAGAAAAACTGAAAGCGCAGTAGGATGCTTATTATAGGCAGAATAAAATATTTTTCAGAAATTATTGTTATAAGCAGTTTTGAGCAATCTATCGATCGTCTACTGCCATAGGAAGTGGCTAATCAGCAATTCTACAAGCTGTTTGTAGTCAGGCCACAGTTCCCTTCATATCTTGCAAGCTGTGCCGATCATTGTTCGTAAGATAGTTCACTGGGGGGGGGTTTCTAACCCTTTCTTCTATTTGTAAAGTACGCAATCTAAAAATAATTTTTTCTTTCAAATTGGCAGCATTGCTTCTTTAAAAGGTGTGAAAATTGTCAACAATGCTTTCAAAGAAAGTGGAGCAAGCAAATTTTAATTGTTTTTATTGTTATATAAGCTTATTTGAGTTCATTATATTAATTTATTATTCTATCTCTGAAGTCATTCTCAAAGAAATTAATGTCAGTAATATTTGGGATCTGATTTAAAATATCCTTATTTTATTGAAAATAAGGAATAAAAAAGTCTAACTAGAGATACTATTCAAGCATGAAAAAGAATCATCTGAAAATTTGAAGCATAGGTAGCTTTTATTTTCAAATGAATACATCTTTAGATATTTTGTTCAGTTTTTTACACCAATCGGAACTCGTGCTATTTTAACACAGTCAAGTTCGTTAATGTAAAATAATAAAATTTTGGAAGCATCTGAAAATTGGCAACACGGCAAATTAATTTATTAAGAGTGACACACATTATATAACATACAAATTTTTTCTCTTAAAAAATCACCATGAGTACTAAAATACTAGTATTTTTTTCAATCAGTTTTGATGTCTGAATGAATGAATGTAAATTTTACAATTTAAATTTTTATCTCTCCCGAGGCTCTTTCAATTTATTTTCTTCTTACACTCAACTATTCGCAATTTGCTTGCAATTGAAAAAAATTTAATATCTTCGTTTCTATGCACAAGCGATTCAGCAACCACCAGCTGTCTGCTACCACAATCTTCTTTCACAAGCAATGAGGCATGAGTTATAAAATATTTCCGCCATTTGATTGTGTCGAAATATCTAAATCATGAAATCAATGACAGAAATTCAATTGCAATTCCATTTATGCTGAAAGTAAGTATTTATGTTTGTAAAGATGCGGTAGTTTTCCACACGTGCAGACATTTATGGGCAGGTAGAATGGCGACTATTTTTTTATACATACATATTACAAATATAGGTAACATATGTTCATATGTATGTGTGCGCGCCGTTCGTACCCAGTCGGACTTGATTGCTTCCAAAATGTACATACTTATAGCACGGTTCTTTTTCCACTCAGAAGGAGTTCCAAAACAGATTTTTAGCCTTCCATAGTAGTGAAAAAAGAATGTAATTATTTCTTCATGTAGACTTTTTAAAATGTTTCCTACAGAATTTACATAAATGGGCTTCGCATTTCCCGTGAAAAACCCAATACACAAAAAGGCATTCTTAATGAATCACATTCTGCATCGTCCCACTGGGTATGTCCCTCTCTCTCTCTCTACACTATCTTCGCACTTATCTAGGTAACTGCTATTGCAGCAATGCAATCAGGTGCGAAATTACTATTATTGCTGAAATTCAAGCATAACTTTTGGCGCTTTGGCAATAATTCAAAATTTCATGCTAAACGAGTTTTGTGGTTGCATGTTTGAGTAGTTTTCGGAAACATTTGTATGGTGAGTGATTTGTTGGAAAGTGGACCGTATGTATTTTATGAGAATTCAATTGAAATGTTGCGACGTGGAAAAATACTTTTAGGCATTAACATTTATAATAATTGAATTATGTGTGTTTAAGTAGTGGTATTGGCAATAAATTCCATGAATTGACAATTTCTTTGTGTGGCCACCTTAAGTTGAAATACGTGATCGATTGACCTGATTTCGAAACTATGCGGAAAACTTCTTAGGCTAGGTCAGGTTAGGCTAGTTTAGGAAGGCGTATATAAGTGTTTCATACTACCAAAGGGAGGTAAGTTTGTTCATTATGGATAAGCTCTATGAGTGACAGGAGGAAACACTTCTCCCCCCCCCCCCCCAACCGCGATTATTCCAAATTGTAGTTATACTGTCTGTTACTACTTACTATCTTGGATGACTGCTGAGTGGAAGATCGACCTATCCCGGCAGCCAGTTTGAAAACGCCATATCTCAAAAATCTTTTCAAGAACGCCCTATTTCAGAATTCGTTTCAAAAACGCCCTATCTCAGCTGCCGATTCAAAAACGCCCTACCTCATCAAATTTTCAATAATTTTGAATTGAGATAGGCCGTTTTCTAACCGAATTCTGAAATAGGGTGTTTTTCAATAAAATTCTGAATTAGGGCGTTCTTGAAAAGTTGTTTGAGATAGGGCATTTTCGAACTGGCTGCCGAGATAGGTCAATCTTCCACTCAGCAGTCGATATATAGTGACGTTCACTGACAAGATACTAAAGAGCTTCGTCTGAAAGACACTGCGTTCTTTACTCAGACGACATAATTGCATTATCAGCCTGTCCTCCGAATAGAGATTCGCGCAGACTCATTTTACAGTCTTTTAGTCATCGGTATACATGGAACTATCATAATTTTTCGTTACTAGACCACGGTCCCATACTTCACAAACTGTTCCGACATCTAAGTCCGCCCTGGTCAAATTGCGCCAACCTCTGCTCTCTTTCGTTTGTTTTATGATGACTTCATGGCCCGCAGATGTAATTCTAATCCTTAGCTTCTCTTGAGGCAAGTTAATTGGAGCCCTCATATCTGCAGGTTTTAAAGTAAGCTTTT
The DNA here is from genome assembly GCF_013731165.1 of Rhagoletis pomonella. Lineage (NCBI taxonomy): Eukaryota > Metazoa > Arthropoda > Insecta > Diptera > Tephritidae > Rhagoletis > Rhagoletis pomonella. The sequence continues at coordinate 15,261,353 of NW_023458567.1, read as the reverse complement.
AGTCTAGGCTCGCCTAGACAAGTTTCTCTTTAGTGTAAGAACTGAACTCTAGGCTGTTTTGCTGCAGAGCTCTCTTTTAAATTTGCACTCGTAAGCAGTAGTAGCTCAAACCCATCAAGTACCTCCAGTTCACATTGCTCCCGTAATGCATATACTATAAATGCTAAACTTTGATCTTTGTTGAGGGAATATCTCGCCATAGATGAAATAGGCTTTGGAATCCAAGCCACCGGCCCATATGTAGATCACGACTTATCAACTACACGCTTGTGCACCATTAGCGCCTTAATAGCTCTGGATTTGGTGGCGTCAAGGCGCGTGTTCCAAAGAAGTTCGGAGCTCATTAAAAGACTAAGATACTTGACCGCGGTAGTGACATGGACCTGACTTCACTGATAGTTATGTTCCTGACAATAAGAAGCGCACTTTCAGATTTGAGTTGATAAGTAATAAGAAAACAAGGACCTATTACCTATTTTCAGGATTTTATCCAAAGAAATTAATATTTTTATTTAAACGGTTTTGTAAATTCCATGAACGATTATCAGCGCCTTTTTTGTAAAAACTTTCAAGGAAAACCATCGGTGGTAGAGTTTTTGGTTACATGTTTTCAGACGCTCAAGCATCTAGAAAGCTGTTTACTATCTTTTAAGTTGATTGTGAAAAAGGAATGCCAAAAAAATTTCAACAGGGGCTGATGGATTTGTAAGAGGATTTTAAACTAAAAACAAAGACATTATTGGGCGAAGCACAAATTACTTATGCAGCTTTAATGACCCTATAAACACAAAACAAAAAAAAAGCAATATTAATGCGTACATATGCATATTAACTAATTCACTTTAAAACTTTACAGCTTTCCCTAAAGCTTACACTTAATCTTGCAAGCTGTAAAGCTTTTAGTTCTATGCTTTCGCTATTTCAGTAAACAACTTTGAAGCTTTAACTAAACTTTAGTGCTTTCCAGACTTTTAAAAATACCAATCCGAATGGACTACTTCAATCACTGCAAATCAGGATCCCACACATTTTCGACATTTGCCACAACTGATTTTTTTCTTTTTCACTGTCTCTGTGTTTTTTTTATTTTTTTCCTAATTTTTTGCACTGCTGAAGATTTAAACAAGGATTAAACGATTTGTCTTCCACTACACAGATTTTCTACTTGTCTCTCACCTTCTCAAAATATTTATACTCCTGAATGTGCACACGCATCACTCGCCTTCAGTCGCTTTTTAATGAAACGTGCCTGACGAAGCGCAATAACAGATTTTTCTTTTAACTTAAAAAGGCAAAAGAGTAGTCCAGCTGCACAACGAACCTCTCATAGCCAACGGGATAAATGAAATCCCGCCTTTTGAAATGCTATGTATTGTTTGTACAAGTAAGAGGAGAATGCAATTGCAAAATCGCTGCTAGCGCCAATGAAAACAAAATCCAGAAAGGAAAAACACCATTACATTGGATTGCATTGAATTGTTGAAAGTTCCGTCCCGAAAGGTATGCTAGGCGACAAAAGCGCTGAGGAAATGGTGAGGGAAAAGATAGAGAAAAATGCTTTAACAGCTGGCAATGGCTAAGCAAATACTTCCGGGCATGGGGCATGGCAATTGTTAACATTTTTTGTGTAGTTTTGGTGGGTCTTTATTAGTCTCACCAATATATCTCCTTGTTTTTTTTTTTTAATTAACAGCAGCACACACTCCGGTACAAATAGAAAATTGTCGCTTCATAGGCAGAGTGCGCTTCTAAGGCAAACAATTCAGATTTAAGCTGCACCGCAAATATAGAATACAAATGGCTAAAACTTTATTGCACACTTCATAAATAGCAGAGAGAAAGAGGTTGGTTTTCCCATGGCCAGCCGATGTGCGAAAGTGCTAAATTTGAGTGAAAGCTCTAAAAAGTTTTTGAAAAGTTTTGATGCTTCATATGTACTTATGTAGTAAATATGTATATAATGAAAGCTTTCAAACTAGAAAGCTCTGTTTTTTTTTTAATTTTTGAAAGTGGACTTAAAAAGCTTTTAGATAAAGGCTTTTCCACCAACTGCTGCCCAAACACAGGTGTGAGAAAGTTCAAAATTTTAGTGAAAGCTCTTAACATTGAGCAAAATTTAAAATTGAATTAAAAGCTTTGAGGCATGATAAGCAAGCTGCGAAATCTTAAATGAAGGCTTTCAAACTAAAAAGCTCAGTTTTTAAAGTTTGTGAAACTGGACCTAAAATTCTTTCAGTTAAAGCATTTCACCAAATGCAGCATAGTTATTTGCCTGTAATTAGGTGAGAAACATATATGTACAATACTTATGAAAGATTTTAAATGATGATAGCAAGAAATACGGAGAAAATGTCTAACAAAACTCTGATGTGAAAGCTTAGATTTGTAATGAAGTATTTTAATAATTTTTGTTTGTTATCATTTATGACTTGTATTTATATACATATGTGAAGATTTTATGGATATTGGAGAATTTAAAAAGCTTCTAGGAGAAAGCTCTTCACTATATTTAGGCAAATGTAGCTAGTATACTTTAGTGAGAGCTTTTGAATGGTGATGATTTTAAATATGGAAAAATATATATCAAATCTCTCCGAAGAAAGCTCAGATTTTTGATGGTTTTTGATATTTTTTATTAAAATACATTTGCGGGAATGAACTTTCTAACAGAAATTTGTTGTAAATGGTGATGGTAATACAGGAAAATATTTAACAATTTTCTCAATTGAAAGCTCCAATTTTTGATAGTTTTTGGTCAATTTTTCTTAATACACGATTGTCAAAGCTCCGAAAGTGTAGAAGAATTAATTCTCCAGCTGAAAGTTTTTTTTATATTATGGAAAATTTTTTCGCTTTCCATTTGCATTTTTAACTACATACTCTCTTTCATATTTTGTATAGCCCGCTACTAAAATTCCCTTTTAAGACTTTTTAAGAAAGAAATATCAATGGCTACTGAGTTAAATACTCCAAAAAACATACCTCGTCAAATTGTATTCCATGTGTCCGGAATAAGTATTTCTAAAAGATTTGTATTAAATAATTTTTCCACATTTTCAAAAAATACTCTAGTGAACATATTTAAGTAGACTTATCCGCAGTTTCACCAATTAATTTTAAATTTAGTTCGGTAAATCTCTCATTTTAAATTTTAACAGGCTGATAAATTTAATATTGCTAGGTGCAACCGGGCATTTATTTGGCAAAAAAAATGTTGAACCGCACAGCAACCTTTCAGTTCACAATCATATATCTTTATTTTAGTGAAAAGTCAAAGCCAGACTAAGCCAATATTTAAAATCCCCCATCCGACCTTTTTTTTTTTTGGATAATAGTGTGAGAAAACATGAGCGAGCACAAACAGAGGTACATAGACTTTTCAGCAGCAAGTGCAATTTCGAGTGGCAATGTTGACGCGGTAACAATGAAAAATAGCCAAAGCGGAAATTCGCTTTAAAATGTGCGAACCGACAAAACAGCAGGCAGTCTAGTTAAGTTAAGGCAAAGCAACAACAGTGATAACTATAACAATGACAAAACGTTGTTGGGGGTGTGCAAATACGATTGCGCCTGTAGCGAAAGGGCAAATAATAGTTGCAGAAACTGATGAGCCAACTGCAATCGTAGGTGCGGATAAAGAAATTTACATAGGTATGCCACTGGCAAAGGGTCACAGCAGTCAGAAAAGCTATGCGCAGTCGATAGAAAGGTTAGTAGATACATAGGCAGAGAGGCTGTTGGAAGTTGGTGAGTGGTCTACAACTGGTCAAGTGCAGGACTTATAAGTACATAGCGGCAAAAATAAGGCGGTGTAAAACAGGATAGCTCTCTGGCTCTCAGGCTGGGCGCGATTATACCCGTTGTGTGGAGATGGACTATTTGTTGATGCGTTTTTTTGGCCAGTTGCCTATTTTCCTACTGTTTTCAGGCAGTAGTGTTCGTCATAGCCGTGGCTGCCACCTGTGAAAAAAAAGACAAAACGGAAGTGTTATAGTCATCAACTTTGATGAGTAAGCATCTGTAGAAACGATTTTTATTTTTCGGAATATTTTGTAACTTTTTGGACATTTAGACAATTTATTTTGGGACCATCCACAAGTTTTTTTTTGGGCTTTTTGGTACTTTTGGAGATTTAGGGCGTTTTACTTTTCGGAATTGTTCGTGATGCCCTCCTGTTTCAGCTTCATGAGGCTTTGGGTAACAAAGGAGGGCAACCCCGTTTATGAATCACTGGGAGTAGGACAATAGAGATGCATATAGAGACTCTAAATAAAAGTTAGATTTTATAATAAAAAAACGAAGTGATGAACATGTCATGCCTTTGTTCGTAAATACCATACTTATAGAATGTGATTTTTCATGACAGTTTACATTTTAAGAGTAAATACTTATTAGTTTTTAATGCAAGTACATATAAAGGGAACATTTTTTGGACAAAAATTACCGGACATTTTTACGTCAGTATTTTTGGAGGTAAATATATTCGGAACCTTTTGATTTTTTAGCAATTGTTTCTGGGCCTTCTGAAATTATTTGAGACGCTTCGGGACTAAGCAAATAGGTTTTCTTAAAATTTCAGCCCTTTTACTCGATTTAATCAAATAAATTTAAGTGAAAGCTATTGCTTTGTTTTTATGCATACGGCCCATTGTGTATAATTTTCACGATATTTTGCTATTTATTTCCAGCCTTTTTAGGATATGTTTGTTACTTTTCTAGTGTTTTCGTGTCCGTTAGGGATTTTTAGGGACTTCTAGGTATTCTTTGTGCTTTATTTTCGATAATTTGTTCACGATTGTGTGACTTTTCTTCACTTACTTTGCTTTATTTAAATTTTATATTAATTTCTCGGAATTTCTTCCAGATTTACCGAGAAATTTTTGCTTTTTGCAAGGCTTTTCGGAATTATTCGTTCAACTTTTTGCAAAATTTCGTGATTTCTGTTAGATATTCAGAAGTTTTTGGTATTTTCCGGGACGTTTCAATATTAATATTTTGCTTAACGGGATGTACAAGACCATTTAAGGGCTTTTTAGAATTACTTGTATGTGTGATTTTAAGGATTTATAAATTTTTTTTTTTACTTTTCATGCAATATTATTTTGGATATTTTGGAAGTTTTTGCAGGGAATTTTCGAGATTATTTCATCTAAGATTCCAATACCTTCTCTAAACTTTTGAGGTTTTTTGTGTTTTTATTTTTCTTACATTTTGGAACTTTTTCGGCATTGTTTCTTTTTATCATTTGGAAAGAGCCTTGCCGGGAACATTTTGGATTTATCGGGACCCTCTTTATATTTTATTGATTCTTTGTGTATTAGCCATTCATGGATCATTTCGAATTTTCGGGACATTTCCTCTGAGATTTCGGCACTTTTTCTGGATTTTGTGAGATAAATATTATGTATTGTTTCAGGTTTTCGACTTTTTCAGGATCTTGTTTGGAATTTTTTGGGAGTTTTTTTTCGGAAATTTATATTTTGCTTTTTAATTTTTTATATATTTTACGGCTTATTTGGATATTTTCAGAATATTTTTATTTTTTAATGTTTTAATTTTCAGGGTAATTCAGAATATTTCGAAATTTTCCAGTGTAAATGTACGTCTAAATTTAACGTTTGCTTTTTATGAAGGCATTAGATATAAAAACGACAAAGTAAGAGATATTTTTACTCAAAATAATTAAACCAACTAAAATTATTTGCCGCCGACGAGTATTATAAAATGCATACCCGATAAAGTTTCTGATGTTTGCGATTTTGAATCATTACCAATCTAAAAAATTCCTAAAAATTTAAAATCAAAGATAAAATAAATATTTTGCACTTATTCAATCACAAACGATCACTGATTGCTTTCAATATAAATAAAAAGTTACTCGATAGCTGTAAATGAGGGAGCTAGACTAGGCTTATGCAAAAATTTAAACGATATTGTTTACATTTCATAAATCAATTATCAATATATGTATATTTTTTTAATTTTTGTTATTCCGACGAGAAACAATTTTTATTGCAAATATTGACAAATTGTCGGCACGTAGCCAAAACCAATTATTTTCTCTGGGAATACAAAGGTACATACAAGCTAACCCATAGGAATTGAACAATTCACAATTACATTTTTCACCCTTTTGTTGTTTGTATTTATGTAAGAATGCTTGTAAAAATCCCATTTAAATGTGTAAATAAATAAAACTGCAAATATATCTACATATGCATGAAAAGAAAAAATTGTATCAAAACCAGGGCCATACATAGCATAGAGAGGTGCGGAGCCAGGCAATAAAGCTGAAGAATGCAGCGCGAGGATTAAAGTATTAGAGCAGTGCGAGCATGTACATATGTATGTATGTATGTATGCAAACAATATGCTGCATATTTCGAAATCTGCACATGCATTTACATAAATATTTTCATACAGATGTATGTATATATGTATGTGCATAACTCATGCATAATAGACATGTCAGCTGCTGGCTGAAAAAAAAAACTCCAACTGATGACTGCAATCAAAATCGCACACATGAACACCCACATACAAATTCACGCAGTTATAAATTTATAAATCCTTCACTCCGCGACTCAGATTTTTGCATGTGGGTTCGTTTACTTGCTTATACCGTGCTTATACCGACACATGTCAACAATGACAGCGTTGACAGACTGACAAATGGACGGACTGGCAAAAAGACAGCGCAAGGCATACAGAATGAAACTCATAAAAAAAAAACTTAATAAAATATGAACCATTTTAAATGGAGGGGGAAAATGTTTGCCAGGAAAAGGAAACACTTAATTGAAAAAAACTTTAGTAGAAAAAGAAAGTGAGTGCGTGTAGTCTCCAAACGCAGACGTTGTGAAACTTCATACAAAAAATCCAGAAAAAAAGAAGTTTGCGATATTTGATCTAATATGCTAAGTTGTCTTCGGCTTTGTTATGAATCGTATCTGATCCGTAACTTTAATTTGAATTCTAATTTTTATCTTGATCTTAATATTAGTCTTAATCTTAATCTAAATTTTAATCTCAATCTTAATCTTATCGTAATCATAACCTTAAACTTAATCCTAATCTTAATTTAAATCTTAATCTTTATCTAAGTCTTACTCTTAATGTTATTTATGATTTTAATCTTAATCCCAATTTAAATGATAATCTTTATCTTAATCTTAATCATAACCTTAAGCTTAATATTAATCTAAAATTTAACCTTAATCTTAATCTTAATCTTAATATCTGAATTTTTAACCTTAACCTTAGCCTAAATCTTCATCTTCTTCTTCAATCTTCATCGTCACTACCATTTACATCTTCATTTTAATCTTGATCTTCATTTTCAACTTCATCCATATGTTGATGTATCTCTTCATCGTAATCTTCATCTTCCTCATCACATTCACATTTATCTTCCTCTTCACCTTCATCTTAACCTTCGTCATCATTCTCATATTCATCTTCTCCGTCTGCCTTATATTTGTCTTTCTCCTTTGTCGTTGCCTTTGCGTATATCTCTACCTTCGTGTCTTTTTCTTTGTCACCCTCCGCCCCCAATGGCTTTCAACACAACCGTTTGCTTTCTATCCATGCATTCCCTATAGGCTTATGTACCATTTTCACCCTGGCGAAGAGAGTGAGGAAGTTTCACTTATAAAAAAAAATAAAATACAAAGCTTCAAACATCCACAAACACAGCAGTCCACATAACTGCGGGATATCTAATCTATACTGACGGGCCCAAAATGGTCTGCAGAGTGTGTGTGGGGTAGTCTCTGATATGTTAATTGCCTCTCGTTTCGACTACCGAACTTTGCTAGCATCTTGCAAGTGGAAGAGCTGGGTATCGAAAGGAAAGAAACTACGAAGGAGTACACTAGGAATCCATTTTAGCAAAAAGCCAAACGGCACTTGTGGCACCCGCGAAAAAATCTAAAGTAGTCAGAGATCGCGAATGCAGATTAAGATCGACGGGCGATTCAATAGGCTTCTCTCTTAACTCGGTTGCCGGCCATAGGGATATAGACGGAAATGAGAGTGCTAACGTATTGGCTAAGGCCGGAGCTTCGCTCAATGAATCCGAAACAGAGGCAATAAACTGTCCACTCGATCTCATCAAAACAAATACATATGTGTGTATAATTTGCACGTATAGTTGCGACGAATAAATGGCCGTTATAACAAAAACCAAAAGTAGAGGAACTTGGCCCATTGGTGGCCAAAATGGGCCTCCCGTACTAGCAACAGCTGCAATCTTGTAGATAGTAAGGAAACGGTTCCACATTATCTTTGCGAGCAACCAGCATTGACACGCTTAAGGCATTAGACACAAGGGCGATTCAGTGGTAATTTGGATCCTGGGCAAGTGCTCAAGCGACGCTTCTAACAACCAATCGACAGAATTTCTTCTGATGCCGCCAGAATATCATCTACACAGCGATGCGCAGATGTTCCTAGTGATGGGAACACAACACAGTAGCTCTGAACAAGAAGTTCCTGGTCGGCTGCTGCTGCTGCCAGTATGCGATATTTGTTTGAAGCGGGCCTTCTCCTATACATGACCTAAAGGAGCTGAAGTATTTAGTGCAGACAGGCAAACAACGACATAGAGACTTAGACACATACTTAGACTTAGACATAGACATGGAGACTTAGAGACATAGAGATGTGCTCCCATAAGGCCACTTTATTAGCACTTGCCCCTCTCGCCTTTTGGAGCGAATCCGTCGAAACAGCACGTTTCCTAGGCCTGCTGTTATAATGCTGAAAAAATTTATAAAAATAAGTTATGAACACTGCGTTGGTAAATTAAATAATTTTTTGATTCCCGGCCATTTATTGCACTTTTTTGCTAAACTTTTTTTTAAGATTTACGCTTGATTTGTCCTTCAGCCATAATGGTCCACACTTCTCCTTTTATGTGTTCGACGTGCCATAACCAACGGCAAACATTCGTTTCGCTACAGCAATTGCCAATTATTTGTATTGCAACGGAAAATAGATTCGTATACATATATACATATGTACATATATCCATTTTCAATTTACGTAGATACTGAAATCGGTTGGAACCACTCGAAATGCGCTATGCAACTGCAATATAACCGCACATGCTGATTTGTCAGCACCCGCACATGTGAATCTACATATTTACATACAAGTAGATGTACTGACATATGTACACACATATGTATCGCCTCTGTTTTCCGTTGCCCCCCTTTTTGCACACACACACACGCAAGTAACTGTGTGCCGCTTTCATGCTGTGCTCCAGACATGCTGGCTCCAATTTCAACCGGACGATTCTATCTCGCGATATTTTCCAATCAAAGCACATAAATGCACACATATTCATGTGTGTTCTTATGTACAGATGTGCATGGCATCTGTCCTCCAACTAGCACCGAGGACGACGACGACCTTCCTTCACGCTGCTTGACTACTTGACTGCCTGACTGCCTGACATGCTGACTACGTCCAGCTGACGCTGCTTTTGCTGTGGCAATATTCTGCTAGTTCAGTACTTTTTGGCTGCCAACCAGGCTGCCAAGCGTGCGGTCCAGCAGCCTGCGAAAGGCAGGGAGACCTAATAGACTTTCTTTGTGCTATGTGTGTGTATTAGGTTTTACATGTGTTGGTTAGTTAGTTTTATTTTTTATTTTCATTTTTTGTCTGTTGGTTTTTTAATTAATTGTAAGCAAGAAATAATTATTGTTCGGAGGTTGTACAACATTCTCACTACAGATTTTGTGGCGCGCTAAGGACATGTGCTATTAGCGGTTGGAGAATGGCATTAATGTCCTACACATGCCGTCAATCTTATGTCCCTAAATGGTTGGATAGCCCATCCATACATACCCCATATTCTCAAATGCAGCTATATGTGGATGGCTTGGTTTAGCCGGCCGTCAAATGCGTTGGATGTTTAATTAAAAACGTGGCTTTGAAGCCGAATTTGTAGTTATTAGTTCTATCACATACGTTCTTTATAACGTAATATTAAAGTTTAATGATGTATTTAAGTTAAGAAAGGATAATAATGCATTCCATGTTTAGTTAATGGAACAGTTTGTATAATTTTTCTACAAATTTAGTCTAGCTCAGCGCTACCCTCCCTGAGCAAAACTATGCATTTAGTACCCGTATGTACGTGACTATGTTTTTCCTGGCGGGTACTTATAATTCTGTGAGCTAATGAATAGAAGCACTGTGTTAAATAAGTCGCACATTATCTTCAAAATAGGCACAACTCAAAATCAGATCCGTAAATATAACTGCTTGCGGATGGCAAAAATTCAATGCGTTTAATACCAAACCAGGTATAACAGTAGTTTTCTAGTTAGGGATGAAAATAGCGAAGAAAAAAATATTTGAAGATAAATCCTACGGATTCATCTGTGCATAAAATTCTTTGAACGCTGCAATCATTGCCGCCAACCAAATAAAAAACCAATAAAAATATCAATTATTATATCGGTAAGTCCCGAGGATCCCGAAAATCTCTAAAATCTTAAAATAGTTCCCAGATTGAGTCTCTGTGTCTCTATCTATACCCTTTTCTTTATAATTACCTTTATTTTAATCTTTCTTTCTTTATGTTCATCTTTATTTTTAGCGGTATCCTCATCCTCAAGTTTTTCTTTATATTTCTTTTTGTGTTTACTTTTATGTGTATCATTTCCTTCATCTGTATATTCCCCTTCACCTTTGCCCTTATATAAGTAAAGTGTTTAAATTTTCCTTTGTCTTCACTTTTTCCTTTATCTTTACGCATCTTTGTTTTTGTTTTTATTTTTGCATTTACCTTTATCCTTTTCTTTATCTATGTACGTACTCACCTTTACTTTCAATCTTGTATTGGTATTTTCCTAAGTTTTATTCTTTAACCTTTTATTAGCAAGTTTTTGTCAAATTAATAACAAACATTCAAGAGGCGCTTATTTCCGTTCCAACCGTTTCCATTGCACTAATTCCGTTGAATTTCAAATTTCTTGAATTACAGTAACAGATTCGGCCACATTCTTCCAAGAAAGAGCACGTTAGGTACATATATCAATGGATATCTAACGATATCTAAAGATCACATAGCTCATTTAGAACCCAAAAATGAATGTGGGCAATTCAAGGTCCTAAAAGAAGATTACGCACATTCTCATAAGTGGATATTAGACTTTCGGCCAAGCTCCATATGGTATCGCAGCACGTCTTGTGTGCTTCAGTCGTCAACCACACCGAACCATCCTATGAGTCTTCAGCAAAAAATTTGCCTATGAATTAATTAGTTCACAGTCCCATTTTCCCAAAAACAATGACATAATCTCAAAACCTGAAGCATATAAATTTTATTAAACCCACAGATATACACTGAGACTAAAGAAAACTGCAAGCTAAGTACGAGTAAAATTTGTAAATATTTACCAAGTAATCGATTAAAAGTTTGTGGGCATAATTAAGTGATTTATGCAAGCCAGAGCAAGTGAAGCAGAAACTGAAGGTTAAATGAAAAACACAACGAAAATAAGGAAAAACACACCAAGAATATGAAATGTATAATAGTTATGCAAGCTAAACTAAGTGCAAATGCAAGCCTCAAATGAATGTGAAAAGTTTGCACAGAATTATACAAATATTACTGAAATAAAGGGAAAGAGAAAGTTAAATTTGAGAAACTTCGTAAAACTTGCTGGTCGTTATACTTGGTATATTTTTTATGCATATCTCGGTGCGTTATTGTTGATGTATATTTGTGAAATTTCTTCTACTAAAATCCGCCAGCTGTATCTCAAACAGTTTCTAGCTGCTTGCTTCTTTCATTTCTTTTGTTTCCCCAGTGTCTATTGTCCGCACTCTGCAATTGCGATTTTTATTCTTATTTTCATACATTCTTCAAAAGCCATCACGTATGTTGCACATAAATTGTAAGCAAATAACGTCTGCAATGCCTCAACAAGCCAAAGGCTCAACGGTAAAGTAAGTATGCTTGTGCCATAGTTAGTCACTTATCTTGTGTGTACTCCATTTTTTGCTTCTCTCACTTTTTGTTTGTTTTTGCATCTGGGTGCCCAGCTGCCCGGGACTTTAGGTAGTTGCTGTTATGCATAAAGTAAATTTATTCAGTAAATTTCTTGAAAGTTACATACCGTTTTATGTAATAACTTATGTGAAAGCACCTGACGCTGCATGTTGACTTCGGAGTAGCTGTTGCGTATACGTAGAGGTGTGCTGTTAAAAGCCAGCTTGGCAGAACTTTGATAGAAATTTTTGAAGCAAGAAAAGCAAGTACAAGTACTTATAAATATGCATATATGCGTGAGAGTAACGAGACCATTACAAAATTATCAGTACTAAATAGCAATAATGGACGCGCTTCGGTATTTTTTAGGCATTCTTAGCACTTCTCAGGTTTTCTCGGAAACGTTCAGTAATTTTTTCATCAGTCATTTAGGAATTTAAAAGAATTTGCTTTCACAAGTTTTGCAATATTTTTCGTAACATTTTGGCCCATTTCGTCAATTTTCGGAATCCACTCGGAAAATCTTCGGCTTTTCTTTAAATCTTTGGATCTTTCTGGAACTTTTCTGTCTTTTAAAATTTTTTTCGGAGCCACTCAGGACTTTTTTTTTGAGACTTTTAGGGATTTTTTGAGTTTTATTTTTCGGGATCCATTCAAAATTTTTTGAATTTGTTCGTATATTTACGTGTTTTCGGGAGCATTTGGATTTTTTTCCGAAATTTGTTGAGTTTTCCAGATTCTTCGTGTTTTCTTCTCAAATCTTTTCTCGAAACTGTTAAGTACTTTTTCGGGACTTTTCGGTATTCATCAGGAAGTGGCAGAATTTTTCGGTAGGTAGGGACATCTTGGCAGGTTTCCCGATTTTTTTGAGTTTTTTTTGAAATTTTTTGCTTTACTTATCGGGATGTGTTCTGAACTGTTTGGATTTTTTTCGTTAGTTATGGTCATATACTTTTCGATAGGGCCGCTGTAGCTGAGTGGTTAAAAGTGTCTACTGCCACTCGGTATGGCCTGGCTTTTATCCCTGATCCAAGGAACATCTAAACTATAAAAAGTTTGTTTCTAATAGCAGTCGCCCTTCTGCGGATAATGGCAAACTTCCGAGTGGATTTCGGCCATGAAAAAGTTTCTCATAAAATCCATATGCGTAACGAAATCAAAACGCACACCACAAATTGAAGGAGAAGCTCGGCCAAACACTTACCAAAAGTGTAGGCGTTTAAATATTTTTATTATTAAGATTTTCGGCATTTTTTCGTTACTTAATTGAGACTTTATCGGCATTTTTTTTCTATTTTTGAGACACTTTTCTTAGTTTTGTCGGGTATTTTCGAAATACTTCGTGTTTCTTCTGAACTTTTCGGGACCGTTCAGTATTTTTTCGGAACTCCTCTGAATTTTATCGGAGTTTTCCGGAATGTTTTCAAATTCGTTCAGATTTATTTTAACTTTCGGAATTTTTGGGGATATTTTGCGATTTTCGTGATTTTTTGTACAGCTCAGCATTGTCTCGAAACCCTTATGAATTTTATTGGCGTGTTTCGGAATATTTTTTAGTCCATTCAGTGTCTTTTTCGTTATTTTTTTTTGCATTTTTTCCGTTACTTTTTAATATTTTTTCCGCAGTTTTTTGAAGATATTGGTGTTCTAATGTCTTGGACGTTTCGGTTGTTTTGGAAGTTTTATGAAACTTTAGGAATTTCATCGGGGTTTTTCGATATACTGGATATTTTTTCGGAACGTTTCTGAATTTTATCGGAGTTTTCCGAAATGTTTTCGAAGTCATTGCGTTTAATTTTAACTTTTCCGAACTTCTGGATATATTTCGTGTGCTTTCGGAACTTTTCTAACAGTTCAGCATTTTTTCGGAACTCTTCTGAATTTTATCGACGTTTTGCTGAATATTTGCGAGTTCATTTAGTGTTGTTTCTTTATTTTTATTATTACACCTTTTTCCGTTACTTCTTATTCTTTCTCGGTTTCTAGAGATATTGGCGTTCCATTTTCTCGGAGTTGTTTAGGAAGTTTCATAGAACTTTTCGGAATTTCATCGGGATTTTTCGAAATTCTTCGGGTTTATTTTTTTCACTTTTTTTTGGGACTCTTCATTTTTTTTCAGGACAGTTCGGTATTTTTGAGAATTTTCGGGATCGTTTGTAACTTTGGTATATTTTCTAACTTTATAATTATTTTTGGGTGTCTTCGGCCTGCGACGTGATTTAGGTTGCGAGATACTTTGGGATGCTATCAAGACCGTTCAGGGGCTTTCTGTAAGACAAAGGAAAATTGATATAAAATGACTTACAAGAAAAATAAATTTTCTTCTTTCAAAATTTTTCAAATCAGTATGCAGCTCTCAAGAAAAAATTGCTCGTAATAATGAAAAAAATTCTAGTAATCTTTCTTTTAGGGCTGTGCGATTAATTGATTACTCAAAATTTTAATTAATCATAAAGTAAATAACTCAATTATTCGATTAATTGGAAATCATGATTACTCAAAAGTTCAGTTACTCGAGTAATCAAGGTTTTTGATTAACCAAAAACAAAAATATTTGAGTAAAATGCTTTATGATTAATCAACATTTCGAGTAAAATGAGTAATCAACATTTCAACTTTTTACATATGTATAAAGTAGTTAAAGTTCCTTGATACTTTGAAAACAACGTTTCTGTTTTCAAAAATTTAAACAAAAAATTTTTTTCATACACAGAATGTAAAAAAGAAAATAAGCATTTTCCAAAGCAAACTCTATTACGAGCAAAATTATTTTTTTTTGAGTAATCATATTTCAAGTAACTCGATTAATCATCGTTTTGAGTAATCAAAATCTTGATTACTCGAGTAATTGAATAACCGAATAATTGATTAACCAACTTGCTCGAGTAATCGAATAATCGCACAGCCCTACTTTCTTTAGAAAATTGTTTTCCTTTGCACACCCAAAAATTGACATTCGTTCAAGAAAGGACTTTTTCACAAAAGGAGGAAAACTAAGCGTCTAAGGATACTGAAGCTCCTTAAGTTTCCATATATTGAATAAAATAATATTCTTGCGCACTTAAATCATAAATTTTCGTGGTTATATTCCCCGACTTGGCGCTCAATCAACTGCATTTTATTGTTCCCCCACAAAGGCAAAAAATGAGTAACGTATTTCAACGTATCTCAATGTACCCTTTTTTTCTGCAAATAAGAGCAAAAGCACTTTTAATGTCACTTGAGACCTAAGTATGCAACTTACAGTTGACCAACGACGCGCCGAACAAACGCACTTATGTAATGCGGCAAATGACACACGTGTCAACGCCACCACAATAAAGGGGGTCAACTCAAAGCACGTTGCGCAACTGTGGCTACGCACTTTTTAGTGCTACAACCCAACTTGGCTTTCTTTGGGTTTCTTTATAAATTTCTGCTGCGTACAGTTGCCACTGCAAATGATAGCATTCACTTGTACGCATTTCTTTCGCATTTTATTTGCACATTTCGCTGTGACTTGTTTTATATTTTCTACAAAGTTTGTCTTTTCTTTATTTAAGTATATGTATGTATGTATGTACATAGTCTGTGTGTAGGCATTGCGTATCAAGGGCATATAAGAAAATGCAGCCAGTCATTGGGTTGTACATATATAAGTATGTAATTGAGTAAATACGTATGTGTTGTTTCTGCTTGTTTAGTAGCTTGTTAAAAAAACTGCCTCTAGCGCATAAATAAAATATTATATGTATTCTTCTGTGGACCAGTTGTTTATAGTTTCATTTGATACAGTTTCTCATATTTTGTCGAATTTGTTGTTAAAGGCACGCACGCAACTTTTTCGAAATGTCATTGGAAAATATTTTGTTATTTCTTTTATTGCTTTTCCTTTAGCAAACGTGCTCGAATGTATATAGATATGGCAGACTTCTTAAACGCAAAGCATTAATGCAAAGCATCAGTCTCTTTTATTCCTAAGCCATTATATACAGAAATATCGCATATGCGCAGCCATACAGAAATGCCAATTTTTATTAAAGTTGCGCAAATTGGATAGTGTTATCATCTTTGAATAAAAAATAAAAGACACTAATACCTTGCATTAATTAGTTTAAGACGAAGCGCACAGTTTTTCGTAAAAAATACACGTAATTCTGCGAACAATGCAGTTCAGGAATTTTGAGAGAAGTGCATTGATAAAAGCGAAATTTCGGTAGGAGTAAAATAAGAAAAATTTATTTTTCCAATCAAAAAACCAAAGGTTTTTCCCAAGTTGTTTTTTTAATTATTATAACATTTTGCGTTCATCTATAATTTTTTTAATATTTTTTAAATATTTTTGTCAATATCCTCAATTTCGCATCCGTAACAAACTCAGTCAAAACGTAAAAATACTTTCCACATTTCCATGATTCAATTATTAAAGGTTTTGTAAGTAGCTTTTTTCTAAAATTTGGCACTCCCACCCACAGGGATGGTTTATGGAAGCAGGAGAAAAAGGGGAAGAATTCAATCACACTTCCTAAAATGGGAGCTAAATTCCATAAAAAGGTGTGGATAATAGTGAATGGTGGTATTTTAAAACAAAAGCGAATTTGATTTAATTATTTAATTTAAACAAGCTTATTTACATCGAATATAACCCCCGATTGTTATTGAAAATAAATATTTCTATGTATATACCAAACTTGCGTACGTCAGATGGCGCATAACTCGAGAATGGATGGAGGATGGTCCACTTTCAGCTTTTTTTTTGTTGTATTTGTTTGCCAGATGATGGATATGAAGAAGCTATTTGTTTGTGGAAAATATGCAGTATTTATTAAACAAAAAAAAAAACGGCAAATATAAAAATTTGGAGCTTACGTTTCCTTCGCGGATATGGCTCGATTGTTTCGAATATGGTAATTCGAATTCTTTGATGTCGCACTTTTAATATTCTGGGGAGACTATACAACTGTCAGAATATTAACCATTCGCCGGGTTGCCCGAAAAAAAATTTAATGATTAAAAATATCAAAATATAAAAAAATATAAAAATATTCGCCATAAAAAGGCGTTTGCATTGTTCAACTTTGCATTCTACTTTCAACTAATCGCTTTCAACAAAGTTGGTCGCCAACCAACATTCGCCTCGTGCGTAAACCTTTTAAGTGTGCAATTACATACATCGTGCCATTGACTAAACCGAACTGTCGTGTGACGATTGGGCCTATGGATGCGGTTTGGCAATGTTATATTGCGTCAAAGCCTCATTCGGAGACACCAGGATACCTGCGTTGGCTCATTTACCAAAACCATTGCATGCTTTACTTTACAGCGACTTGGCAGAATCAAGAGGTCTCCACGAATATCGACAAATATATTTCGGCATTTAAGGGAATTTCGTTTTTTTAGCCTACATTGAATTTCTGTAGTCCAACGATGCTCAACCATTTTGTCTTGTTGGCGCCAGCGAATGAAGAACAAACATTTCTTCAATTTTAAAAAGTAAAAATTTCACTACTAACAATTTAAAAATATTCTTAAAACTTGCAAAGATATTTGGAAAAGAAATATCACTGTTTTTGTTTTTAGGAGTAGGGTGGGAGTGTCATTGATAAAATTAGAGCGAGAGAAAGTTTTTCTTACAAAACCTTTCATTATTGAATCATGCCACATTTCATTCGTCTTTTTAAACAATGTTCAATGAGCCTTCAAAAATATGAAGGATATATATATATATGAAGTTGAAGTAAAAGTATACAATTTGTGGAAAAATCTTGCAGTATTTAGAAGCATTTCCTTTTTTCCGTATTCATCTTATACTCGCAATGTACATATATTTATCCGCCAAGCAGAGGTAAAAGGTAAATTGTATTCTGGCGTCTCTTCAACAGCTTCGAGGTTATGAAAGCAAAAAACTTAGCGATAGTTATTATAGAGATTGACACAGGTAATTATTATCTTTGATAGACTTACCAATTTCATGCGATTGTGGGATTTTTCGTCAAGTAATGCAAACATCTTTTCCTACAAGATTATACTAGCGGGATTATCGAAGTCTTACAAAGCCCTTACATGGTTCGTGGATTGCAAGGCTTTTCCTACATACATGAAAACCGGTCTCTAACTAGAACACTACTGTTATACCTGTTTTGTATTGATTACATTGAATCTTGGCAATCTACAAGCAATTATATTTCCGGATCTGATTTTTGAGTTGCGTCTCTTATTTTATGAGCAGGATTTTCAACACAGAATAGTTGGTATCACAAGTGGCTGGACATTCGGAGTAGGTTTACCTTTTCGAAGAACTTACCCATTTCAATAGAGTTTTTGTCTCAGTATTCCTATGTGGAAGCTGTTTGAAACTTATATGTACTGCCTTTGCTATAACTCCTGCTCCAGTTATTTCTCTATTAATTACTATTGGTAGTTGGAAACTTGATGTAATCATTTGCATGCGCAATTAAGTATGCTGCCAACAAAAGAAAGAAGAAGGATAACATTTCTGATATCCAGGACCACTAAGATATCGCAAACATACTTAGATTATATGTACAAATTACAAGGCGTTTTTACGAATTTCTACATTCCTACATAAAAGCCGGTCCGCAAGCCACTGCTAATTCTCCTTTTAAAACGATATAAATTTTTAAACCCACGAACAAGCGTAGGTAAGCAAAGACTTATAACGTTTTGCATCCCTCACATGCACAACATCTGCCATCTCGCTGAGAATCGAACGACACAAACTTTCACTACCAAAATGAGTCTGCTTCTAAGCTAACTCACATTTTTTAAAGTCTCTGCTTTTGATCTAGAAGAGTATGCTTCCACCCTAATAATATTAGCTTCCGCTCGAAGGGTTTGTTAATATAGGCAGAGGGATTTATAATTTTTTCAAACTTTAAGTTTTTTTAGAATTTTTATTTTTTTTTTTAATACTGTAAGTTTTTAATGCAACCAAGTACCTAAGCTTCATATGTTATGCTTCGAACAGGAAGTAGTTTTCAAAAAAAAAAAAGATAGAAAAATAGGTATGTGTTCTACGTTTTTTGCTTATATGTTGTAGCCGAACTTTTTTTATTTTTTTTGTCAAAATTTTAGTTTTTATGATATTAATAAAAACATTTTCTACTGAAAAGCGTTAAAATAGAATTACTTATGCAAAAAAGAATTTTCGACGAAATTTCGGAAACAAATAAAATGCCTTTTAAATTTTAATTTCTTTAATTTTTTTTATTTTGTTTTCTATTTTCATTTTTGAATTTTGGCTGTAATTTCAAAAAAATTAAAAAACAAAAATATTAATTTTTGCATTTGACTAGAATAAGTTACGATTTTTCGCTGATATAAAAAAATGATTTCTTTGAATTTAATTTTATTTTTTCTCCACTTTTGAAGATTAGTTGTTGATTGCCACAAAATAATAGTTCCTAATGTTAAGTGTTGATTTTCATATACATACATATTCTTGATTGCTTTTTATTAAATTTTTTATTTTTATTGTATTGTGAAATTTTACCACGTTAACCGATTTCTATAATTCTTTTTTTTAGAGGAAATGTGGTACGTCAGGGGTGCCATCATACTATTTTCATTTAGATTAGATCACTGGATCATGAAGAAATTAACGGCGCTCTTAAATTTTTATAGGAGAATTGAAGTCGGATTTATGTTTTGCTTAAACATTTCTTGCTTATTAGAGTTTTTCAGTTTGATTTTAATTTTGGTTATAAAATTTTAATTTTTTATGACTGAAATTTCAAAATTTCCTATTCTCAGTACTCAACCCTAATCATTTACATACAGACATACAATTTTATTCTTCCTTTTCGGAATCTGTATCATTTTGTTATATTATTTTATTAATATATAATGACAGTTTGTGCTATTTTTATTTAAAAATCTTATCTTATAATGCCTTTCTACTTACGATTTTCAATAATAATTTGAATTATTTTTCGGATGTTTTCTAATTATTTCTGCCGTTTTTTACTCACCCTACTTCTAAGCAGAGTTCAAGCGCATGCACAGTTGTTGTTGTAGTTCTTGCGCACAAAAATTTATGCGAAATTCCAATTCTTAAGCTCCCAAATATTACCACGCTATGCTCCTCACCAAAATACATATTAGCGCACCACTGCGTATACGCAACGCCAACTAACCCAGTTCATTTAACCATAGTCACGCATACGCCATATAGCACGCACTGGTGCATGCCATTACTTAATCCGTTGTTAATTGCATTGCATTGCAGTGTGTACGACAAATGATTGACAATTAAATTTTGATAACGATGTTGTTGGTTTTTGATGGCGTTATTGTTATTGTTGAACTTAATCCGTTTGTCAAAACATCAAGTCGACACTTAATTAACGTTCGTTTGTATTTCAATTTCAATGCGGAATATTAAACGCCATATGGTCGCAGATGTCATTGCTGCGGAGTGGAGTGTATGGAGCTACAAATGCCAGTGCTACTACTTTAATAAAATGTAACTACAAAGTATACAGAGTACAGAGTACACTTATTTCACTTTATGTCTTATGGTACTAACGCAGCGCGCTGAATATATTTTTTTTTAATTTCACTTTCATTACTTAGTGGACTATGCCTTGAATTTAAGCTTTCCCCTCTCCCTGCTGCACCAGAAACTCTACCCACTCTTGCTAGCCATTTTGCGGCAATTTAATTTTACCTGCCCATAACTTTTAGACAATTTGCTGCACAGCACTCTATTCTGCTTAATTTTCTGCCTAATATTCATTCACTTGCCATCCTCTCCAGCGTTGCGCTTTTCCACGCAGCCTGCAGCTGTGCAAATATGCTCCATAAAATTTTCCACGTTATTTTTAGTTTTATTTTTATCCACTTTTAGTGCGGATTTTTGCGGCTTCGCCAACAAAATGCCGTAACCACCTTGAAGCCATTCGAATTTTACTTTAGTTAGCTTCGCTCATTCATTAGTATGGCACATAGCGTAATCCACTAGCTGAATCTCTTCTCTTCCGCGGTTTATTCCTGCCTCATTTCAATTACTTGTGCAGAGCATTTTATTTTATTAAAAGGCAGCCAAGCACTTGTTCCTTTTTGCTGGGCAATCAAACACACTCACCAACTTAATTAACTTACACATATTTTTGTTGACTTTATGCTTGCTTAATTGTAAGCTATACCGCAAAAATCAAAGTCATTCTGTGTAGGCTTGCGTATGTATGCACATGTATATATGTACATTAGACTGCATCACTCCCCATACAATAAAAAACACGGCACTGGGCCGGTTTCAAAATACCTCAAAAAGTGGAGTTTTTTATGAATAAAAATAGTTTTTTTAAGTTTTTAAAAAAAAAAAAAAAATCACCTTAGAAGACAGAACAGTTTAAGCTTAAAAAATGTCTCATTATTTTGATTTCGTTGAAAAAAAATTAATATTTCTGCGCAAATTTTTGAGGTCAAAACTATTTTGTCATCGGAGGTGACTTTTTTCAAGAAGTTCTTTAAGAATCTATTTTTCTTAATAAAAGACTAAATTTTTGGAGGTAATTTCAAATCTGTCCAGCTCGCGTAAATCTTAGTGTTTTTCCTAAATATTTAGTTTTTTTTCAAATGTAAAAAATTGTGTTATACCGGCGGAAAACCGTAACATTTTTTTGTGATGCAGTTTAACGTATGTACATTAGGGTGGTCCAAAAGCAGCACAGTCGGAATTGTAATGCTCTGACCCCCTAGGATTCTCCTATATCGAAAAAAGTATACTTCTATTTTTTATTTTGAAATCAAAAAATATTTAGAGGTCGCACAAAGCGCTGAAAGTTTTCCATGAATTTTTATATAGGTAAAATAAAATTTTTCGTAGAAATTTTATAGAATTCTTGAAAATCAATATCTTTCAATCGGAAAACTCTGCTTCTCTCCAGTATACTTTCAATAATAATACCCAATTGTTTACTTAACCATTTTTTATTACTAACGATTTTTTATTTGTCGCCCCATAGCGTTTTTCGGGGCTTTTGTGGGCTTTTGGCGGACCTATAAATTATAGTTGCGATAAAAAAATTGTTAAATAAACAATTGGGTATTATTACTGGGAATCTCCTGCAGATAAACAGAGTTTTCTAGTCGAAAAATATTGATTTTTAATTATTCTGTACCATTTCTACGAAAAGTGGAACACTTCTTCTAAATATTTTTCGATTTCAAAATAAAAAATTAAGGGTATACTGTTTTTCGGTATAGAACAATCCTAGGGGATGAGAGCATAAAAATTCCGACTTTACTTTTTTTTACATGCATTTTTGGACCACCCTAATGTACATAGTTACACTTGTTTGAAAGTAAGTAGTTCTGCGTGGGTATGCTTTCATTGCGCTGGCGCTCTACATTCTTTCACCAACTCAAACAAGCTGCCGCATGCAAGTTTACGGTACTTTACATTTGTTATATTAAAAATGTTTATTCACTTTAAATTTCCGTGTTTTTCTAAACTTTCTCTCTTTGCTTTTTCTAAGCTTTTCTCACATTTTATTAAAGTACTCGCTTGCCAAGTG
>NW_023458567.1:15205429-15223823 GCF_013731165.1 Rhagoletis pomonella | reverse complement strand
AACTATCTTAAAAGCTCTTTACTGTCTTTCGAAAAGTAATTGAAAGATCTTCTAACGAGGAGGTTTTAGCGTTATGCTGTTCGCTTTTAGCAATAAGTTTTTAAAAATCAAATTAAATTGAAAAAAAACACATATATTTTTGAAAATGGTACAACGCCGAAATCGGTTTGTCTTCAAACCAAATTTGACGGAAATCGTTCCACATTACAACACACTCCTACTTTGTCCGAAATACCAACAACAAATATGATAACATATATTTTTCTTTTTAAAACAATAGAAATTATCTAATTAATAAAAGAAAATTAAATTAGGAAAAAAAAATCAAAAAAGGAAGGAAATAGTACTTAAAAATAATTTATTTTATTTAAAAAACGACAAAAAACGATTTAAAAAAATTTAATAAGATCCTACAAATTAAATGATAAATATTCTTCTTTTGAAACCACAAAATCTAAATAATAAAAAAATTAAATTAAGAGAAAAATAACAAATTAACCCAAAAAGAAAAGAATTGATAAAATACATTTCTATTGAGTAAATGAAATTTAAAAAAATTTTTGTTTTTACACAGTGGAATCTGAAAGTTAAAATTTAACCAAAAAACTAAAAAAAAAAGTTTAAAAAAGAAAAAATAAAATCGGTTCCCAAAAGTTGAAAAGAAAAGAATTGATAAAATACATTTCTATTGAGTAAATGAAATTTAAAAAAATTCTTGTGTTTACACAGTGGAATCTGAAAGTTAAAATTTAACCAAAAAACTAAAAAAAAGGTTTAAAAAAGAAAAAATAAAATCGGTTCCCAAAAGTTGATGGAAATTAAAATGTACTCTTTTAAAAACAATAAAAAGAAGCCATTAAAGGAAATTAAATTAAGAAAAAAATTTAATTAATAAGAAAAGAAAATCGTTCGAACTATCCTGCCATCTGTCTTTCATTTGTCTTGCGAAAGACTTCTTACTATCCTAGCCAAAATTGCGCTGTTAATGTGGTGAGAATAGGCTAATCCAGCCAAACCTATTTAGTGTTGATCTTCACTAGAAAGAGAAGTAGGATGGTCTTGTTTCCCCTGCCCTTAAATGAGTCACTATTCAAATTTCCTCCGAGATAGTGTATTTAGGTGTTATCTCAAAGAGTAAGCTTTTATCAAAGTCCCACGTTAAGCAATGGACCTCCAAAGCCTTAACAGCAGTCAAGTGTTTCATCTAGAGGAATCCTGTAGATTTACACCTCTATGATAAGACCCCAAATCAGCTATGCACCTGTGCTGTGGTGGAGCATACCCTCAATCAATAACGTTGGAAATCTGCTTACCAACCTTTCCGTCAGTATCAAAAAGTCAGCTTGACCGAAAAGTCGAGTTAGCCGCCTTTACCGCTGCGGCTTCGATAAGTATAAACGTCTATGTGTACTACATACAACTAATTTTGCTATGCACAAAGCACGTATTTGTTCATGAGTACGATCCACTTTTTCTTTACATCAATTGATTTTATATAATACATACATATATTATGTAACTATAATTATCTGTTTTGTAAAATAGTTGTTGAGAATTATTATTTATGCTATTGTTTTCAACAGGCTTTCATCACAACTGCGCTCGCTTGAAAACAATGTACACTTATACTAAGTATTTAGTATAGTATACATATGTATGTATATGCCTATAGAATATGCACGTATGTACCTATGAATCTAAATACATGTGCACAGCTTATTTCAAGTTGTATCATTTGCTTTGTACACAATGCCTATCCTTTCGAGTGCGGCGACGCTATCAGTGCTCGCTGCTTTTGTCTAACGTTTTACTGATTTCTTTGTAACTTTTATTTTTCCGTTATTTTCATTTAATTTACCAGCTGCTATCAGACAAACCAATTACTATTTATCGATATTACATGTAGGCTATCGTACTTTAACTTCTACAGTGAATTCTTAGTATCGAAGGAGCTGTGAATATTGTACTTTATTCACTATTATTGTATTACCTCTTTTGGGTATTCAATTTATCGATTTCGTTGTGGGTGTTATTCTTAAATTGCATAAAATAATGAGACTACATAATTTCTAACTGAAATTTAACTCTATTAAAAGAGAATTTTTTGCCATTATACAGTACAATAGAGTTTTTGAGGGCGGAATGATTCCAGCTTAGGACGAATGACTTAGACCCGTACAGTAAAAACTCAAAATCTTTTGGCATTCTCAGGTCAAATTGTTTCCTTATTGCCATATTAAGTTATAAACATTTTGCCTGAGTGTTTTTGGAATAAGTGGTAAAAGGGTTAAAATTCATATCGGCGCGAAATATGTGGTTTGGATATATATAATAAAATTACGTGAAAAATAATTCTGTAGAATATTTTAACCCATTAGCTGTCTAAAAAAAAGGGTCATTGCGGAATCCAAACTAACGGCATAAATAGCATGCACATAATTTAGTATGCAAGTATTAGTCTCGTTCCTCAACTTTTCTGGATAAAACCTGTAAAACTGTCAAAAAGCAAAATTGCTCCCAGAGAAAGAGAGAAAAACCATAAACTACTGGAGCGTTTTATGGGTAAAAACTGGTAAAATGGTCAAATATACGCCATTTTTTATTTATATACCAGTTTTTTATCATTTGC
This sequence comes from Rhagoletis pomonella, assembly GCF_013731165.1. Taxonomy (NCBI): domain Eukaryota; kingdom Metazoa; phylum Arthropoda; class Insecta; order Diptera; family Tephritidae; genus Rhagoletis; species Rhagoletis pomonella. The sequence continues at coordinate 15,221,194 of NW_023458567.1, read as the reverse complement.
CTATCTGCTAAATTATATGCAAATACGCAAGCAAATTAACAAAAATTCTTATGAAGGTGAAAATGCAAATGTACTTTTTTTTGCTTATTCAACTTTCAAATCGTTTGAACAGCTGATGGTTTATAACTTTACCGCAGTTTACCAGCGAAAATTCATCGGGTAAAATCTTGCAACTTCTGACAAAGAGAGGACCGATTTTGCTCTCCCATTTTTCCCCTGTTTTACCAGAGAACCGAGTACGGGAACGCTTTCTGGTAAATTCCTGTAAATTCTTGCAACTTCTTGCGAGTTAGGGAACGCACCTATTGTAAATGTTCTCGTTTTGTCATTTTTAAAATGAAGAAATAGGAACTCCTTTTTCTCCACAATTCGTAAAATTTAGTACGTGCTGCCAAAAAAGTTTAAAACCTCTTCATTATCCTCTTGCAGCAAAAAGTATTTTTTTTTAATTTGTCCCAATTTTTCTACAATTGGAGGAGGATAATGTAAACCGATGTTGTCGTTCTTTGTATTTATGCTTTTCTGCTTAAAACCAGTATTTACTCTGAATTTCATCAAAATCGGATAACATTAACCATTTCCACCCAGGTTCAAACGCTGGGCGGAAATCAAGACATGTGCAAATACAAGGCCTTCTGGACGAAAAAGAACTGAAGGCTGTCAAAGGATATTCTTGAGCGCACAAAGCCGCAACTCTCAATTTTTTGTCGCAGAACTCATCTCTGAAAAATATGCACAGTATTTTAAAATATAGCTCTTATCCTTTAATCGCAGCCCTTCCGACAGCATTTTGATATTAAACAAAATGGTTTTGAAAGGTAATGTAATTCCCTTTCACAGAAAAATATTGCCAGTGGGCAACAATTACTCCTTGACCTTAAAAAAATTGGTCAAAAGTAGTGTTCTTCGAAAAAACATGTAAAATCCTCCGAATTTATTCCAAAAATAATGTTTTTTATTGTATTTTTCATTATACTAATATTATAGATTTTGAAACGAGCAACGGGATTCCACTGTTCAAATTTTGAAAAAAAATTTACCACTTAAAAAATTTAAAAAATTTTTTATTTATTGCATTTATTTTATTTGCATGCAGCTGTGCATCCTTCACACAATTGTATATCCCTCGAACAACAAATGTGTTTTTGTACAATTCAAGACCTTTAATTTGAGCCGAGGCAGAAGTCTCTAGGCCCTCTTAGAGCCAAGTTATAACAAATTTGAAACCAAACTTCGAAACTGCTGTACTAGTTTTTATTCCGAAATTAGATAAAATTGCGTAAAATGTCGAATGAAGTTTCGACGTTTAACTTCAGAATCGTTCATAATCGAACTCACGATCCGCCACTGTGTTCACTGTGATGAACTGCATACTAATAAACATAAGCAAACCCATTTGAACAATTTCTGGTTAATAAAATATTCCCTCAGCAAATTAAATTCACTTGCCAAATTAAAGCTGCTGCAAGCAAAATAACAACAACTATGTTTTCAATAGACATCAAGTAAATGAAAATGAAGTGGCAACAATTCAATGCACACCCACAAATCTATGTACATACATACATATATGTATGTAGGTATGTGCGTAGAGCAGCAGCCAGTAACAAAATTTTCATCAGTGTCGCTACACAGGCAAATTCATTCCGAAGGGGAAAATCCAGTAAACCACTTTAGGAAAAATAAATATTTGTACAAATGCAACAACAGCTAAGCATGTGTAAAGATACACACATACGCAAACCTACAAAATAAAGCAGCAGTACAATTAAATAAATATTTACAAAGGCATATGCAAATAAAAACACTTAGGTGGTTACATGCATACATATGTATGTATGTAAGCAAACATACATACCAACCCATGCAAGTGAATATGCAATTGCAATTTTTATTGTTAAATCAGTGAATGAGTGAATAAGCCCACTTGTATTGCTTGCATTTTATCTTGGCAATGCAGTCAGGGCAGCCAAATCCATAGAGAATGCATTTATATTTTTTAACGAATATACGGTGGCGAAAATGTAAATAGGGAAGAGACATTTTAGCAAGTTTTGGCTATTTTGCTTTGATTAAAAATGTTTGTACTACGTAAATCAAAAGTTCTATCTTTGTAGAACATTTATGAAATTTCAACAAATTTTGAACAAAATTTTAATCCGATCCGATTTTTTTTAATTCTTGTAATTCTTCTCTAGCCCATTAAATTTTATTATAATAAAGTGCTAGTATAAAGTAGCTAGCTTCGTTGATTTTTGGTAATTTTTTTTCACGCATTTTCTTTCATACGAAGTATTTTCGAATATTTTTGTATGGAGAAAACGAGCAACGCCTAAATCTAAAATATTTTTGCATGGCGATCTCAAAAAAAAAAAAAATTTATTTAGCATTTTTAATGTTTTCGGTGATACCTACATACATTCAGCAATAAAAATTTTTTTTTAAGTTCTCCTGAAATAATTGAAGTGCATACTTCCTTTGCAAAGGTTTAATGGTTTTGGGAGAACTTTAATTTATGACATTACGGCGGTGCGTTAGGGTGATAAGAACTGAGATCTGGCGGTTAAGTACTAGATCGGGATACTTGAGGTCAATGAACTCATACTTTAAGATCCGCCTGTAAATGACGAGAATATTTTAACAGGCCATTTTAGGAGACCGACCGAAAAACTTCGGATTCGAAGGTGTACGTCGAAATTTTTTTCTGATACGGTCTAATGTGCATACATCTGTCTTCCTGCGTCTATATGTTATGTGCGTGTGTGGTCTCGTGCGTTTCAATGTGTGAATAACAATCGCATACGGATTAATAACAAAGACAATAACAATACGCCACTCATAATTGGCAATGTAGTAGCATTGTGAGTTGCATGCAGCAGGAGTAAACAAGCAGACGAGCGGACGAGCTTGCAGCAACCGCACAACAATAAATAGCAAAACAATGACAAACGTTTGTAATACCATCAAAACCACGCGAATTAATTTCAATTATGCTTTTGAAGTGAACAATTGAAGTGTAGATGCGTATGTGTGTACGAGCATGTGTATACGAATATTTGCACATACTTTTAGGGCTGAGAAGTAGTACACGTATTAAGCATGATTCGACATTGAACAGCTTTCGGAGCATTTGAAGCAATCAAGTGCGCCAAATGCTGTTAGAGAGTTAATTATGAGATCGTTTGCATGAGGAGGGCATATTTAAAACTAGAAACAAACAAGTAAGGAAAGTGCTGGCTTCGGCTATGTCGAAGGCTTCATACTTTTCGTGAATGTAAGAAAATAGAGCTTTAACCTTTTATTATACTACTGATCAGTTATTTTGGAGGTACACATTATATTAAACTGATCTTGATGATTTTCACTTTAAAGCTTGTATGGAAGCTATATGAAATAGTAGCCCGATTGTCGTAATTTTCTAGGCAAATCTTCTACAATTTCTTAGCTAACTTAGCTCACTTGATTTCTAAGTTTTGCCTGTCTTAATTAAGGAATTATGTATGTCTCAAAAGCTCGTATCTCATTAATCAGTTTTATGGGAGATATGCCTCACAGAAGACCGATTTCGAAGATTCGCTCAGTAGTCTTTTCTTAATTGATTAGTAAATTGCTCACACATTTTTACGGTTTAAGCAATCAAAATAAATATGATATCTAAACAATCTATTATATAGATGCTATATATGTGTTAAAATAGTCCGATCCTTTTGAATTTCACGATAAATTCCTGCAGCACAGTTTAAATGGCACCTTGCTTTAAATGGGAACGACGGTTTCCCATAATATGGATTCGAAAATGAAATCTAGCTTTAGACGGAGGTGCCGGAACCTACTGACCAGTGGAGCCTACCTAACATGCAGAGGCTTTCGCTATGACGATAGCAGTACAGCTGGCCTACGCCGAAACAAGAATAATCTCAAAAGTAAACCTATACGTAGACAGTTAGGCGGTAACTATATAAGTAAGTTACCTCATACGCAGCCAGTCAAATACGCAGCGTTCCAAATATGAGGTGAAAAGGATGTCAAAGGGTTTTGTTTTAAGGCCTTTTTTTGCAATCTAGTCTAGGGTTAGGTTAGGCTGGGTTAGGATGGCGCGTACGAATGACTCTTACTTCTACTCGCACGCAGAGGTCCTGTCATGACACTGGTAAGAGCCCTTACTACCGCTTTTTTTAGTGTCAATAGTTCCTCAGTAAGACTTTTATTGAGTCTCAGCCACAAGCCAATTGAACCATAGGTCATAAGTTACGGCTGTGGTGTATTATTCAATACCACTTAGCATAAAAGAAATCGGTGGCAGTAGATTTAAAATCAATGGTTCGTGTCTACCGGAAGGCGGTATATTGCGCGCGTTATTGAAGAGATTGCAAATAATTTATCTCAAATGGAGAATAACGAATATTTAAAAAATTAAAAACGACCAGCGCAGAACACACTAGAAGAACTACTTAACTGCGTGGGAATCCAATTAAATTTAATGCGCATAGTTAATTAATGTTCCATAAAACTTCTAAGCGGAGAGAGAGGCTATTGGCGAAATTGTTAGGGTTCGGTTCGTATCGAACTTATATTTAGTACTAGATGCGAGAAAAAAGAGAAAAAACTCTGGTCTTTCAGAACTTTAAGGTCCCCTAAGTAGGAATTTGCATTTGCATATGTTTCCTTGTGTGCAATAACATAATTCGCCTTAGTATCACTTAACAACAACTAAATCTAATTACAAGTAAAACCATTAGGAGCTAATTTCATAATCAACATACATTTCTGTGTTGTACTCCTATGCCTATGTATGTGTGTAAATGAATATTTGTTTGCTTGTTTACATGTATGTACAAATACTAGGTGAGCATGATACGCACACAACTTTTCAATTAAATTAAATTGTTACAAATGCAAATGGATAATAAAAGACGACTTGTAAACAAAAGTAACACCAGCACAGTGAGCTTGTGTATTGTACTTACATACATACATACATACTAATGCACATGCGTATGAGCGCATGTCACTATGAAACCCATTACTACGAGTCTAATCCTGATTATACTCATACTTAGCTGATTATTGCTATAAGCACAACAACACCTTTACTCGTAGTATTGACAACAATGAAAATGCTAATTTTCTGGGGCATTTGTAACTTTTTTGTTTCTAAGTGTCACAAACATTAGCAGGCAAATACATACGTGTGTACATACATATATGGAGCAAATGTTGAAAGAAACGAATAAACTTATTGGAGGGTACTCTTGTGCGCCTAAGTATTAGCGATTTGCGTTTTCGAATATTGAAAGAATCGTTTCTGTCGGGTGAGGTTCCGGGAATTTGGACCGATTCCGGTTTTCAAAAAGTGGTAACGGAAATAGGCCCTATCGAAATAGGTAAACAAAGGATTTTAAAAAGTGTTTACAAAAATTTTTTTTTATATTTTTGTTATGAAATAAAGCAAAGAAAATAAATATACATTTTATATTCATTCCTTAGTTGATATTTGTGTGACAAAAATTTTACAAAAATAGAATAAATGAAATTGCTATCTTCATAATTAGACTGTATACAAAAAAAAATTAGTTTCTGCCCATAGTGCCATCTGGTGCGCTTCGAGGTTCTTTCGGAACGGTGTTCTGTTCTTTTGAAATGATTTTTCACTTATTTGGACCCATTTTTTCGGTTTTGCTGATACAATTTTTGGGCCTTGGAATCGAGTTTCGGTTCCACTTCCTCGGTTCTGTACATCATAAAATTTAAAAACTTTGTTTAACAAACTGTGGAAAAAGTGTTCTTGATTTTTCTCTAAATACCAAATGTTTTTTTATTTTTTTGTGTAGTGATCAATAAAAAACAAAAGAAATAATTGGAGCTTTGGATTTTCTCCGAGCTTTTCTTGTTGCTTTAATTTATTGCGCTGTTAACTGCACTATTTGAGATTTTTTTAGGGAATATTTTTGGGTTTATCCTTCTTCGTTTATAGGAACCTTTTGCGATTTTTCGGAATTATTACATTTTGGTATGATTTTTGAGGGATTCTCAGGTAGAAACTTACAGGAAAATGTTCTGCAAATGAAAATTTAAATGGGCTTCATTTTGAGCAACAAAAACTGAAAACTTTTATTTAAAATGTTTGTCTATTCTGAGTTTTCTGGCTTTTTTAGGGTTTTTCAGATTTCAAACTGAACTATAAATTACTTTTAAAATTTTCTGTAGATTTTTTTTTTTGCCTTATCGGCCAATACACAGGAAATTTTCTGTGATTTAGCAGATTATTAGCCTCACTTTTTTTCGATTTTTTTGAGAATTTCCAGCTGTAAATTTCTCTACGCAAAGTCCAGAATTTTATTTTCCCAACACAAATTCTGCCAAACGGCTGCAGTTTGTTTTTGAAAAAAAAAAAATGGAAAGTACTTTTGTTTTTCGAGAAAAGAAATGAAATATAGGACATTGGTTAACATTTTTGGAAACTATAAGTACAAAATTATTTTTTAGGCTTTGACAACTAAGCCAATGTTTTCCGATTCCTCATTTTTCGGAACTTTTCAAAATTTTTCGAAATCTTGTTAGAACTTTTAAGAACTTTTTCGAAAATTTCCGGATTTTGCTGACATTAACATAATAGGTTTTCGTAGTTTTTCAGAATTTTTCGGTGCTTTATGTTTAATTTATCGGTTTTATTTTAAGAATTTTTCTATACTCTTTAAAATTTCCCAGCGCATTTTAGTATTCACACAATATTTTTTGGCTTTTTGAAAGTTTTCATTAACCTTCGATCTACAAGTTGGTCTTTGGGGTCTTGTTTTTTTGGGGTTATTTCTGGGACTTATCGCAATTGTTATACATCTTTTCGAGAGTTCATGCAGATTTTTCGAAAATTTATGTGAGTTTTGAAAATACTATTCCGGACGTCTAGAGATTTTTGGTATTTAGTGTATTTATTTGGTACCTTGCGGGAATTTTCTGCGATTTATTGAGGCACTTATCAAGACTTTTCCGATTTTTCCGGAAAAGTTTGCAGCCTTCCGAATTTGTGGATTTTTTTTTACTTTCTAGAGCTTCCCAGTAGTTTTTTCTAATCGTTATTTCCGTACTTTTTAGATTTTTTTTTAAATATTCACAATTTCTCGCGCTTTTTCCGGATTTCTTCTAATTCCGTCCTTTTGAAAAATTTTTGAAGAAGCTTTAAAATGTTTCGGAGCTCCTCCGGATGTTATGTGATATTTGGATCTTTTTCGAAGTTTCTTCAGAAATTTTAAAGATTATGTAGTTTTTTTTGGAATATTTTCGGACTAAGTCTTAACAGATCAGGATTTTTCAAGAAGCAATTTGAAGGACTTTTCATTGTTTTTTGAATTAAATAGAAAATTTTTAAGTTTAATGGTGCTTTTCAGCCCTATATTTGGATTTTTGTGGAGTGCCTAAAAATTCTGTGACTTTTCGACATTCATCATAAATATTTTTTTTCACTTTGGATATGTCGGGAATTTTCTGCGATTTTTCAGGACATTACATAACTTTTCGAATTATTTTCAGAACTTTTCCAGGTGTACCGTTTATTTGGTGGCTGTTTTGAGATTTTATGGTTTATTCGGCATCAAACTAGGCCCTTTTAGGGTATTATTTGTAATTTTTTGGATTTTATTCGCTACCCTAGGCTAAGTGCCTGCATCTAGTAGAGGAGAGAGACACAGTGGGCCCATTGCGATACCGTTTGAAAGCTTGCATTCGATCGAAATAGAGCCAGTTGGTTGAGTTAAAAAATATGAGAATTCATAAATGCCTTGCGGTAATGTTCAGATCCCATAATGTACTTAATACCTAGAAAAGGAATAGAAAACTGTGTACCTGAAAAAGTGTAGAAAATTATTTCCTAAATTTTTGCCTTCAAAAATAGACGGAAAGCAGAAATCTAACGGCGGTGCGGGCTCTGGTTTTCCGCAAAAACAAACATACTTCATGGGCACGTTATGCATACGTGAGTAGATATCCTGAAGAAAACATTTAGTCATCTTTCAAAGCAGCTCAGTGCTCTCAAATATATAAATATTTAAAATGCTTTTAAGCAGCACTCGGAAACTAAATACATAGAGTGCTTAAAAATATTTATGAATGCTGGCAAAAAGCCCAAAACAGAGAGTGAAGAAAAACCAAACGAGTTAGTAAGAAACAGAAGTGAAGGAAAGTGCAGGAAATAAAGAGAAATTGGCAGCCTTTAGTGGGCAACGGCTTGGAAAAGCCTGTTAGCGATTGAACAAAAATAAGGAGCAAAAGAAAGAAATACTTTCAGACAAAAATAAAATTAAAGATGTAAACTAAAACCGTTAAAGTAGAAGAACAAAAAAGCTCCCCTTATTTTGAGAAAAGTAGAAAGGCAACTTAAAGTTTTTGCGCTTGCCAGCTTTCACATTTTGCTACTTTCGCAAAAGGCGTAGATCCCCTACTCTTCCTCAACAAAAACCAGCCAGGCGCGCTATGAAATATGCGAATGAAGCCACTCAGCCATAAGCAGACAAGGCAAACACACTTGAGAAAGAAATATATAGAGAGAGTAGAGTATGTGAGTGTGTGTAGTTTAAAATGTATAAGAATAAAGTTATATATGCAGGCAGCTGTTATGAATAATGCATGGTTGTATTGTTGGGTTTTCATACGCTATGCCTAGAGGTGACTGGGTACGAACGAGTATGTGTAAGTCACATTCGATGTATGATGAATATGACAAAGAAGCAAGTAGGAAGATCCTTAGCAAGCAGAGATAGCAAACAAAGACTTGCTACTTACATAAGCATACATATTCATTTATGCAACAAAAAGCAAACACACACACACTCACACCGGTAGGAAAAAATTGTGTCTGCGCCAAAGTAAAAGAGGGCATCAACTATTCGTATGGATGCAAGAATTATGCTGCCTGCCGGTGACATAACAATAGCAAGTAGGAAAAAAAAAACTACCTACAAACAGAGGCAAGTATCGTCTGTCAGACAGCGCCATAGTTAGTCATAATGTCGGTAACAAGAATTGAGGCACAAGGACGACTAGTCTGGTAGTTGGGTTCAGCAAACAAAGCTCAGAAACTGAGCTGGTCACCGCTGGAGGTGAGGAGGAGCGCTGTCGCCAAGTTGGCCTGGAAAAGTAGAATGTAAAAAAAGACAACTGCGACGCGTAAATAGTGAAAGACAAAATAGGGGAAAATAAATAGAAGAAAGAAAAGGCACATAGCAATCGCATTAAGAGCAGCAAAAGAGGGGAAAGTAAGCACTCAGTGGATTGGCTGAATTTCCTAGACTTTCAAAGAAAAGAAAGATATGCAGGGAATAGATGAATGTAAATGCCAAACAAAATTTTGAAATTATAAATGTACATACTTCTATCTTTTATTTAACTACATTTGCTGCGTTTTGCCAATATCGACCGCAACAAATGAGTTGCGTAATCGTTTTTATATTTTTCGATCCAAATTTATTTTGAAAGTAGCAAGGACATATTGCGCATATTGCTAACGCAAAAAATTAGATACCCAGAGCACTTTATCCGTTCCCTAGGGAGAAAGCTACTAAATAGTTGTGAACTAGATTTTTACCAGTTTGCGTTTCAGTCCAACTATTCACCTTCTACCCTTTTTCAATGTTAGCAACTGGTACTTTTAAAATTGCGGTGTCCACTCCTGCATCAGCGCCAGTAGAAATTCATATCAGAGAAATTCAAAAGGGCGGAATCAATATGGCGGACAAATTTTTAAAAACTCCCCGGATATTCTTGAAACTCGTTATTTAGGGGTTTTCGGAGACGCTGATTGCGAATTTGAAGTTATATCAGAGAAATTACAAATGGTCAATCCAAAGTGACGAACGAATTTATGAAACAAGTGGGAACCCTTTTCAAAATATTTTCATGCTAAAATCTTCTTATACCATTTTCATCTGGCACACCTTATGCCCTTAATTCAAGTTGAATTTGATTTTTTAAACAATCGGCTTTTTTGTAGACCTCTTAACCCTTTGTTGCCCTCTCTAGTTTATTTTGTTTGACTCTTTATAGATTCGTTAATTTTGTTATCTTTTACATTTCGTTTAACGCCTTATATATGTGTAATTTAAAAACCTAGGATATTGCCAAAATAATCCGCACAGCATAAAAATATATATAAATCTAGCTTTCAGTAAAATTTTTCAGGAATATCCACTACTAAGAATAAGACAACTTCTCCAATTTTTCCTGAAGAGTATATAGCATACAAAGAAAATAGCAATTCAAAATTGAAAAAAAAAATAGTTTTTAAAACTTAATTTTCTTGCATTTTTTTGCTCAGGAGCCATAGCGCTGCGCTCCAACAGTCGCAAGGGCCGACGGACCAAAGCTCTGGCACGCTATTCGAGAGATTCTAGTTCGAATCCTAGGGAAGAAGAATTATTTTGAGCTTTTTATAAACTTTTTTTTATTGTTTTTTTTTTTTGTTTTTTATTCGTTATAGTTAGCCTAGAATCCAGCCCTCAAGAAAAATTACAAGAAATATTTTGGGTCATTCCATTGAAAAGAGGAAAACGACATAAATTTAAATATACCCTAATTATCTCTATTTCAGTAGTAACCTCTTTTTAAATTACTACATCTCATTAACCTATGGGAAAATATTAAAAAAATCAAAATAAGTTGTAATTTTTGTCTATGGAAATTTTTATTTCATGCATAATTAATTTACACCAGTCACAAGGAGATGCCCCACCAGTCAGAACTTTAAATATTTTTTAATATTTCTATGAAGATTAAATAAACCAAAAAATTTATTGAAAACGAAAGCGTATAATTCATATTTTACAACACAAATACATCGCTCGTAAAAATTAAGTTTTTTGGCTAAAATTCATCTTTGAGTGCACAAGGGTAAAATAAATAAATTCTAGATAAAATTCACAATTGATCACATTCTGGAGTGAAATGTCCCACTAGTCACAATGGAATGGCCCTTTTTCATTATTTCTGTTGCTTCAAAGAGCACTTTGGTTTTGCTGTGAATTTTCTTTAAGAAATAAATATACGAGCCAAAGCACATTGTACAGGTCGTATCAGTACAGCAGCTGATTTGATTTTTTTTTTGTCAAATTACTTGGTCTCGAAAACGTCAAATATTTAAAATTGTTTCTCACAAAAATTCTAAATTGTTAAAATCTATTTGCATGTGAAATCTTTTTCCATACGAAACCAGCGATTGAATAGCAGCTTTTGGAACGTTCGCCCAACTCAGAAGCAACAGCGCTGATTAATGGGTCTTGCAAAGAAGGGATCAATGTTTCGAGAAGCAAACAAATTTACTCAGAAAGAAAGTTGCAACCATTCTTATTTTTTCCAATTTAAATTTTAAATTTTGTATTTAATTTTTTTTTTTTTTGTACTTCACATGGCACGCTTTGATTTAGAAGAAAAAAATCAGAACAGTTTTTGACACTTTCGATGCCAGAAGCAACAACAAAACACGCGCAAATTTTGTTTTGTTCTAATGCTACTACCTGTTTGATATGTCTTGATACAAGTATTTTTTCTTTGAGAGCTGCAAACTAATTTGAGAAATTTTGATAGAAGAAAATTTCTTTTCCATTTCGTGTGCGTCATTTTATATGAATTTTTCGTTTAGCTTAAGAGCTCCAAGCAGTCCGATAAAAGAGAAATGTAGGACAAATTTTAGATGAATTTCAGCGCGCTGAAACTGCTTCTCATCCCAGTGTGCGCGGTATAGTTTTTATAAGCTTTTATTTAACTTGGTCATCCCGCGCAAATCGCGGAAATTTCCAATCGATTTTAAACTGACTTCCCGACAAGTTAGAGACTTGAAATTTTCAGCATTGTTCCAATCACGATGACAATGCAATTTAAAATGTAAATGAATTCTCCATATGGTCCAGGGGTCTTGATTCAAAGGCATTCAAAAAATAGTAAGATTTATGACTAACAGAGCGTAATTTGCCAAAGAACGTAAAACCACTATAAAATTGTTAAAGTTGCCGGCGCGCGCGGCGGTAGTGTAGCAAAGCTATTCCTAGTCTAAATATGAACCTCGTACTCCAGATGTCGCCCCGCCAGAAGAAGTTAAATATTGCGCCTAAATATATGCCATGCTACAGCGAAAATGGACGACACGCCATTTCTTTAAATAAAATTAACTGCTGCTATATGTACATATGTATGTTTATACAACACGTAAGCAAACAACATTTTGCTTGCCAAGTCTTCTGTTCTCTTTCATTGCAAGTTGAATTATTTTAACATATATTGCAAAATTTTGTACATAAAATAAAATAACACTTTTTAATATACAACGCTTTTATAAATGGACTAAAAATTATAAAATAGCTTTTTTAAAAACGAAGTAAATTAGTACAAATTGTTAGTAATTTTCATTAGAGTTTGAATAACTCCTTTCACTAAATGGCTTTTAGTAACTTTAACGAGACCTTAACTTATTTTATTTTATTTATTTTAGTGCAGTTTTGAAGAAAATTTCCTTGCTAAAAAATCTTTTGTTAAACTACTTCATTTTATTCCTTTGATTGTACAGGTTAAATAAAAGCTTGTTTTTAAAAAATATTTTTTTACATTATTTTTTTATTCATTGAATGCGTGTGACAGCCAAGCTCGAAACAACACTGCGTATGAGTAACAATTAACAAAGGCGGTTGAATGCTTTGAAAATATTGTTGCTCATACGCACTGACGTCGTAAAAATTGTTATTAAACACGTTGGTGAGATTAAAATTAAAGTTTTTAACTAAGTGTTTGGCCGAGCTTCAATGATAATCTGTGCTGTATGGCTTAATATTTCCTTCAGAATGGGAGACTGTTTTTATGAGAAGCTCTTTCACACTGGCGGCCAGAAATAGAACCTGCTAACCACACGTCTAATTAAAGCACAAAATAAATACAAACTAACAGACACCAGTCACAAACGAGCAACAAACAAACCACACACCGCATAAACAGAAACAGAAATAAAGGCATAAATCAAATATTAATAGAAATTCCGAGCAACTATACAAATACATAAAACACGCAAACAAGCGCACCAACAAAGCAAAATACAATGTAGCATCAGGTGGCTAAATTGCAAGGCTAACTGTGGCGCTGATGAGCAATTTTACTATTTTCGATGAGGGAGGGGATGGTCGTTTTAGAGGTGCGAGGGTGCGTGTGTGTGTGCGCAAGCAGTAATAATAACAATAAATGTTGCCTGCAATAAAAGCAATAACATATAACATATACATACATCTGCATATATAGCTATTCATTTATTTTTATGCGCTGTACTGCAATAATGCTAACAATCAAGAAATACTTAATAACAATATGACTGAACATACATACACGTACAGCAAAAACAAATACACAATGACAGTTGTTATGCTGCTGGATAATAGCTGAATGTTATGCGGTGCGCACTTGGCAGCCATTCAAAATGTGTTTCAGCCAGCGTGTGCGCAATTAAATACGCACACAAACAAAACGGACAAGAAGAACAGCAGCAGCCAGCAACAAAGAAGCAGTCGAGTGCAATGCACGCACTTTATAAAAAATTAAAGAAAATAAAAAAATAAAACATAAAAATACACGCGTAATAATAAAGGTTGATATTGTGTAGATATGTAAAAATGAGCGTAACTATGTAGCTGAGCTGGAAAACGCGGAATAAATATAACAATAAACCGCTAAGCAAACGCATTTCAAAAACAGCATTGTTTAGGATTTTCATAGAAAATACTCGTAAAATAATACATATTTATTTGAGGAAGAGGTTTTATTTATGTGCAGATTCATCAACGCATAAATAACAAATACATTGGCAAACAGTTTATGCTGATGCTGTAAGTTGATTTTTTTTTCTTTGGAAAATTGTATGGCGAGTGACAAAGGTTGACACCCATTTTTTTTTAACCGGCAGAAAAATGCATCAATTTTTGAATTTTGCGACCTACGACCAATGGGAATCAAGTAGTATCGTTTGCAGCACAAAACAAATAGTGGTCTTGGCATAGACTCACAGACTATCAGCTCCCTGATGTTGGCTTTGGTCATAACTTCAGTGTCGAGTGCTATAAGTCGTCATCATTTCAATAAATTTCCTAATATTTCCGAGGCATTCGACGGTGATTGTGTTTTCATTGCACCATCCACCCTCTACGACTTAACCGAAGGAGACTTGAACCTGGTGACTATATGGTCTGCGAACTGCGGAATTGTTGTAAATCGGTACTCGTTTTGTTAACTAGGAAGCATAAGGTGCCCCGCGCCACACCTCACACCCGCCTGGCGATTTCTGACCGAGTCAAGTACTTGCACTTGATTATTGAAAGCGGAAAGCGGTCGCGTCAACCTATAATCGAGGAGAGAGCAATTAAGGCTCTAGTACCTCTATATAGCTACAGGGGGCAATAGGTAAGAGATGGACCGCTTCCCCCAAAGTTATTTCATGGCTCTATGAGACCATTGTTAAGCCCATTATGTATCCCGCGTCTGATGAAATGCACGGGAAGGGACTAGGTTAGTTAGCAGGCTGGAGCGAGTGCAATGAGCTGCCCTAATTGGAATCAAGGGGCGCTTAGTATCGCTCCAACTCTCGCCCTTTAAATCATTCCTACCAAAGCGCCTGTAGATATCGTAGAAAAAGCAGATGCAGGAAGAGCAGCAGTCAGACATAGGGGCACTGGTTGCATGACTAACCCGGGTCTAGAGACTCTATGTGGCCTCGATTTAATTCCTTGTAACACGGATCACTGATTCCAGATTGGGTGCTGTTGTGTCGTTGGCAATGATGAAAGTTAGAACTTACTCGCACTGGCAGGTGGCAATCAGAGGCCTGGGCTTACTTGCGGTATGCTTAAAGCTTACTTTCATTCCTTTTGGATTACTACTACTTATGAAGGATCTAGGCAGTCCCTACAGTGACACGGTGTCTAGGCGGTCAAGGTCCTTGAAGAAATAGTTCTTCATAAATCGCTTCTTTTCGGTATTCTATACAAGCTGCCTTTTGTGTCTCCATTCTCAAAATTTTACAGCGTACTCCATAAAGTTTGACAACTATTCAGGTTAAAAAAAAATAAAAGTCAAATATTGTATAGTCTATAAAAATAAAAAGAAAATAACAAAAAATAAAAAAATGGAATTTTGTATGGCAAAAGCTTTTTATTTTAATCTATCTCACACTCTCATAGAAAGCCGAACTAATTACGTATATTTTGATACCTTAACTGATTTTCTCCGATTAGTAGTTTATTAATTGCAAACACTTGAAAAAAGATACTTCTCCGAGAGTTCAAAATTTCGGGATTTTTTTCGAGATTTTCGAATAGTCATCATGACGAAATAAAAATTTAGAGTCTTCTTTTTTTCGATAAAGAATGCAAAAAAAATATATTTCACCCAACAAATATTGAGGTGTAAATATTGTATGGAATGACCCGTATGTATCCAACAAATTTAGGCCCAGGAGGAGTAAACAAAAAAGGTCATGCTCATTAGTTTTTTATCAGCGTCAAAGTAAGCTGCTTAACATTTATTTCAAAAAAAGGTCGTGTAAATGATCGAATATCCCAAGCTTAAAAACTACATGCAATATTTAACCGTAATTTGGAAAAAAATACATTCTTGAAAGATTTTCTTGTTTCCGTTCTAATACCTGCAAAATTATTCAGCAGCACACTTATGTAAATACTCATAAGTAATTGCTCGTTATTTATTTATTTTCTCAGCAAAACTACTTAAATCACTTTATTTTTGCAATAA
>NW_023458567.1:15152847-15195429 GCF_013731165.1 Rhagoletis pomonella | reverse complement strand
ATTCCTATTTATTACATAAAATATCTTAAATCTACATACATTTGAATACAGTGACTCAAACAATCATTCGCATGTTGATTTTTTTTTAATGCTCACAATGTTTTTCTAGTCAAAATTTTTTTTATTATTTTTTTATAAAAATATTGTTCGTGCTACATAAATGTTTCATACTTAATATAAAACTTCGAAAAATTGCAACAAATTTTCATTAAAATTTCCAACTTCTTAAACTGAAGTTTTAGACAATTTTCGGGTAGGCAGTTTTATAATAATAATATAATAGATTGGCGCTTATACATATGTTAGTGTTTGGCCGAGCTTCTCCTCCGATTCGTGGCGTGCGCCTTGATGTTGTCACATAGAGCGGAGGGACCTACAGTTTTACGCCGACTCCGAACGGCGATTGTATTTTTATGAGAAGCTGTTTTTCATGGCAGAAATACACTCGGAGGTTTGCCATTGCCTGCCGAGGGACGGCCGCTGTTAAAAAAAAAAAACTTTTTTCTATATATATTTCTTTTTGCGATGTTGCTTTGACCAGGGTTTGAACCCAGGCGTGCGGAGTGGAAGCGCGCACTGCTTACCACTACACCACAGTGGCCGACAGGCAGTTTTATAGCTCATGAAATTTTAGTGCAGCGCAGTCAATGTGTGAAGCGGCTGAAAATTATTCGCATTGGCTTTTTATAATTCTTTATTTTTTTTTTTGGTAAAGGCATTTTGCACTTTTTTGCAAGTAAACATAAATGCAAGAAAATAAGTAAGATCCACCACCAAAATAATTAAAAAAAATCAATGCAAGTTTTTATAAATAATACTTGTTTAGTAAAAAAAACGGCGGCAAAAAAATATTAAGAATCCAACTATCAACTTATTACAAATATTAAAATTTGATGCGGTATAAAACTGCATACACAAAAATTGTCTAAAAACTTAGAATAAGAAGCATCAAAATCTCGAGCGATTTATACTAGATTATTAGTAAAATTTTCGAATTTTTTCTAAATTTTGTATAAAGTTTGGAACTTATCTTTTCGAAGATATTTAGAAAGTAGGTAGTTTATGGGCATTCTCCTGGAAATTTAATTTATGATCTTATATCTCGAGGTTACATATCGCGCACTTTCTTCAAAGGTGTACTAATTCAATATTATTTTAAATGAATAAACGTAAATTTTGCTAAACCTCTTTAGTTTGATACCCATATTGCAACATTTAATTCAACTTATTAATTCAATTAAGTTAGGATTTTCAAACAGGTGGCAACCTTTCACAAAAAGTTTTGCGGCTGTAAGCCTTTTTAAACCTCTTTCTTTCGATATCCATATTGCAATATTTAATTTTTTTTATCAATTTACCCAAACTACAACTTTCATACGGGTGGCAACTCTTTAATTTTTTTTCTTCTATATTTTAAGTTGAACCTCAGGCATTACATCGGTGAAAATTGCATTTGACTCTATGCATTATCCCCCCATATTAATTTTTCTTTAATATCTATAATTTACAGACATCGGTCTGTTACAATTTTATTATATGCATAGACATATATAGTTACAGTATGAACAATATTAAAAAAAATAACAAAAAAATCAAACCTGAAAAGCATTGTGGGAGTTTACGGCTGCCTGGTTATCTGGTTATGTGGTTATATTTTTTATTCGGTTAACAACAATAAAATACACTACAGAATAATAAATTTTAACTTGATAACCTGATAACCAGGCTAGTGTGAACACAACCATTATGCATATAACAAATATATATATAAAACTATGTGAGTCACTGTATATCCTCTAACAGAGATCCTCCTTTGCCTGCGCATACATATGCATGTATATGCGCTAAGCGATATGAAAATACCTTGACTTGACATTTTTTATTTTAACTTATTTCATTTCACATTCAACTTTTTCGCACACATGCTCCCTCGAGCGCTTTAAATCCATGCCATAAAAATGTTTTTGAACTTTGCTGACACTTTTAATCCGAGCGTTAAGTTAAAATTTTTTACCAAGTGGTCACACTTGACGTTATGCAGATTTCGAGTATGTGTAATTATATATGTATGTGCGTGTGTATTTTCATACCCACATTAGGGTGCAACTATCTCCATACAAAAAAAATAAAGATAAAATCGGTACTGTTCTTCCACCGCAATTATAAAATTTATTATATTTTAGGGCCTCCACCAAAATATTTCGGTAAAATACTAAGATTTACGGGAGCATTATACTCTACGTGAAAATAATTCCAAAAATCGAGTTTTTTATTTATAGATAAAATATAAATAAAATTTTATTTTAAAATATTTTTTCCCAAAAAATTCCCGCAATTGATAAAAGAGCTTAAGCTCAAAAGGTATGAATAAAAATTCTAAAAAAAATGTATCGACGGAATCGAAATAATGAGATTTTTGGGGCTATTTCCATATTGGTCTAGCTCACGTAAATCTTAATAGTTTCCGAAATAGTTTGGGGGAATTTTACAGTATAATGCAGAAATTTGTTGCAAAACCGGCAAATTTTTTGGTGAGAATCCCTAATATACACACATATGTAACTGCTTTCCTTTCCGTACAGTGCGCTTGCTACCCTAGCCTGTTGGAATAGCCGCGTACATTGCCTGGCCACACACCTTTCACATGTCCGTTTATTTGTGTGCGCATTATGACATTTCTCATTTTTTTAATTTTTTTATATGACTTCATTTTACAGTTATTACATTTTACTCTTTACCCCCCTCTAATGCTTTATTCCTTACTTTTCCCATTTTATACTTTCTTAGTTTTTTTTCAGGCTTTTCATATTCTTTTTTTTTATATTTCTCCATTCCGTTCTCGTATTACTGTGCGGTAATAAAATTAAAATTACCGCAGCGTAAATAGTTGGCAAGCCAATATGGCTGAGTGACCATGTGGAAGGGCTATTTCTCACATAAAAATATTTTTTAACAGCATATTAATGCTACTATTAATGCAACTTTACATTTGTATTTATGTGTGTTAAAGGACATGCTTTCACATACATATATGTATGTAATTACATATCTATAAGTATATACATAGTTTTTTATACATATGTACATAAAAATCATATAGAAATGCATATGCATGTGCATGTAATTTTAAATTAAAACCCAGGAAATGACTTTTCTCCTTCTCAAAAGCTTCTTAGCTATACATACATATAACAGCCAAGTGGAAACAACTTTAAGCTTGCAAGCAACTTTTATTCGCTTGACTTAATGCACTTCGCTTGCAGTATATTCACTTAAAGTTGTAAAAACTAATTTGAGCTAACAAGCAATATCGATTAAATTGTGTATGTACGGGCGAGCAAAGCACGGTCGAAAATAAAATAAAAATCTGCGTATTTTTAAACGCTAATATTTGTTTAATTTAAAACTTATTATGGGCAATCTTTTCTTCTTCTTGTTTGGCGCTGTAACCGCCTAATCGATTTTGGCCGAGTTCAACAAAGCACGCCAGTCGTTTCTTTTCTGTGCCAACTGACGCCAATTGGAGATGCCAAGTCCTTCTCTACTTAATCTTTCCAACGCAGTGGGAACCTCCATCTTCCTCTGCTACCAACAGCGGGTTCCAAGTTGAATACTTTCAGAGCTGGAGCGTTGGAGTCCATTCGAACGACATGGCCAAGCCGGCGGAGCTGCACTATGTCCATGTCATTGTAAAGCTCATACAGCTCATCGTTCCATCGTCTGCGGTACTCGCCGTCGCCAACGCGTAAAGGCCCGTATATCTTCCGCAAAATCTTTCTCCCGAATACTCTAAGAGCCGCCTCATCGGATGTTCTCATTGTCCATGCTTCGGCGCCATATACCAACACGGGCATGAAGAGTGACTTATAGAGTGTGGTTTTCGTACGTCAAGAGAGGACTTTACTCCTCCATTGCCTACTCAGCCCAAAGTAGCACTTGTTGGCAAGAGTAATTCTGCGTTGGATTTCGATGCTGACATTATTATCGGTGTTAAAACTGGTCCCCAGGTCAACGAAATTCTCTACTTTCTCGAAATTATAACTGTCAACAGTGACGTGGGTGCCAAGGCGCGAATGTGCTGACTATTTGTGTGATGACAGGAGATACTTCGTCTTGTCCTCGTTGACCGCGAGACCCATTTGCTTTGCTTCCTTATCCAACTTGTAAAAGGCAGAACAGGCTTCTCGGTTCTTGTTACCAATGGTGTCGATATCAACGCCTACGCCAGCAATTGCACGCTCTTGTAAAATAAGTTTTATGAGCGCTTCAGATTAAATAAACCTCATGAAAGGGAGTCGCCCGTGTCTGCAACCCCGTTTGGTAGGAAACGGCTCGGAGAGGGCTTTCCCAATTCCTAAAGTAGATGGTGGTATTGCTCAATGTCATTTTACACAGACGTATCAGTTTAGCGGGGATGCCAAGTGCGGACATCGCGACGTATAGGCAACTCATTTTAGTGTTATCGAAAGTTGGTTTGAAGTCGACAAATAAGTGGTGACTTTCGATCCTTTTCTAGCGACACTTTACCAAGATTTGATGTATTCTGAATATCTGATCTATGTTGGAGTGCCAAGGGTAAAGCCACACCGATGATGTCCAATCAGTTCATTGACGGTGGGCTTCAGTCTTTCGCTTGCTTAGAAGGCTGATCCCGCGGTATTTGGCGCAAATGGCGGGGTCGCATTTCTTTTGGATTGGGCAGAGCACACTTAAATTCCAGTCGTCGGGCATGCGTCCATCGGACTATATTCTGCATAATAGTTTATGCATGCACCTTATCAACTCCTCGCGGCAGTACTTGAATAGCTCAACTGGCAGGCTGTCAGCTCCAGCAGCTTTGTTGTTTTTCAAGCGCGCGATCTTTTACAGCTGCTAATGCATGCCATTTTGACACGTTTTCGAGTACCCTTGCTGGTATTCAGACAGCTACTTTAACTTAGAAATCAGGCCATCTCCGCTCATTGCAGACAACCGAAAATGATATTGCTTATACTGCGCATGGAAACACTCACAGCTGGCGCTAGCGACACCTGCAGTCTGTCGACTTCAGTCGGATTATTACAAAGTGCGGCAATCAATAGACTAGCGCTTACATATATGTTAGTGTTTGGCCGAGCTTCTCCTCCGATTGGTGGCGTGCGACTCGATGTTGTCACACAAAGGGGAGGAACCTACAGTTTTACGCCGACTTCGAACGGCAATTGTATTTTTATGGAGAAAATATTAAGGACTGGGATTTTCGAAAATCCGCCAGCAAGATCCGAACTATTTGGAAGGAACCAGATTCCTTGAATAATAGCATCCTAGTAAAATGACATCACTGCTGCAGAAATTAGGCGATGGGCCGTTCATGACTCCAAGAAGTATGCGGCATTCGACTCTTATACGAGTATTTGGTTGCCACGAGACGATGCAAAAACTTAGTGTGTAATTCCCGATTGAATGGGACCTCTCACATTTTCTGTCCAGACGTACCCCCTTCAGTGAATGAATTACTGCAATCCGCATGAATGCCAAATTTAAGAGCATTAACTGCCAAAAAAATGACGTCCAGTTTTTGAATAGCCATAAATGTATGTCCAATTTCGGAACGGAATTACCAAAATTTGATGTCCAGTTTTTTTAATTAAATAAAAAAGCGCATAGTTTTAAACAATGACCAACCAGTTCTGCATCTTTAGATTCGTAGTTACTAAAATTGTATGGCCTATTTTTATAGCCGCAAATTTGTGTACTGTTTGGATTACCAACAATTTTTGTCCAGCCTCTAAATGAGCACAAATTTTTGTCCCATTTTTAAATCAGCAAAATTTTAGGCCAGTTTCCAAAATGTCCAAAAATTTATGTTCATATTTCAAATTATCACTTTTTATACCCGAGCGCACTTGTGCACAACGGTTGTTTGTAACAACCAAAACGAATCGAGATAGATATAGACAAATGTATACATAAATGATCAGGATGAAAAAATAAATTGATTAAGCCATGTCTGTCTGTCCGTCCGTCTGTCCGTCTGTCCGTCTGTCCGTCCGTCCGTGTACACGATAACTCGAGCAAAAATTGAGATATCTCAACGAAATTTGGTATGTAGGTTTCCCTTAATCCAAGGTAGGTTGGTATTGAAAATGGGTGAAATCGGACCTTAACCACGCCCACTTCCCATATAACGGTAATTTCCAGAAAGACGAAAACTGCGATATTTTAGTAACTACTGGAGATTATTCACTCAAAATTGATATTTACAATAATTTTTAGACAAAAAATAAGAATATTATAAATTTTTGGAAAATGGGCGTAGCCACGCCCACTTATGGTTACATGTGTATATCTTGGTAACCGCTGCACCACTTTCTTCCAAACTTGGCACAGTTGTTGGCCTTGGCACAGCATAAAAAATCGCCGAAACTTTTTAAAATCGGACAATAACCACGCCCACATCCCATATAACGGTAATTTAGAGAAATACAAAATCTTCGATAAATCAGTAAATATTGAAGCTAATTTATTCAAAATTGATGCTTGCAACAATTCTTTACCAAGAAATACGATTATGGTAAAACTTTGGAAAATGGGCGTGGCACCGCCCACTTATGATCACATATAAGTATATCAGTAACCGTTCTACCAATTTGTACCAAACTCGGTATGGTTATTGTACTTGCCACGTGTAAGCAAAACGTTGAAAATTATTGAAATCGGACTAAAATAACGGCCGCTTCTCATATAACGGTAAATTTCAGAAATGCTTGAAACTTCAATATTTCGAAATCGAAGGACGCTAATTTACTCAAAATTGATACACCCCGGATTACCATCTAGCGGAAGGTTTCGGAAAG
Source organism: Rhagoletis pomonella (assembly GCF_013731165.1). NCBI lineage: Eukaryota > Metazoa > Arthropoda > Insecta > Diptera > Tephritidae > Rhagoletis > Rhagoletis pomonella. The sequence goes on along the minus strand of NW_023458567.1, from coordinate 15,188,593 downwards.
GTGAAAAAACATATATTTAATACTTGCGCCGGGTATTTAATGTTCGGCTTCGCCCGAACTTAGACTTTCTTAATTGTTATTTCTAGTTTTCAATTTTTTTAAAGCGTTCATCCACTCCATTCATGCTCAGAACAGCAAAACTAAAAACTTACCAAAGAAAATTATAGCACATGACCTTCAGAATGCATTTATGAAAACTAAAAGCCAATTAATTTTTTCATAAAAAATTTCCGGCAAACAATTAAACTTTTCTCTAATAATTGCGCACTAACGAGCTCTTGAAGGTATGCATGTGGCTGGATTCCAAAAGTAAAACAAAAAAATAAAAGCTTAACCCCACCTTGACTTAATGCCATCTACCACCTGCATTTAAAAAGAATTTCAGCGGTTTTTCTCCCGGCACTTCTGGTATTATGGCGATGAGTCAAATGAATTAAGCGCAAGCAAACAAAGCCACCAACAGCAGGCCACCAACAATCCAGCATAAAATGCTAAAGAGCCGCGACAGCTAAGCGCTGGCAGTGCTGTGGTAGAATAGTTGCGCATTTGGATTTTTTTGTACGTACAAATGTTAGGCCAACGTGTTGTCAAGCGGATGGTAGTGCAAACATATAAATGAGGAATTTGTCTACATATTTATTTATGTATATAGGTTAGGGTAACCCTTACAATCAAATAAACGAGCTTTTTTTCAGTCTCACGCCCTCAATCGGTAATACCATGGTCACACATATCGCATATAACTTTTGCTCCCGATTGGAGACGGTTAAGGCGTGTCGCAAAGGGGTTAAAGGCCATATGGTCCCAAAAAATTAAAAATATTTTTTCTTTTTCATTTAATACCCAAAATCGATACTACTAAAGTCAAGGAAATCACACATAAATTTTGTTCCCGATTGTGGTTGACGCTTAGGAAATGTGATGCAAAAATTTTCTTCCTACATTTAAGGACCATCCTAATGTAGGTATCCAAGTTGCAGCATATTTGGCTGCATTAGCTCTGTAGGCTCGGCACGGGTGTGGCTATGGCTGTGAAAAGCTAATAATGCCGCACTTGAGCTACTCGTTAGCACTTTGGCGTTAATGCCGCCGAGCGGCGGAATGGGTGTTTTTCTAAAATATTTAGTTGTACCCCTAGTATATCCTTTAGTAATGCATGCTTGGTAAATTATGCGACACACGTTCTAAACCAAAGCTACAGACATGTGAAAAAGGCAGCACGTTTCAATGGAAAAAGTATTGCATGCATATCAAAGGCAAATACATACATATGTATATGTAAGCTACGTGGATCATACGCTTCTCTGCGCTCACGCAAAACATTTGTGTGCCTAGCATAACCCCGCAACTATAATTATTTTATTTGCCGCTTGGCAGATGCAGGAGCTCCTTTTTTAAGGCAACGTTGAAAGCTAATACGACCGTAGTGCGCAGTTTCTCATTTCCTATTTTTTTTTACTACTTTTCTACTAAAATTTCAAGTTTCATTTCCGCACTAACTATTTCATGCCTGTCATATTCCTTTTTCGCATGTTTAAGGTCTGTCGCTAGCAGCACTGAAAAGCCACTTGATTTCAAGTCACGCTATCTGTCATATATATATTTTTTTATAATTTTTCATTTCAACTATTTATTACACTTTTCATATAACCAATGTAATTTTTGGCAATTTTCCTTGAGTGCCCACATGCTCGTATATTTGCTCGCGCGTATTTACCTGGAATTTTGCTACGACTTTTATTGGCATTTCTACATTCTCGAGTATCATTCAGTTTTGCTACATACGAAAATTCGTTGGAAAAGAATTTTATGCCCAAAATTTATATGCTCTCGTCAAAAGCGCATAATTTCTTTAAAAGGTACTTATTTCCATTGATGCGTTCGCAGCTGCATGAAAAAATTTAATTTCTGGCAATGAAAAATAAAATTTCTGGCTAAATTGCAAAACAAACATCGAGTAGGGAGCAAAGAAACGATTTTTAAAAGTACTTTGCAGGATAGACTAATAGTTCTGAGGAGACATTATAACTCCTTCTTCGTACCCATTTTTCATGCTATGACCTAAATCAGATCTCAGGGGTAGATAGCAACGTAGCGGCACCATCCATAAACGTCGTTAATGAAATTATCACGCGGGAGAAGATTGCATGGGCAATTAATAGCTTCTCTCCGTACAAATCTCCTGGTCCGGACGGGATGTTTCCAGCAATGCTAAGGGAGGTCCAGTCGCGAGTTATTTCATGGCTGGAGAGCATTTCAAAGCATATATAATGCTTAACTAAGTATGTTCCTTCTACTTGGCAAAGTGTTAAAATAGTTTTCATTCCCAAAGTAGGCCTAAGGACTTCAGACCCAGCAGTCTCTCGTTGTACTGAAAACTTTCCTGCGGCTACTGGGCATGCACATTCGTTCAAAACTAGGCAACGGAGAAGCGTCTACTGCACAGCATGCTTACCTAAAAGGGCGCTCCACAGAATCTGCGCTCCATGAGATCATACACAAGGTAGAGACATCGCTGGAAAATAGACAGCATACGTTGGCGGACATAGAAGGGGTATTCAACACTGTAGGCCTAGAGGCCATAGAGCAGTCACTCAGAAACCTGGGGATTGAGAACTTCCTGGTAAACTGCTTCGTACAAGGGTTGCAAATGCCAAGCTAGGCAATAGCGAAGTCAGCAGTCATCCAAAACGGGTTAATGTCGCCGCTGCTGTGGCGTTGTGTACTAAACAACATTCTTCTGAGACTCAATAGGGCAGGGGTTAAAGTTGTCGCGTATGCAGATGATGTAGTGATTATGGTATCTGGATTATGCATAAATGTGTTGAGCGCAATGCTTCAAAGAGTACTAGGGGAATTGGATTCTTGGGCAAATAGCTTCGGGCTCAGCGTTAATCCCTGGATGACCGAATTACTATTATTTACTACAAAGAAAAGATTCCCAATTTGCTTAAATGGGCATACCCTTTCTCTTAACCCTTACGCTAAGTATTTGAAAGTCATTCAACCGAATCTAAACAGAACAAATGAACACAGAGCACCGAGTAAAAGAAAAAGCTGGGTAAGAGGTGGTTTCTACGACCTGATGTCATGCTACGGACATACAAGGTGGTGATTCGTCCAATTATTCGTTACGGTACGCTGGTTTGGTGGAAAACCATAGAGATGAACTACATACGCACATTGTTACGCAGGGTACAAATGTCAGCCTAGATTGTGATTACTGGGGCGATCAGATGATGTCCAACGGAAGTATTGAGTGTCATCTGTCATCTGCCATCGATTGATCTCTTTATTAAAGGAAGTGCTTCACATAGTGCCCTGAGGTTCAGGGAACTTAGACTGTGGAAAGAACGTACGTACGGGCATCGACGCATCCTGTACTCTTTCAACGACCCACGCATTCGCGAAAAACTGACTTCATTTCTTCGCTTCTCTTCAAGAAAAAACTTCGGCATGATTTTTCCATCAAGAACCTTTTTTTTAACGCTTCGAAGTATCCATTTTTACGGATGGCTCAAAAATGAATTATGGCGCAGGGGCGGGAATATTTTCAACCGACCTCCAAATCGAAGAGTCTATTCCATTACCAAATTCCGCCAGTGTTTTACAGGCAGAGGTCTTTGCCATAAAAGAGGTGTGCAAAATAATTTTAGCCTCGAAGCTAGCGAGAACCAGCATCTCTATTTTCTGGGATAGTCAGGCAGCGTTCAAGGCACTTGGCTTTGTAAGCATCACCTGCAGCATAATAAAACAGTGCAGGGAGAACGTTATGGCTTTAGCTGACCGGAATGACGTTGCACTGATCTGGGTGTCGGGACACAGCAGAATTCATGGCAATGGAACTGCTGACGAGGTTGCCAGGAATGGGCCGGCTCTGGATACCTCAGAGGCAGAGGAGGTGCTTGTGCCTCTGAGATATATCAAGGACCGCATCTCTCAGCACTGGACCTACAATTCTGTATGGTCTGCAGGAGCCTACTGCGCAAAACGCACTGCCTTTCCTATCAAACTGAACAGGAGGGATCTATCTCGACTAACTGCTGCTTACAAAGGTCACTGGGCCATGGGAATCCATGCTGCAAGACTAGGACAGCAACACAACATTTCTTGTCGTAGCTGTAATTCACAAGATGCAGCACTATGTAGGACTAGAACCAGGCTTCTAGGCAAACCCTGCGTCTGCGGTATAACATATGTGATATTAAACCACTGCAACTTCTTAAGTTCTAGAACTCCACATGGTGGGTTTGAGATAAATAACCGACTATTGCTGCTTTATTTTCGGGCTTTATTTTCAGGTTATTTTTTCCATCATCTTGGGGACCTTAAAGCGTGGATGCTAGAAACTTATCCACTGTTTTGCTAAGCATTAAGTCGTTTATAGGGGAACGATAAATGCAAAACGCATTCGGTATGCCAAAGCGCCCTGAGTCTAGCTGGATAAAGCACTGCGGCCAATAGGTCCATTTTAAGCATAAAGTAAAGAATACAGACCAGTTAGCTAAAGAAAAACTAAAAATTAGGCTGATACAACTTTTTATTTTGAACAAACAAAATATTGAAGATTAATTTCGAAATTTAAAGTTTATAAAAATGGTGTTGCTTAAACACTAATTAATCATTAAAAAAAATGTAATATGTCGTTGGAAAGATAAAACTTGTTTCCAAAATTTGCAATAATTATGTAATGTAAAAATATTTCAATTCGTTTTTAACCGACTTAAAAAAGGAGGAGGTTATCAGTTCGTCGGAATATTTTTCTTTTGTATGTATATTACCGTCGGATTATGTACCGATATATGTACCGATTTCTATAATTCTTTTTTAAAGGAAAGCTGGTACTTTACTTAAAAAAATACATATCGCACACGATTATCAAAAGGGAATCAACTCAAAATTTAACAGTTTTAAAATTGTATATTACATTTTTTGGTTGATCAAGAACTTTTTGAGATATTGTGTTTTTCAAAAATTTAAAATTCGAGTTTTAATCCTCGATATCTTCTTTGTTTTTAATTTCTGTTAAATAATTTTAAGATGGTTGCAATCAGCACAAAAAGTTCTATCGAGCCTCTTGTTTCGTATAGTCGCTATTCTTTACGAGATTCGCAAAGAACAGTTCTAAGGGAGAAATACGGGAGTGCGAAAAAAATTCAACCCAAGGTGCTTAAACCTTAGGCCCGCAATGGCAGGGCACCTGAGCAGCAGGTGTTGGGATGATTACTTCATCCATGCAGCTGGTGCAGGGGTCAACGATGATGTTTCAGCCAGTGGACATTTAGCGCTCCCACCAATAGGGAGAGATGTAGCTTGCTCAAGAGCTCCCAGACGCCTCGGGTCAACACGTGGCCAGAAGGATTTTGCCACCTTACATTCCAGAGTCCTCGCCCATCGCTCGCCGAGCTGACTAAACGCCCATCTATCCATAAGCAGACCAAACGAGGTCAGCGAAGCCCCAGACCCTCCCTTCCCCAGGTAGCCAGAATTTCAGGCTGATGGAGAGTTCTTCGCAGCTATATCTATAGGCACAACATTTAATATGGCAGCAAACGCCACAGCCGGCCGCTGTGATGTAGTGGTAAGCAGTGCGCGCTTTCACTCATCAGCACCTGGGTTCAAGTCCTGGTCAAAGCAACATCGCAAAAAATATAGAAAAAGGTTTTTTCTTAACAGCGGTCGTCCCTCGGCAGGCAATGGCAAACCTCCGAGTGTATTCCTGTCATGAAAAACAGCTTCTCATAAAAATACAATCGCCGTTCGGAATCGGCGTAAAACTGCAGGTCCCTCCGCTTTGTGTGACAACATCAAGGCGCACATCACAAGTCGGAGGAGAAGCTCGGCCAAACACTTACATATGTGTAAGCGCCAATCTATATAAACGCCACAGCAGGCGTGGTTCGAAGTGCCCCACTGAAGACAATTAAGGCGGCTCTTTGTACTCTCTCCAGCAGCTTGACGATGAAGGCCTTGTCAAGAGCGTGTCATCTGGATTGAGTATAGTTTCATAAAGCCAAAGAACTAGCTTTGGCGAGAGACCCCAGCGTTTACCAATGACCTCTCTACAACATTACAAGGCTACTGTAGTCTTCTTGTTTCCTCTAAGTTAAGCTTCCAGGAATGCTTACTGTCAAGGGTCAAGTACTTCACCCTGTCAGAGTGCCTTAGAGGAAGACCGCCCATTGAGGGAAGTCGCTATCTCCTAGTAAAAAGAAAAAGCTCCGTTTTACTGGGCTTTACACCCAGCCCGCAACTAGAATCCCAGTTCTCAGCTAAGCTGAGGTAGCTATGCATAAGTTCAAATAGTGTTTTCAGGAACTTTCCTTTTGTTATCAATGCTACATCATCAGCATATGCAACCAACCGACCGACACTTCTTTCCAGAGCCACCAACAGGTCGTTGACGACAAGGACCCCAAGCAGCGGTGAGAGTATGTACCCATAGAAAAACTTTCTAATAAGAAAATGCACCTTCTCTAGCATACACCAAAAGCAATCAAGCAAAATATTAAATGCAATTTTCACAGAGCAAAAATTCTAAAACAAAACTATCCCAATCACTAACATCACTTTGTGTACAATCAATGCAACACTTGTCCTTGCAAGAGACACAAGAGCAACAACATACATAACGGCAAACGAGCATACAGAGCGGCAAGCAATCAAAGTGTCGCTTGTATGTGCGGAAGCATATTTACAAATACTTGCAGTGAACTTGATTCCCATACTTGCCCGAAACATGTGTGCGCTCTTCTATTGGTGCCTGTTGCAGCAGAAACGTGTGACTACTCTGCAGGGAAAGCTGCTAGTTGTGAACTAGAATTCTACCAGTTTACGTTTCAGAGCAAAGCACTGACGTGATACTCGTAGGTCCATGTTCAAATCTTTTGTTCAATTTTTTATTTTTTTTATTTTTCAATAACATTTTTTTTTATTAACTTTTTATTCAGGGTTTTATTGTAAGTTTTAAAGGTAATTAAAAAAATATGTTTATTAATTTTTTTTATGAAACAAGTATTTCTTTCCATACAGTATATGTTTTTCATGCAATGCAATTAGATTTTAAAATTTGTTATTTATATTTAAGTTGAAATAATTATATTGACTTCTTCTTCTTCTTATTTGGCACTACAAACGTTTGTCGGTTTGGGCCGAGACCAAAAAGCTTCTCCAATTGCTTCTCTCCTGTGCGAATGTGCGACAGTCGGTTACCCCGAACGCAGACCGGTCCTTCTGCGCTAAGTCCTTCCCTTGCCGTGGGCGCCCTTGCCTTCGTTGTCAACCCATGGGTGCGGGGTAGAAGGATCTTTTCACCGGAGCGTCGTCATCCATGCGTACAACATGTCCTAGCCAGCGCAATCGCTATATTTTTAAGCGCTTAACTATGTCCATCAGTGATCGGACTTCTACCACATTGTGGTAGATCTGCCACTTTTTTGAGCATCTACCACATCTACCACACATTCGCGTTTTTGAGTAGTTTTGGTTTTGCTCGACATAATTTTCTTAATTTTAGGGGCGACAATTTTCCAACACTAAACACTAACAGGCAGAATGGGAGGATAAAATAAACCGTAAAATAGTAAATTTTCTCAATATTACATTTTTCGACAGGAAACGTGGTTTTATTGTGTTAAATAGTAAAATTTATGATTTATAAAAAAAGAATTAATAGCGAAAATGTTAAAAAACTGCGATTTTTGTGAAAGTATTAGCAAATTTCAGTGCATCTAAAGTTTCTAAAGCGTTGTTTACTTTTACTTGAGAATTGTCAACATCGGAAAATCCCAAATAGCGGTTTCTGGAACGTGCCACATTTGTTCGCAACATCGTGATGTGATAAAAAGAAAAGCTGGCAGCACTCCACAAGGTTGCATAAATCTTTCAAAATATGTTCGAAAAATATCTTAATATGAACATTGTCAAGGAAAAAAATTGCCAAAACTCAACACAATTTTAACCAACTTCAATCTTGCACTTTATTATACTAAAATTATTTTTTTTAGATTATAATTAAAATGTTTGCAATTTAGGTGAAACCTTGCCGAATTTTTTTCATTTTTATACAAAGTTTGATCCAAAACCTGAGATCTACCACATTTTTTCTAAATCTACCACATTTTTTTCCAGATTCTACCACACAATTTTTTACTCAAGTCCGATCACTGATGTCCATGTCGTTGAAAAGCTCAAACAGTTTGTCATTCCATCTTCTCCGGTACCCGTCGTCCCCAAAGCCTTCTCATCTTTGTTTGACATTGTCCAAGTTTCTGCGCCATATAAAAGGACGGGGATGATGAGAGATTTGTAGAGCGTGATTTTTGTTCGTCGAGAGAGGGCTCTGCTTTTCAATAGCCTACCGAGCCCAATGTAGCACCAGTTGGCAAGAGTTATTCTTCGCTTGATCTCCAGGCTGATGTTGTTGGTGGTGTTTATGCTGGATCCTAGGTAGACAAAGTCCTTCACTACTTCAAAGTTATAGCTGCCAACAGTGACGTGTGTCCCGAAACGCGTGGACTCTTTATATGTTGCCAGGAGGTACTTTGGCTTCCCCTTGAACTAGAACCGGTAGTCGTCACGCGACGCCACGGCGGACATTTGTAAGAAAAGGAGTTAATTGCATTTTATTTTTGGCTTTGGCAATTCAAAGGTAGATGTCGCTGAACGCTTAAGTTCTTCGAAATTGTCGAACTGGTAGGCCATCGCTTTAGCACATACTAGTTAATGAACTAGTATTATTACTGACTGGTTTGGCTTTTCACTGCAGGGTAATGCATATGTATTTATGTATGTGAGTGTGTATGTAAGTAAACGCAAACTTCTGTGTTAGTTGATTGGTTTACTTGCAAATACTGTTCACATTTAACGCCTCAAAGAATGCCAATCGAGTACCTAGACACTACACTACAGTGGCCCCAGAGAGTCAACGATAAGTAGTGGCACAGTAAAAGCTGGAAGTTCTCCGGAAAGCTTGAAAGCATATGGAAATAAAAGAAAATTTGCATATAGATTTTACTTTTTGGCAAGTCTTATTGCATTTTTAACGAAGTTTTGATTTTTTTTTTTTAATTTCTTCTTTTATTTTCCCAACTTCCGAGCCAGCGTTTCTGCGTCCACCTCAATCATAACCAAGTCGCTAGCTTTAACAGCTGCAGCGTACTTGTCAAATTGTTTTACATTGCAAATTTTCAATTTATGTACATACAAATACTTGTACTTTTATTGACATATTTGCAAGCGTATAAGTATTTGATATCCTTTGGCTTACTTGAACAGCTCCTGGAGCTCCTTCTTTGTTGTGCGTATCTGTGTGCAGAATTTAAACGATTTACATGCATTATGCATACGCATTGGCAACAATTGTTGTTAACTGCCGTCTAACTGTTGTTTAAGTATGCAAACAACTGTCAGCAAACAATTGTCAATAATGATAAAATGCAGAGCATAGGGCAAGGGGGAGGGTGAGTAAAACAGCTGCTGGAATGTTAAAATAGAACTTTGGAGTGGAATTGTCTTAAAGGTCAGCAATTCAATTGGATGTACAGCGTTCAAGCTGGTTGTGCGTAAACTAAGGTAATTTCAAGGTTCATTCGCTGTTCAAAAAAGCTCTGAACATGCTGCCTTAACAATTCAACTGCTACTGGCTTAATGAGATTGTGGGCCCGAAAAGTGAGACTGCTCGCGCATAATGCTATTCTACATATAGACGCCCTCTGACGGCTATATTAGATGAAAGATCCAGACCAACCATAAAGCCGGGAAACAATTCCTAATCCGTCAGGACTGCATTTGGAAAAAAAAAACAGTGCTTGGCAGGGCTGTCTTTAGAGACATATCAAAGTTGGAATGCGGAAAAGGTGCAACGATTTTCATTTAGCAACACAATTCGAAGCTATCATTTCGCCTATCAGACCACGAAAACGACACTAACATTTGTTCATTTCCTACTCTTACATCCGCGTTCGCAATATGTGCAAACCTTGTGCTAGATTATGTAATTAAATCGTGTGGAGCTTGGTATCATATTCAACCTCTAAAACCTGTATAGCCTGTTCACCATGGGGTGCGGCTGCAAGCGGTTAGCTTTATTGGTGCTAGCGGCTTGCTGTACAAATGTGTACTCTTAAATTCCGTAGGTTTTGGTTGAACACTTGATTTAAAATCCGCCACGATAAAACGAAATAAAATGAAAAGACCGACTTTGCCTCGAATAAGACGACCTTTTTTATGGTGAATTTGACTATTTGATGGTATGCACTAGCTCGATTAAAAACGCTGACCTCACCGTCATCCACAAAATGCGGTGGACGGGTAAGCTATAAAATGAAGCTTTGGCGCCTAGTACTGTCGTAAACTAGTTTCTCGCCACCAGCCGCATCAAATCGAAATTTTTTAACATTTTGCTCATTTGCGCCCACGCTCTGAGGGAAGAGAAGGATAAGGCGAGCAAAAGACTCTCTCTTGCTCTTGGAACGCACTGTCCCCGTAATGGTAAAAAAATCCTCCTTGATGATTTCAATGTCAGATTTAGTCCCACTGTAGAAAAATTCAGCCTTCACCTCGTCCGATGACGGACTGAGGCCTATCACTGTCAGTATAAGAAGAACATCCATTTTAAAACGAGTAGCCAAATAGTTTACATTGTGATAGGCGGAGGACATCCGTTTAGTGCTTTGGACGTACATACGCCTTGAAAACCAATACAAGATCTGTACACTACTCTTTGTCAGAAAAAATATGTAGCCAGCAGTACTAATAGAAGAACTCCACAACTTATAGGTGAATAGAATGCTAAAAGGCTGAAAAGCGCTTAATGTCTCAAAAGCTTGTTGAGGAGTTGTGAATTTAGAAACGTCGGCGTCGAAATGCTGTCTTTACTCTCTGGCAGCAGTCTTCAACAAGCCGATATTTTCCGCTAACCCACCACAAAGTCCCTTAACATGGACTTCAGTGAGGCCGCAACCATAATTGGTATACGAGTTGTCATCAAGTTGAGTTGTGTCTCGGGGCCCCGTTGCGATGGGGTGGGCTTCGAGCAATGTTGTATCCATATGAAGAGCTGGAGAAGGAAGCGTGACATATTTACGGTGGTAAAAGTATGCAAGCCAAAAAAGGGTTTGCCAAGAAAAAAAGCAAGAAAAAATTGTATCAGAAAGCTGGCGACTTGCGTTTCTTACTTAAAAAAAAGCACGTGCAAGGTGGTAATACTCAAGAACATGCAATACAGCCAAACTGATGTGGCTTCTGTCTATGGGAGCGTCTAACCTTGAAAAGGGGAGAAGTATCGCTAACTATTGGATTACTGACCGGACACATACTTTTATGGAAGCACGCAAAGCAGTTAAGAGGGCCTCAGTGATTTCTGAAGGAGCTGATTTGACTAAAAAGACCCTGAGACAGCCAGCCTCTTACTGTGCGAATGTCCTGCACTGTTTAGGAGACGACCAACCTTTTTTGGGCACAATTTAAGTGCAGCGTAAAAGCTTAGCTAAAGGCAGCTGGTCTGATTTGCTGACTCTACCAACTGTTTTTTTTCTAGAACTCTATGGTATTACAAGGGAGTGCTAGGCCCTTTTTTTGTGCAGGTTATGCACTTGGGCTGGAGAGGGGGCATGTGAGTGGAGGTTCTTGACTAGACCAGTGGAGGACTAATACACCGTTAAGCAGACGGACTGGGCGTGTTGCTAAACTCTCGAAGAAGGGGAGGAATGACTCCACCAGACAGGACAGGACTTTTCATGGTGCATTTTTGTTCTCTTCTTTTTCTCTTAAATCCTCGCATTCACCAAACAGTCAGTGGCCGATAGTCAGACCGGGCTTGAAATATAAAGGAGATAGTTATCAGAAGAATGCATCTCCGACTTCAATTCCAAGTGTGCTCTGCCATAGAGCACTTATTCACAATAGGCTTTGTAAATACAGTGCCTCCATTGGAATGGCTGTGGCTTACGAATGAACACAAACGTTCCATCGCTAAAAGTATTCAGTGAAGAACTCGTAGCCAATGCTAAACAATAGGACGACCTCCTCCGAGATGAAATTACGTTACATCTAACATCTCAAATTGGATATAATTTGCACAAAAGAGAAACGAGTGACATACCCCACTATACCCCGTGGAGAGTAAACTTCAAAAACAAGAAACATACAGCGAGAACTGCCAGGCTCTAGTGGCAACTATGTTAGCTTGGAAAATTTCAGTACTTGGAAAAATGCTGCCGCTTTTGAATACAAAAAAAATGGGGAGAGCACCGCCAACAGTTGTCGCCTGTACGTTGGTAAGTGTGCAAAAAAGACTCGAAGCAAAAACCTGGCAGCCGGGTAAAAAATAAACTGAATTTCAGAAAAAAGTTTCACAAGCACTGTTGTTGGCGGTCAACTGTTTTGTTGGCTGACCACCTTGGCCACAAAACTATGCGCAAATTCTTTTCTTTTTTTTTTTGTCTGGGCAGTCGCTTATAGTTCGCTTAAATTGCTTTTGTTGCATCAAGTGGTTGGCTGTTGCAAGAACTGCAGCGATGCAAGTGACAGCAGCTTGGCCGTAAAAAAATTTAAAGAGCGTGAAAAATTGAAAAGGCTGTATAAAAAAGGCGTTTAAGCGCAAACGGTTGTCAGGTGTGGCTCTGTGGTTTTTTACATAACTTTTTTTCAGTGTTGTGAAGGCGAGCCAAACATTTAAGAAAATAGTTGCTTTTTTTTTATTCAGTTGTTTGTAAAAAAGTTATTACATTTTAAATGAATTTGTGAAAAAACGGTGAAAGAAGTGCGGAAAAATATATAAGCGAAAAGGAATAAAATGGCAAAAGACTACGGAAAGCTATGAGCCAGTGCGGAACGTTGCCAGCCTGATTCAACCCAGCTATAATATTTGTTAAACAGAATTAGCGACAATACATATATACACATTTCAAAAGTCATGGGCCCTTAAACCCCATGGGAATGACACACGCAATTAAAAGCTGTCGCTAACTATCGTGAATTCATCAATGGGATGAGTGCGCAGTCAGCTCTTATCTAAGGTGGGTACTGAAAGAAAACAAGCAATGGAATGCCAAACAAAGGCAGTAAAGCACGAGTATAAACTCCTCTAACAAGCTCACCCATTTCAATAGCTTTAAGCGAGCTCCAGTTCGTCTCACTAATCACGGATATAAAAGCGGCTAATGAGCTAATTAAAAATAATGTTTTAACTCATTTTAACCACATTCACATATTCGACGCATCGACAGCACGACGGTGTGTGAGCTCGCGTTAAGTGCTTTTGCTTTTGTTATCAGGGACAGTAACAACTTTTATCAAAAATCGCTCTTTAACAATTATTTTTTGATTTTCATTTAATTACTCTTTATTAACAATTATTTTTGATTTTTATCTACATGATTTGCAAATAACAGTTATTTTTAATTTTTAAATTATATGTCTTAGAAACAGTTATCGAAACTTGCTCAGTCACTGACAGGTGACGCCATAAAATGCGATCTTGACGTCCAATTTAACCACCAAGCAGTAGTATTCTATATCGCCACCAGGACACCATCAAAAGCCTTTTCGGCAAGGGTTTTGGCCACCTCTTTAGCGTCTGTCGTTGAAAGATTTGTCCTAAATTCAAACTGGAATCGCGATATTTTGTTTTTGTCATGTAGTGTAAAATTGTTGGGTGTAACAGAAAGGGGTACCGCGACCCCTATTAGATCTTTTGTATCCCTATGATAGTTCCTAACCCTGTACTCCGACATCTCTTCGTCTTCAAGGCAAATACGGAAAGCCCTCTCTGTAGAAATATCAATCCAAAAAGCAACTTGATATCGGCTCTGTTTATAAGATATATATCTTTCCTAGCGAAAGGATAACCAAAAAGTCTGGCCTGTCTAAGACCCCTACCTCTCCCCAGTACTTGCTGCGTTCTGAGTTTACCCACGATTCTATTTTAAGCCTCGAGGAAGACCAACTAAGTCCGCAAAACGGTTCCAGTCCCACAAGTACAGACGATGAGCCTTCCCAACAGCCTGGTACCCAACGTAGTAATAACATGTTTCTTGCTGACAAGAGTTGAATTGTGTCAAATAACTCCTTGACGAGCCTGGAGGTGATCGTCCTATTGGAAAGAGCCCTTATGACCGCCTTAAAATATAGCTAGAAATGCGTCCGTTGACCCCATCTCAAGGTTCAGTCTGGCACAAATTGAGATTGCTAGTAACTTGGCCTGAAAGGCAATAGAAAGTTTGGTGCCAGATCCAAAGACACAAACTCCTGCTCTGCCTTCCATCTTTGATGCGTCTGTGTACCAGTTTACATATTTACCTGGGATCTAGTTCTGGTGAGCCATTCGAACAGACATCTCGGTCTGGAATTATGACTTGAAATTTCCTTCCAAAGCAGATTTCCTTTGGCATAGCGTCGGAGAACTCGCAGATTCCTAGACCTAGTCTATTGCTAAAAATGCTTGTGTTGTGTATTGTTTTTAAAAGTACAGCCAGAATTTTGCATTCGCAAATTCTTCGACAGTTCCCAAATACTTTGCTTGTGTTTTTGAGCATAGCATATGGGCGGTTTGCTGCGGTCGAAGATCTATCGGCAGATTTTAAGATGAAGTGGTACCAGCGTTCGCTGTTTCCATATACTTGGAAATGTACCACCTTTCAGTTATACGTTAAAAACATTTCCAATATCTCGGGTGGCAGGTTATGGCAACATTTGAGTCACCATCTGTACAAGGAGCTTTTTAATCGGTAGTTTTTTAACCGCATTCGCGACCTCCTCTGCATTCTCTTAATTGACTTTTTTAAGTGACACTACAAAACGTAACATAGCTAGGGATGGGAACGATTAATCATTTGATTAAATTAATCGATAATTTTTGTCCAATTTACGTTTTAATTGTAAGGCACCGAGAAACGCAATTGCTTAACAACTAAACGCTTAACAGAAACTTTTGTTCTTGGTTAAATAACAAATAATTATCGCCGCTAAAAAGACTCGTTTTATTTTATTTAAAGCTAATTAACATTAGAGAATTAGAAATTTGCCATGGAAAAGTTTTTATGTGAATACTCACTGTAAAAAAAAAACCTTTAAAAATTCGATTAGTCGATTGTTTCTCAATAATTGCAGTTAAGTGCAATTAATTTGTTTCGGCTTGTGATTGATCATATGATTAATTAATCGATTATTTTGCCATCCCTAACGCTGGCTATGAGCAATATCATGATTGACAATGTCTGTAATGACGTCCACTGCGTCCTACTATTATCCCCAAAGTTGTGAAGTTCTAATTAAACATTTCAGTTTAGCTGGGTTCCAAATCAGCTTTCTTCTACAAACTCAACTCTAGACATTTGATTTTTAAACATTTAGGCTCCAAATCTCGATAAGGTACGCACGCGGTACCTCATTCTGCAAAAATTGTCAAACCAAATGCTTTTCCTATCTTCGATTTTAAAATCCATTTGCGCTGTCAACGTAACGTTTCAAATCACACTAATGTGATTTCAATAAACTTGTCAGTCACAGAGCTGTATATCAATGTACTTATTATCTTCAGGACATTATTGTAGATACATAGTAGGCCTTCATAAAGCCGCAACATTGTTAACGTCAAAGATATCAATACGAAATCAAACACAAACATTTACAAATGCGGCAAGTAGCGAAGCTTCACATACATACATATCGGTGCTCAAACGCAGGAGTAAGCATATATAAAAATAAAGCATACTACACATAGTTAATACTACATACAGTGACTCAAACATATGACCACATGCTGATTTTTGTTAAATAATCACATAGTTTTTCGAATTACATACATTTTTTTGCTATTTTTCTATAAAAATTTAGTCCAAGTTTTAACCAAAACTATATAAATCATCTCTATAGAAACTTCAACAAAATTATTGAAAATCAATTTTTATAGAAAAGTTAAGTATTTTTGTATTGTTTGATATCCGTATTTTAATATTTCATTTATTTTATAAATTTTATTAAATACAACTTTTCAAATAGGTGGCAACACTCCTCAAAAATATTTGCGCCAGTAAACTTTCCTAAAACCTCTTCAGTTTGATACCCATATTGCAATTTTCAATTTATCTTATCAATTAAATTAAGTTAAAAATTTCGAACAGGTGGCAATCTTAAAAAAATATTTTTAGCTGTAAGCTTTACATTGATTTTTAGCTTATTTTGACAGCCATATTGTAATATTTACTTTTTGTTGTAAATTTACTTAAACTGCAACTTTCAAACAGGTGGCAACTCTCCATTTTTTCTTTTTGTTACAATTTTATTATATGCAGGTATAGATGCCAGAAAAATTAACTCGAAAAACATTATAAATACATTAAAAAAATCAATACGTGGTCACGTTTTTGAGTCACTGTACATACACTGTCATTGTGTTATTCTTGCGTTGCAATCGACACAATGAAGGAAATGTTTCTATGCCATAATCGAAATATCCTTGAGTATCACCACACAGTTGACATGTGTCAATTATTTGTTATTGCACACGCAACTGGCGCAGAAGAAGCTGAACGGTGGATGTGCTGGTAGGCAGTGAATGTTAACAAAAAAATATGGTTAGTGTGATAGGGTCTCGCTTCTGACACATTCATTCACATTTCATTATCCATTTCTTTGTGGCATACTTTCGGGCGCTTATGTGTGGTGAGACTAAAAAAAAAAATCTTCCTGCAGGCGTCGATTTCCGCAGCCAAACCGCAACAAAGCTGTTGATGTTCACACTTAACGGCGCTAACAGTTGACTGTCAAACTGTTTTAGATTGAATGAATGTGCATATGTATGCGTATGTTTTGTGAAAATGCGGCATTGACAAGTGCGTAAAGCTTTTAGAGAAATGAGTTTAAGCAGAATGCCGTTGTGCATAATAAAGTGGTGGAAATATAGATTATTAAAAGCTGCTATTATTTTTCATACCTAGCATAGAAATGCTTACGTATTTACGTGTAAAAACACGCGCAGGTATACGTGACTCTTGTATAAGAAACATTTAATTATCACCAACATGTTGGTAAATCGTCAGTCAATAATTTGGTATGATTTTATCGTTGTGCTAAAGACAAAACAACGCCAGAAAAATTCTGTTTAGCTTCTAGCTTTTTCTTAAAATTAAGTATTTAGCTTTTTTGAGCATTTTATTTTTGGACTGAAAAATAAAGACAAATCTTGTCATCATATTTACTCCGACGAGTTCTCATTTAAAAAATATGCATTCCTATTAAGTATGTATGTATACAAATATTTAAATAAGTGATGGGCAGATAGAGCTTTTACTCTTCACGCGCCTATACAAAATGTATAGAAAGTTTAAAAGAGCTTTGCCCGCGGGCAAGGCGGTGCCGACCACCGATTTAAATTCATCTGCATCTAAACCAGTGATGCTCAAAAACGGCGCACGCGGGCGGAACTCTTCAAAGCTCTGCATAGATTTTATATGGACGCGTAGAGATTAAAAGCTCTCTCTGAGCGAGCATCACTGATCTAAACCACAGATATAAAATCTACAGAGAGCTTTGAGTTCCGCCCGCGGGCGCAGTTTTGAGCATCACTGATCTAAGCACGCCCTTGCAAAAATTACTCAGGGGTATGAAAAAGTAAACTGTTTGTATTTTCCTTGTTAGAAAACACAAAAAAGGTTTCTGAAGGTTCGATCTTATTCGATATCTGCGTGGGTGGTTGGACTGGTTTTGAGCAGTAGTGGCAAGATGACACTGGTGAATATCTACCCGAATGTGTCGAAGCTTGACGGAAGTGTCGGTGGATGGTTCTTTTATTCAGGACGCTATTCATCAGCCTTGAATTTATGCTTCTAGATCACTGTTTCGTTTCGCAGGCAGAGCTGGCATTAAGGAAGCAGTCGAATGTCTGTTAAAAGAGTAGCAGTTTTTTCTCATTGGTGAATAAAATTGTATGAAATTCGGGCCACGCCAACCCGTGCCGACCTGCAGTCAAAGTTATCAGAATAACTTGTTAATTTACTCATTTTACTTCTCTATAAAATGGCATCACTATACTCCGTACAGTATTGGGGCATAAGATTTAGTAAATCTGTGGTTTTGGGTTTTTAACAGGTAGTCAGTATTTTTCCCAAAGGACCATAAAAAAGTTTACACATAATATGGAAATATGGTTATCAATAGAAAGAAGAATTCGAAATAAGATTAATTACTAAATACTTTTGTTCTCAATTAAACCTTCTGGAACATCTCAAAAATATCCTTTAGAAATATTATTCTTCCATATTTTTAGTTTTGAATGTATTTTGAATCAACTTAGGTTTGTTTAAATCCTATGAATAAATATAAGGATATTAGAGGAGAAAATTTTCACGAATATTTTTCAAACATTTTTCAGTAATCCTTCCACGTTAGTTCCTTAACTCAACAACAAAAAATTATCAATGCCAATAAAGAATTTGTGTAGGGTCGGAAAATTGGCAATTGTAGAGCTTTTTTTTTGGTCTGACAGGGCGTGTGATGAATGCTAAATTATTAAATTTAACTTTTCTATCAAATTCTTTTTGTCCTAAAAATGTGCATTACATAATATGAAATAAACCTTTCGGGCTATTCTAACTTCTTAGTTTAAATTTTTCATGTCATACAGAATTATAAACATTATTGAGGTATTGATACCGGGCTCGTAAGTGCCGTAAACTTTAAACGGCTAAAAATATGTCAAGGGGGTTTGCCAGCGTCCACAAAAGTAATATTATGAATTTTCACAGTGCTACAAAAAAGCTGCTTGTGGATTCAAGTCCTCTAAAGATTTATTTAAGCTTTTAAACTTTACGACATACACAATACGACACTTACGACACCGTTGTGAATAATCCATATATCAATCCGAGAGGACATTTTGTTTACTTAACATTATAAAAGGCACTTTTTTTTTAAAGGGGGAAAAGAATTTGTTTTAAAAGTTTAATTTAATGTTCATGGCCCTGTAAGGCCAATTAAAAAAGTCCAAGTATCGCAAATTTTCGGGACATACTGAAATATTTTACTAGAAAAAGTATTGTTTTGCAACCTTGTAATACACCCTTACAAACATATCGAATTTGGTGCATTTCCAAAGTTTTCATGGACGAATTGGTAGCCTTAATTCAAGTTATTAACTAAACCGTCAACCAAAAGGCTGTACGGGTTATCGTTATTCTACGGCCATAAAATTTCATATATTTACTATGTAATGTTATTTAGACAAAAAGTACAAATATTGAGGGTATGCATATCAAAATTTTTAATAAAAAATGTTTCATATAATTTTGGGACATTACATTTATATTATCCAATTCCTTATTTAAATCCAAGTAATATTAGAAAAAAATACTGAAGGTATATAAGCACAAAACTCTTAATTTAATCAATTTTGAATACGATGAAATTTATCGCACCAAATTATTTACATTTAATTACACATAATTCTTTGCTCTCATTCTGCAACCAAACAAAAATTGTCGAAATCTATTAAATGTTTAATGAAGTGAATGAGTAGATAAAAAACTCATTTATTCGTTTGGTTAATGATTTTTTTTTTTGTCGCATATAACTGTCATTGAATGCAATTAGCAAACATAATAAAACGATACGCAAAAAAATTATAATTATTAAATTTGTTGGAAATTCGTTGATAACAGTCCAACAATTTTACAAAAATGTTACGCAACACACACAGACGAATGTTCATAGTTATAAAAAAGGATCTCCCGCTAATCAATTTTGCCGAGCACTGTACCAGTCCTTAGGCTCTGAGTATTTTTTACGGAGGGTATAAATTTTAAACTTTTTGACGAAAGTGGGAATAATTTATTGAAAATATTATGTATTTATATTTGTAATTTTTTTTTTATGTGGAATCAAGCAACGCCATCAAAAAACGAAAATTGCCAAAAATCAACGGTAAGCCCTAGATATTTAAACTTGCATTTTATTATATTAAAATTTAGTCGGCTATAAAATTGCATACCAAAATTTTTTTCTAAAAATTCTAATACTAAAGTTGAATGGGAAAGAGAAACATCAGTCTCGCATATGTTTTGAGAATAAAATTAAAAAATTTTAAATTTTGTTGAATCTTTGTTCAATTTTCGTAATTTTTGGACAACGTCTGAAATTCGGACTTACACGGAATAATCGCGCCTGGTAATAGATCTTTTATCTGTTCATCTCTTTTCAGTTGAGTCAAAATGTACGTGAGTGCATTGTTCACTGCTTTCCTATTTTTCAGTGGATTCTATCACGTGGTCCACTATACTCTCTGATGTAGTGTCTTCCCCAAACACGCAGCGAATATGGTGTCCACCCAGATCAAATCTCGGGCAGTGGTATAAAACATGCTCGACGCCTTCGATAGTGCCCTCATCAGGCGTTTCGCAATATGAGCATTAAGGAATATCAATTTGTATGGAACGCATTTTTTTGACCTACTGTATCACATAGGTTGGAAATAAAATTAATTTGAAGTAGTATGGATTTGAAAGTTTCTAAGGTCGATCTCCGCACAATCAGAATATCTTCCACGTGTCCGCAATATGGCAAACGGAGATCCATACCTGCACGAAGGCATCAGGGAATTCGTGTAGTAAGTAAACTTACGCCCTGGGCTGGCTACCAGTGTTGCCAGAAACAAATATCCATTTAGGACTATAATCTCTATAAGAAAGGGCTAAATAAAAAACTTTAGTGCTAAGCAAAGGGATAGGTTCGTTATTCATCGATTGAAGATTTTTTTATTTATTTTAGAACGATATTCCAAAATTTTATTTTTTTTATTTGGTACATAGGCACATAGAGTTTTTATTCTAAACATTAAAACTCGTAAAAAGACTAATTTAAGATCGCTAAACATGAAAATAAGTCCCATTTATTTTCCCAAAGAAGCATTATCGAGATAAAGGCAAAAACCTGTTTTCTAGGTCTTTTCCAGTTATTGCCAAAAAACTTCAAAAAAGCGAATACAACTATTCTTCCTTGGATACCTTTCGAAAGATATATATATGGGGCGTTCCATACCAAAATGGACGGGATTCACACTTCATGTGTTTGATTTGTTTCAAATTTTTAGGATTGATGGATAAATATAAATAATAAGTAAATATGAAATCTGAGCTTGATTAATACATTTTTAAAAACTTTACAGCACAAAATCAAAAACAAATCGATTTGATAGTTTTTCAAATATCTCGAGAACGGAGCAAGGAAAAAAATTAGAAAAAATCACACATGCAAACATTCAAACTCTCTATGAAAAGAAATATTTTTGAATTTTTTTTCTTGAAAAATTTTTCATATACAAATTTTTTGATAAAAAAAATTAGTTTTTGAAAATATGCCATCTCAAAAAAAAAATAAAAATTAAAAAAAATCACAACGGCAGCTCCGAGTACTGCGCAATATTTAAGGATAGTATTATGGGGTGCACTCTACAATAATTTGAGTTATGAATTTTTTTTACACCGAAGTTGAGTGTGACCCCCTTCCATTTTGGTATGGAACGCTCCATATACTACTTTTTGAGTTTCAGGCGTTTAAATTCGAAAGATAAGCAAATTTTCAAGTTTTTCGAAAATTGTTCATTTTTATTCATTTCTTTCAGTTGTAAAAAAAAAAACAAAAATGAAAAAAGTTTAGACGAAGGTCCATTTTGTAGCGAAAATGTGAAGCATATGCATGAATAATGAAAGCGGCCAATTTAAATTTTTGCTATAATCACTCTCTCAGTTGAAAATGTATTTGTCCACACAACCAGCAGAAATGTTTAAAATTAAGTTCTGATTTTTGGAGCCCCAAAAGCTATTTCATATTTAAAAGGGCTAAGAAAAGAGCTAAAATAAAAAAAATCTAGCCCCTAAAACTCCAAAATGGCAGCACTGCTGGCTATTGTATTTCTCAAGAGTTTTTTATCAAAATAATTTAAAATTTTTATTTACCAAATTCATACTGACTGACTGACTACAAAAGTTTTTAAGTTTGCTATTTCCCTAAGCAGCAGCATTGAATTTCAACTTTTTCACTTTTCCAATTGTGCACAATTCGGAAATATGCAATTTTTTACAGCAATTTGCGTTTCTAAGAATTTCAAAATTAAAATAAATGGGTATTGATGCTGAGTGCGTGCGAGTGAGTAGTAAATTTTCACTTGCTTTGAATCAGGTCAAATTAATCAGCTAGCTTGCAGCCAGCCAACCAACCATCTACCAGCAGAGTCAATAAGACGAACGAAGCAGCAAACAATAAGGCACAATCAATATGCGAACTAACAACAATGATGTGGAGGAAATAAAGGGAATAGAAAATTTATTATGAATGCAAAAAGGAAAAAAACAAGACTAAAAATTTTTACACAGAAACGCAAAATAAAAATAAAAAATTCTATGCAAAATAAAGAGCACAAACTTTGTTGAAAATTTTGCTATGATCTTAGCGTTAAGACGCCAGTGTGTAAGGGAGTAAGGCGTGGTGGAAAGGAGCATAGAATTGCGATGTGCTATGACAGGTTGAATGTGAGCGTTAAAGCAAACGAAAATTGTGAAAGGTCGAGGATGCAGACTACAAGGATATCTGATCAACAATTGAAATTTTTCGATTGCATTTCAGGAGCATTGTGAACTTGTCAAGTGATGCAGAATAATATCGATAAAAAAGGATAAAAAAAGGAAAAATATATTAAAAAGCCCTTGTTGATATTTTTATTATAGAAATCCCCTCGGAGAAAGCTAAAGAAGTCAGCGAAACGTCGACTGTAAAGTTAAGAAAGTTTTTTCGTCCACTCGAGCACCTGCCACTCTGCAATTGTCTAGTCCATTGAACTCGCGGGCGCTCCAATTTGCGTTGTCCACACGTGGGTGCCAAATTTGAAGGATCTTTTCATCGTAGCGCAATCATCCATGCATACAACAAATCCAAGCCGTCAGCACCGTTGCATTTTTGTCCATGTCTATTTCATTAGCCAACTCGTGCGGTTCGTCATTATATCTTCTTCTCTGCTAGTCATCCAGACAAACAGAGCCATACACCTTAAGAAGAATAGTTATCCAGAAAGACTCCTAAGACTTCTCATCTTTGCTCGACATCATTCATGTTTTTAGAAGCTTCGACCTCATACTTGAGAAAACTGGTAGATGCGTACCGATGCAGGCTTCGAATGGATCCTTCTCTTCACAAGTTCCTTAAAGGATTTAATGGTAGAAATAAAGCCTCTTTGACAGAAGTCCGATTACCGGATGGATCGCGGTTTAACGATATGGCAAGGCTAACAAATTTGCTAGGCACGCACCCTCACATGGCAAGTGGAGTATGGGAGTTCCTGCAACCTGTAGGCTCTTACTTCCTGGCAAAATGGTCGTCTATTCCCCTCAGCGTTGCAAGGTTTCAAGGTTTTTGAATTAACAAGGGCAATCTCTCCGTCATGGTAGCAGTCTTGATGGCTTGCTGTTCAATTGATACTCATTCGAGTCATATCTGACTCCTATTCTCGTAGCTTCTGAAAGGCTAAGAGATGAAATCAAGTCAGCCCTTTTTTCAAAGCTCTTCTATGTTCGCCAGGTTAAGGTTTAGACAAGTGGTAACATATCCAAATCCGCGAAGACTCTTTTATTGTTGCCAGGAGGTGCTTTGCTTTGTTTCCATTCATCGCTAGGTTAAATTTAGACATATCGTGGGAAGGAAGTGTGTACCTATGTACGTCTAAGGTTTCTTTTCAGGATTTAACGAATTGCGAACGCCTAGTCAATTATGACTATCCAAACACAAGCCACGCTAAAAACTATAATAAGTTTTCCGCCTTTTATACATTATCGTCGACTGTACATTATTTGCAATAATGAGAAGGCTCCTCCGCGGTAATTAAAGCAAAAAGAAGGATTTTCCTTCTTGTAGATTGGGAAAATTACTTTGAGGTTCCAATCTGCGTCACGCCGGTTCCGTCGAGTCCAAAGACTTTTCTGTTTTTAAGCTGCATCGTTTCTGTTCTCACCTCATCTTGACTGAGTGGGCGGATGTGAGCTTGGTCCATAGGTATATGTTCGTACATTGGTATATGTTCGTCTTCAACCTTGTGAAGAGAAGTGTTCTTTATATCATTTATATCCCTCTTCAGACTTGAGAACTTTGATTAAAAGTCGCCTTCTAGGTTTTATTTTTTACGTTGGCAATGCGCGTTATTTTCAAGTGCCGTATTGAAACCAAGGATACCATGCCCAACGACACTGCCGTCAAGCATTATTTGGTGGAAAGGAGATGGCGGTTAATCGCTGCTGTTAATAAGCCTTATCGCCTGACTCCTGTGACTCAGCAAGATTGAAGCCACTGTGTCAACGGTTGACCGCTATTCAATTTCACCTTTCATTATCTATTTTATTAGCGATTCAAGCAAAAAAGATCTCCACTACTCTTACTTTCAAGCAATCGCTTTGGTGTCGAACCATAGGCACACGAAAAACACTTGAAAGCAACTGCAATGCGGATCACTATTATACTTATGTATTTCAGTACATGTAAGATTTGAAATAGCCTTGCTCAAAACTCGGCGTACCTAGAAATCAGCCTCGACTCGCCTGCGGATTATCCAGAATCCAGAATCCAAGTTATCCCACTCGCTTGATTCAGTTATTATACCACTTCTAGCACATTTCTTCTCAGTCGCACTTAAAGGACGATGCTGCTAATAATAAGTTGATTGGTGGCATACATTTGATTGGTGGCATACATTTTCCACAGTGTGGACCTAGAATGGATTTCTGTGGAATGAATTTTTTTCGCGTCCGGTTCCTTTATTTCAAATGACTTATTTAATATTAAAGCTCTAATAGATTTGGCTATAGCCGAATGGGATAAGAACAGCTTCGGTATGAAAACATTCAACTAACGTAAGTGTGATTAAGCCAGCCATTCACTTACAGCCTTACATTGGACTTGGCTAGTTAGTTCGAAGATTTTACTTGGTTGTTTAGCTACCATCAGAACAGCAATATCGTGTTGCAAAGTGATAGTGATAATACAGCAAATACAAAGACATTTTTTTAGGTAGGAAAAGAAAAGTTTAATTTCATAGTTTAATGTTCATCATATGCCCTGTCAGACCAATTAAAATTGATTTGCAATAGCAAATTTTCAGGATATACACAGATTATTCTGCTAGAAAACATATCGTTTTGCAGCCTTGTAATGCACCCTTACAGAGCCGCTCTACTTTCTCCATTAATTAAGATTTACTAAAAATGCCTTTGAATATGAGAAACACCGAATTTTTCGCATTCTCGCAATTCAAGTCATTATTCTACGGCCATAAAACTTTATATATTAGGCTAAAAAGCACAAACATAGAGGGTATGAATATCAAAATTTGAAAAAAAAATGTTTTCCATATATTCTCATACGGTCTAATGTACATACATACATGCGCTTATTACTTTTCATTTTCCCAACGCTCAATATTAAAAAAAAAGTATTTATTAAATTTCTGGATGACAAAAAAACGTTAAAAAGGATATCTTCCTTTTAATACCTGCTTATTGCAATCCGGAAGTTATTTGCTGTGCTCTTGTAAGCAAAACAACAAATAGGGGTTTTGTTCTTCCTCAGCTGTGAACAATCCGTGAAAGTCCTGTATTAATTTGATCGCTCATTCTGCTGTATCATTTACGCGTCTTAAAATTGCAACCATTTTTGGGCATATAGAAATTTAAATTTATCCAATTATCCTTCATCTATAATATCGTTTCCAATTTTTACTCTTTATGGTCTTTGTTGATGTGCTGTTGTTGAATAAAGGAAAAAATGTTCAAGAATTAAAAAAGAATTTTAAAAATATCCTTTGTAATTCTTATACTCTAATATCTTTATATAAATTCATGGAATTTAAACTAAACTAAGTTGATTCAAAATGCATTCAAAATTAAAAATCTTAAAGGATAATATTATTAAAGGATATTTTTGACATGTTTCTAAAGCATAATTGAAAACAAAAGTCACAATTAATCTTGTTTCGATTCCTTCCTTAAATTGATACCCATATATCCATAGTTTATGTCGACTTTTGAATATATATTAAAATTTATGGTCCTTGGGAAAAAAATCTGACCACCTGGTAAAAAATTAAAAATGCATATTTACTAAATATTATGCCCCAATACTGTAGGAAGTAGAAGTAAAATGACTTTGAGTGCAAGTCGCCACGGTTTGCCGTGCATAGATTTTATTCGAATAATTTTTAAGTCAAACCAATAAAAACAACTTGGGTTTTTTGGGACCATCTAATGTACATATACCGCTTTAAAAAATTTATATTAAATTTTTCGGTGAATTTGTGTGGGAGTCCAATACAAAGTATTCACATACAATATTTTAAGGTTACTTGAAAACATAATTCTTTTTTTTCATATCATTGTGCACAGCAAATGACAATCATTTGGCATTTTTCTATTTTCTACTTGCACTCACACTTTCAATGAGGGACATACATAAATGCAATAACAATGAAAATTTCATGAATATGAATAGGAAAACGAAAGGGTTGGCTGATAGCATAACTCCGAATGTATATGAATAGCGAATAGCATGTGTGAAAAATTGGCAAATTTGCACGAGACAGCTTCCTGGCTATCACAGAGTCACACAATTGTATGTAGTTACATTCTAGAAAGCATAGATAGATATGCCTGTGGAGCGTGTGAAGAAAATACGGCAACGCTAGCATGACAAGCGAATTTATTGCATGGCATATTTTAGAGAGCAAAAGCAAGCGGTTGAATGTCAAAGGTATTCGCTGGCTCAATATAGAGGGTCTCACATTTCTAAGGTGTGTGCGTATGTATGTACACGCGTACATATGTAACATCCACACATGCTTAGTGAAATTCTATGCTATTCACGCCATTTTCTTGAATCCAACGTCACAAACAGGAGCTAAATATGTACATTAGGATGTACCACAAAAATTTAATCTTATATAAATATTTTTGCAAGGCAATTTCGATTTTTGTTTATGTCGATCGTAGGGGTTATCTGTTTTAAATTCTTCGCCATATCTTCGTTATTTATAGCGTCTGTCGATGTTTTACGTGGGTACAAGCCGACGACCGCTTAATCCCACTGCGCTCAAAAGCACAGCGGATGAAATTCGTTGATCAGCATCCCGTTATGCATGCATTTCAGTGCGTAGTAGACACATCAACCACCTTGGTAGGGCACGAAGCCTATCCAAAGCCTCTGCCGTAGTTTGGGTCCGGCGCCCGGCTGGAATGCAACTCCACATCAAACCCACCACGGACAGTTCCACCCGCATTCGGGTGTTAAACCACAGCCACCACGATACTCTCCGAGATGTCTTACTCAAGAACTCGGGCCGAGTAAAATCGGGCAGCTCCTGTTTCCCGTGGTACCAAAATTAAGTGTCTGGTCCGACATTGTCGCCGAAACTACTGCCAGTTCAACTTCTACTCAGCTCATGGACTGGCGGGCATTGACTAGGGTCCCCGGAATTGTCAGGCCCGTAATTTCACTTATGCGGAATCCCCTTGCGTGTTCTTCGGTATTTACAGTCGTATCATAAAATATGATATATCAGTGCTTTTGACAATTTTTTTTGTTCCAAAAATCATTTACCTCAAATTTTACGAAGGTACGTAACTAATGAAAATGTGGAAAAGTAAATTTTTTCGAAATTGCCTTGCATAAATAATTTAAAATCTGGGGTATACGGCGACTTTTTTGATTGCTTGTAAGGAGGTACTGTCTAATGTATGTACATGAAAACAGTGACGCATTGCCGTAGCTCATTTGCGGTGAAAGTAATCTCAATAACTTACACACACACACCTGCAAGCATAGATTCACACATACATATGTATATACATCATACATGTATACAAAATTGTATACAAATATGCCCTGCAACAATTCGGGCTCGCCCTAGGTTAGACCTCGAATAGTCTCTATTGTTACCAGTACTAGACCAACTGTAATTTTTAACATTTGCGTGTCCACTTCACGACCGTAAGATAGTCTTAATGTGGTAATTAATCTTTATTATCTGCTTTTGGACTAGTCGATTTATATTTGGAGATTTTTTCATTTAAATACGATTTCCTTCTGTACTTCATAAATACTTTTTCGTAATTAAGAAAAATAAACAAAAATCAAAAATTTAATTTTTTTGGAAGTACTGGTCGTTATCGAAAATTTGCCGCCTTGTTGCTGAAAGATTTGTATATAAATACATATGTGAATATGTATTTACCCATAAGTATCAGTATCTCATTGCTGTTGTCGCCACAGAGTATGGCAAGCGAAAATAATATCCTTTTCTACTTTGCATAAATTTGCATAAATATATGACCGCAAACATACACTCATACTTACAAGCAAACAGCCATACATATTTGCTTACTATATGTAGCTCTTCTACACATGCCACTACCAACTCTTTCTTTGCAGATATTCAATACTTGGTTCAAAGTCATTGCTTGCAGTATGCAATACTAGTTGTGTTATGTTCCCAAGGGCTTACCTTACAAAATCCTAGTTAACGCGCATACTGTATACGCTTTTATAAATTTTATTTATGTACATCTGTGCATACATATGTAAGCTGCACTGTATGTCTTTGGTGGCATATCAATTTACTAGTACACAGTGCAACAAACTTCGGGTCGCCAGCTGCGAGCTATGTAATTTCTATTCAAGATGAAAGCCTTTGAGTTACGGTGGAAAGGTACCAAAGATTTTTGCATTTTCAGGTCAGAATTTTCTTTTATGAACGAACATTTTTTATATTTGGTGCCTGCAGGCTTAAAAAAAAAGATAAAAAAAGGGTTAAAATTAATATCTGAGCGAAATAATTTGTTCGAACATATATAGTAAAACTTGCCGCGGAATATTTTTTTAGAATATCTCAAACCGCCATTTCCTTTACAGAAGTGTCGTTTTAACCCCTCTTTTTGAGATCATAAAAACTGTGCATTTGGGTGGCCGCTAGAAAGTTAAGATATTCCAGAAAAGGTACCTCGTGAGATTGTATAAGGCGCGTTCTCAGACAAAACTTCTATTTAATTAACGTAAAAGTCAACAGAGAGCGAAATATCTAAGAATAATAAACATTTTGCCTGGAGGTATGTAACGTTTGTTTTTCTACGTTGCAAAACCGAAACAAAAAGTTAATGTTTATGACTAAAACTATGCCGCAAAAACTGCATTTTAGGTGCTTTAAAAGTGCACAAAAATTTAATACTTTTTTATTATAATCTAATTTTAGCAGCACAGTTCCAGGCGATGTTTAACTATTTTTCGTCATCACAGAATTGTAGGATGAAAAAAATAATAGAAATTAAAGGTATAAAACACCGTGCATACTTCCAGGCAAAATATTTATAATTCTCAGCTATTTCGCAGACTTTTACGTTGGTAATAAAATATTTTTTCTGAGAATATCCCCAGTAAAATTCCACGAGAAGTAACTTTTTGTAACATTTTAACCCTCTAGCGGCCACACAAATGAATTTTTTGTGTAAGATCTCAAAAGAAAGGGGTCAGAAAGACCGTTTGCGAAGAAATGGTGCTTTGAAATGTTCTACAAAAATACTCCACGAATTTTACATTCCATATCCGCACAAACTATTTTGCTCAGTTGTAGATTTTAACCCTTACTTCATTATTCCAAAAGCCTTTCTGCTATTAAGTTTCAAATTTATTTCGCCCTTTAAACAAAATTTGGCCTGAAAATCCAGAAATCTTTCAGCAGTTTGTTCCTTGAGTGTAAGGCTTTCACACTTTATAAGAATGTTTTCGCCCGTAAAATCTTGTTGCACTGTGAAATATAAACACGTGGGTATTCTTTAAGTTTTTGCGTTCGCAATCTGACTACCCATAGCCTATGCTACGGATAAATGAGTGCGCTTCGGTGACTTGTTGGCTTGCGTAATAAATTCGATTTGTGCTACGAAATTGACATTTTCCGCTGTTGGCTGCGTTTATTTTTAGCTACACATGCCGATAAATAATTAATTTCCATGCTTATAAGGGTAGTATACATTTCTCAAAGGAACTCTTTATTGCGTACATATTTAAGCTTCGACTCGAATTTAAGCAGGTGCAGCAATAAGCTTAAAAGTAATAGACTAAATTCAGGCGGATGCTGATAAACTTATCCTAATAAATGTTCATGGATTTGTGTCACTTTTTTTGTAACTTTTTCACTATCTACCACCAGCTCAGTAAGTTATGTCCAGCGCTGTATGCTGTTATAGCTTAACGAAGCCAAGAGCGTGCATGACTAAAAGTATGCAACATAAGATGTCTGCACCAATTGCACTTCTCAAATGGCGTTGTTTTATTTGCTGCAATCTCCGTTATAGCCAATACAAATAATTGAAAGCGACTCCTAATCCTTAGGCAACTTTTTGTGGACATGGGTCGCTTCATTGGCTTATACAACGAATTCAACATTTTGACCTGAATAGAAACCTTCGGAAAATTTAACGTTTTTTTTTCAATTCGCACCTGCCAATGCGTATTAATGCGTACTTCGTAAGAGTAGCACCTTATATTTTATTCTTTATATACTTTTACGTACTGCGTGCTTCAGCTTTGTATCCAATCACGTCACTTCTTATCACTACGCTTCGCCCGAAGTCATTTACTTGACAAATGATATAAAATTACCAAAGGTGATGGTTACGTGGACAACAAAAAAAGCAGCAAACAACAGCTAAGTGAATAATGCACTGCATTAAAAGCAGCTCAATGTTTCGAAAAGAGCAAAAAATAAATAAAAAAAACAGAGGGAGAAAAAAGAAAGAAAAAACAAAACAAGTGACAAACTTAGCTTAAAATCTGATAAAGTGGCCGGGTAGTGGGGTACTTGTTGACACTGAGTGTCACTGCTGGTGACGCCAGCTGCCACCAAGGCTTTGGCCCACAGATTTTTCGTACTGAAGAAGCTGACGAAGCGTTGATGTAAGAGTGAACTGTAAATGGCAGTCCTGTAAGTGCTGAGATTAGGCACAAAAAACAAGCAAATTACACGAAATTTTCATTAACTCTAATGGGCAGTTTTTTGCGCTCTTACCTTTTTTCTTTGTTCTTGGTGTGAAAACAAATATAGAAATCATTGAAATGTAACAAATAATTGTGATGAATTGAAAGATCTATTCGTAAATTAATTTAACGGCGGAGAAAATGAGTTCCTGAGGTAAAGTAAAAAAATTTGTTGGATATGAAATACGTGGCGAATCAATGCTGCTCCATAGCCTCAGTGAACTCTAGCTCTCTCTAATCGTGAGATAGTCAGTTGTTTGATAGGTCGTAGAACTCCAAAATGGCCTCAGCAGGTAAGAGTTCTCATTAGACGCATAGCCTAGTCCGCGACCTGCAGGAGTCACAAATTCTTGCAGCCCAGAAATGGGCTACTTATAAAGTTTTCCCCTTTTGTCGTTGGTAAGCTTAACACGAGCTCGGCATACTCTTCCTTCGCAAACGGTCGGCTGCGCTGGATTCTTACTAAGTAAGTATATACATGTTCGTGTGGAAGAGGCGAACTAGATTGGATAAACCTTCTTCCACATGTGCACTATATCTAGAACCAAATGGTCTCTACCGACCGCACTGCAGCTGATTGGGATCCCACGAAGAGTGAGGGTGACCAAAAATGGAAGAACCTCTCTTAACTAAACTCCGAATGGTATTATCTGCTGGTCGTCCATGTCTCTGTGGGCTTGGGCTTGGACTTTCGGAATTTCCGTTTCAGATGATCGTCAAGAATACCCTTGGCGTACTGCAACAACTCCTTCTGTGCCTCTTCTATTGGCTTGCCGCCAAAGTTTTTGTGGAATCTGATATCAGATCCACAAAATGGCTTCATAGCTCGGCGGTCCTCCTTTTCTTGCTCTAGGGCCACAATTATGGCAGAGGTTGAGTTTCGTTCCTCTCTCCTCGCGAAAAAAACGATGAATTGCTGGGTGGGTGGGTATGGATCGTAACCACTGCAATTGTCCTCCAAAGGCCACCAAGGTTACAGATGCGACTACACCCGGAATCGTATTCGAACTGTCATCAAAAATTTTTTATTTCGCGGCCAACATGTAAGTTTTCCGACATACTTGCCAGTTCCATAACCGAAGATATTGGCTGTATATATCCCCTTGGCGGCATCCCTGTGGTGCTCGGACATTTCTACTTGTTCTCGCATCCTCGACTAAGTTTTTTGTTAGTTTTAATATGTTTCCTTGGTCGTGAACTAAGTCGCTAAATAGTAAAAGAGAAACAGTCAGCCACAGCAGACCCTAATGCTTTGGTAATTCTACCTTTACCAGCGGACCGGATACGAGAAAATATTCGTCACTGGACTGGTATAGATTCTTGGTGTTCGATCTCCTTTTGAATGCCGCGATTCTTTCTCGCGAACAATGGTTATTTCGAAAGAGTGACTGGACATCAGTGTCCACAGACTAATCCCCTGTTCTCGGAAAAAGCATTTTGCATTTTCTTTTTCCTCATTCTTCCATTGCTGTTCTTCGCCTAATCTCAACATTCGCTAGACTTTAATTTATTCTTATTTTCTCTACCTGCCATAGTTTTGCCAAATATATCTTGTTTTCTGCTTGCATAAAATTTTTTGAATTCAAACTTTTCCAATCATTTCCACCGCTTCAACTCTTTTTCAGCCAAAAACGAAGCCGCTGTCAAATTTAATGAGAAACTGCTCTTTCATTGCTGCCTCACTAAGCTTTTAAATGCTTCCGTTGCTTTGCTATCCTTTTGAAAACCGGCAATCCTTTCAAAGCCACTGTGGCTATTGTAACCGTCAGTCGCTATAATCTTCAGCGTCAGTGAGTTTATTATATTTTATATCTAAGGCTGCCAGGTTCATTTGCAATTGAATGTCACATAAAAGCGATAGTTCGCAACCACGCAACAGTAAAAAAGCTACTAAGACTCTAAAGCCAGGCGAATGAAAAGGATCAAGTAAATAAAAGTAAAAATAAAATTAAAAATGGAATGAAATTATTTAAAAGAAAAATTGAAATGCCTAACTCATTTAAATAGTTGACGGAAAATATGACAGAAATATGTTGATATATTGTCAGCTTAGACACGCTTCCTCTCTCCCTCTCGCTGCCATTTCCATTTGCATGCAAGGCACATTTGTACTTCCTTCTTGAGCGTAGCTTTTGAAAGGCACACAGTTGTGTGGACTTTTTTCGGTGCGTGATTTTAATGAGTGTTGCATAATTAAACCGCAGCGTATTTTGTTTATCATTAAAAGGCATAACAGATGGCGGACGATGGCAGCGGTTTTTTTTAGTGAACTTAGTTTCTGGGCTATATTAAGGAAGTGCGCTAAAGAATGAGCGCCCAAAAATTTTCGTTTATTTTTGGGAAATGAAATTGTTGAATGCAATGGTGAGCATAAAGGTTTCTGCTGAACAAAGAGCATACAAAGAAAAAATATAAACAGATTTTTTTGTATAAAACGAAGTTCAGCTCATTAAGCCCTGGTTATCATAATCTTTTTCTTAAGGAACGTTTGCCAATCGTTGCTCCTTCTCGCTTGCTGGCGCAAATTAGAGAAAACCGAGTGAAGCTAAGTCCCTCTCCACCTGGACTTTCCAACGCGGAGGAGGTCAGCCACTTTCTGCCCACCCTCATCTGAAGCTTGTTGATCTTTTCCATTGGAACGCATTTTGACGCGGTGGGTTCCAAACCCTGCGCACTAAGGTACTACTTAGAACAGGTCTTGCAGATTAAAAACTCAACTGTACAAACTCGGTATTTAATCTATCGATTCAAGCACTTTTCCCTCAAATTCGATCCAATATCCAGAAAACAGGCACAAATCACAAAGCCCAACGCCAAAACACATAGGTGTTTGGTGAGGGAGTAGGGACTGGACGAGATATTCCTCAACACCATTCCAATGAAAAATCCATAGTCGCTGGGGATGAATATGGTTTCTTCAAATTAACAAACCCTCTGTTATCTATTTCCGAATCAAAACTCACAGTGAACTAAAATTTAAAAAAAATACGCTTAAAGGGAAATCTTTTAATGTTCGAAATTTCGTAACTTTAATTTTTCGAAATTTCGAATTTTTTTTGATTGAAATTTTGAGCAGAGCTTTTGCTTTAGCCTTGGAAAACACTTAAATGGGTAAAAAATTACCGTTTGAGCATCTTTCTTAATGTTCGAAATTTCGAACATAATTTTTCTGTCCCTCTTCTCTTAGCAAACACTTAACTAAAGTGTTATAAACATGAATTTGAGAAAATTATTTAATATTCGAAAATTCGTTCATATATTTTGAGTACTTTCTTAGAGTGGATTTGGTTTTATGGAAAAAAAAACATATTTGAACTAGGCCCAGAGGTGCAAAATTTCGAACATAAATAGTTTTGAAATAGCTTTTTCGTCAGCAAACACTCAAAGGTGTAACATAGGTACTATTCATTAGGGACTATTTCTATTGTTCGAAATTTCGAGCATAGCTTACGTAGCTAAAATAAAACCTTGTAAGTAATTATTCCTTGGCGCAAGATTATGCTACCTCAAGCAAGTTTCTGCCATTGCTTCCGATATGCATATGCACGTCATATTCCCTGTCGGCTTACTCGTCCGCAAAATGTACAACAAAACATTCGAAAGGCTCATCTGCTCAGGTGGCACTCATAACGGCACACAAACAAGCAGGCATCCTTTTATAAGCCAGAGCACACACATATGTACATGCACCCCTCTGCAGAGATAAAATGCCAGCTGCTGTCTGCCTATCACACACTTGAGCCGCATTCGCTCGAATTGATTCAAGTGTGCAGATAATAACAGCTAGCATTAATGACAGCTATGTAGTGTAATGAATACCGTAAATGGAGAAATCTGCAAGGTAGGCGCAGGAAATGGCCCTAGGCGTTTGAGCGACACTACACACAGTTCAAATACATAGACAGCAACGGCAGCGAGTAAAGATTAAGCATAACTAAGCACCAGTGTAGTCAGCACAACCATCAACAGCAATAACAATGGATTAGCACATTCATAGGCTAACCATAAATGGCAAACGTAAGTCAAATCGACATTAAGACATTTCAAGTGACCGCTTTCAATATGCCTCGCACCCAGGCGGCAAAGTGGCAGTTAATCGACAGCTTCAACAACAGAAAGCTGAACTATAAATACACGGCAAGTGCCTCGTGGCTTATTTGGCTCAGCGCATTGTTAATAAACATTAAAGTTTGACAGCGCATTTTGGTGCGACAGGATGCTCGCGTCCATGACAGCCACAAAGTCCGGTGTAAGGTACTCGTAGATAGTAGTATAAAAATAAGGCACCTACGTACAACCAGAAGCGTTTTCAATAATGCCAAAGTACCGTAATGAAGTGTACACAAAAATAGTAAATACTAGTTGTCAACTCGGCTATGATGAGCATAAACTGGCTGCTTAGCCGCTTGACTGCTGCACGCCTAACCGCTCACCACACTCCTGCCGACACACCAGCCAGTTGTATTAGCTCACTGCCTGGCTTACGCTTATTATGAAAAACAATAGCCCGCGTTGGATGAAATTTTAAGCTCCCACTTCAATTCCTCTATTTAACAACTAAAGTATTTGCCGTCGTCATCATTAGCGCGTGGCTTGCGTTGAAGTAATCGCAAAAGGGCATTCGCTGCAGCACCTTAACTCAAGTATTTGCGCTTGCAAATGATTTGGCGAAAATTTTACATCACTAAAATGA
>NW_023458567.1:15122345-15152747 GCF_013731165.1 Rhagoletis pomonella | reverse complement strand
TTTCTAAGCTTTTCTCACATTTTATTAAAGTACTCGCTTGCCAAGTGCGGTTTGGTTGAGTTAATCGCATGAATGTACTTTGCAAAATTGCTCTTGCGGAAAATTTAACTAGCAAGCGACACATAGTAGGGTAGGAGGATGAGGTATGAGATGTATGCAGATAAAAGAAATTAAAAAAATACATGGAAAATAAAAAAGTAAAAATATATATAATGAGTAAAATTCGTAAAATAAAAATTTATTCAAACCAGGATATGTAGTCAAATTTACCTGAAATGTTCGTACTTTCTAGGTCAGAAATTCAAAATAAAAAAAAAACATAAAAATTATATGCTTAGGACGTGTCAAGGACGCCAATTTTATGGACCCGAAATGCAAAAGTATATAGTGCGTATACAGCGGTTAAACAGACTACTGTCATGCGAACTTCGTTTGCTGCTTTATATAAGCGAGCTCTTTACTTGACAGCGTAGACATTTCTGGGTAAGCCACCCTCCTCCTCTTGTTCTATAAATTTCAGTATTGTCTCCCCAGCGCTAATGCTTATGCTGAACAGTAGCACCTCTTTCTTGATTCGATTTGCATGGGAGCCAGACCTAGAAACGCAGCGGTGGGTATTTTTCACACTGACCCATGACACCCGCACTTGCAAGTACTTGGAACTTGCTGAGGCCATCTTATATTTTACTTAACTTCCGTTTTCTTCCGCCAGTAGCGCGCGGCGTATGTAAGAAGGGATTTTGAAATGGTTTCACACATCCAACTGGGAAATTGAAATCATTGATGCCACAGTTTCTCACCATTAGCTTCTAAAAGGTTCAAGTGAGAGCCTGTCATCAGAGATAACTCTGCAATCTGCTTTCTTTAGAAACTTGTGTCTTAACTACTTGAAAAAACGCTTCAAGTAGTTGGTCTTATTTCTTAAAAAAAAATAGGTAGTATTCTTCTTGTTTTGATGGCATTATTTGGCGACTGTAGTCAGCGTGCTCTGTACGCAGTTTTGGGATGATGTCTTCAAACTGCGTCTAATTAGAATGGCAATGACATTCTCTTAGAACTGAATATCGAAGAGCGAGAACAGTTGGTATCGTACGACGAACCCAGGGAAGCCAACTCGTGGGGTGTTCCCCGATTTGAGGGGAATTTCAGTTTCCGTGGGGAATCGGGGAGTGGACCGTGTTTTGTGGGGAATTTCAGCTCGTTCAATTCTAGTATAATAAAGTTTCAAATGGGCAAAAATTATCGTTGATTTTTTAGAATGTTGTTTGTTACATTTGCTTTCATAACAAATAAACATAATTTATTTTCATATGGAAGAAAACCTGCAAAAACTTCGGCAAAAAAATTCTAAAACGAAAATTTGTAGACACTTGAGACTTGCACTTTATTATAGTAGAATTGAGTGGGTTACAAAACGGCATATTCAAAATCTTTCTCGAAAGTCGAATTAAAAAGCTCGGAATTTTTACGAAAGTTTGTTGAATTTTTTTTTTTTTCAAATACCAACACATCTTAATTCAACTTTGAATGATGTTCGTTTATCCTACCTTTCTCTTTTATCCTTTGAATGAGCTTATCAGCAAAGAAATAAAAAAAGGGTGAGAAAATACCTTTCCAATGACACTTCTTAAGTCTAAATCGGAAGAGTTAAGGTTCGGTTATTCAAGTTTTTCTTATACCAATTTTTGAAAAAAGTTCAAAATAAACAGCATCAAAAATCTCATCATCACGATTCCGTTCAAATTTTTTTTAAATATTTTTATGCAAATTTTTTAAGCTTAAACCGTTTTGTCATTTGAGGGGATTTTTTCAAAATATATCTTTAAGAAACTATTTTTATTCATAAAAAACTCCATTTTCAGAGGTATTTTCAAATCGGTCCAGCTGACGTAAATCTTAATATTTTTCCGAAATATTTTGGTGGACGTCTTAAAATATAATAGATTTTATAATTCCAATGGAAAACTAGTACCGATTTTTTTTTGTAGTAGCAGAAATAGCTAACATCTTATTCTAGGATACTTTGCTTGTTTCCTCCTTCGAGAAAAAGAATTTGGGCCATTTAGTGACCCGCAAAACCAGCTCGATTCAGAGTTATTTGTGAGTTTGTTTGTGTGAAAACGTGATTTTTCTTCTTAATAAACAGTTGGACCAAAAATTGGCAAATTGGGGCACGAATGACAGTATCAGAATAGTTTCGGCCCAGTTATTCAAGTTTTTCGTAAATCAATCTTTGAAAAAAGTAAAAAAAACAACATCTCAAATCTCATTCTTACAATGCCGTTGAAAAGATTTTTAAATATTTTTATGTAGCGTTTTTAAGCTTAATCTGTTTTGTCATCTGAGGGGACTTTTTTCAAAAAGTTCTTTAAGAAACTATTTTTATTCATAAAAAAACTCCATTTTTGGAGGTATTTTCAAATCGGTCCAGCTGACTTAAATCTTAATATTTTTCCGAAATATTTTGGCGGACGTCTTTAAATATAATAAATTTTGTAATCCCGGCGGAAAACCGCAACTTTTTTTTTTGGCGATGAGGTCTAATGTACATATATTATTCAAGTCAACGTTTTTCATTAAGATTCCAACTTTTACTCATTAAATCAAAGCGTATATTTTTTAGCTGTCATTTCAACTAAAAGAAACAGTCACCTCTATACACTTTAAGTGGCATAACTACGCTCTTGGAAAAGCCATAATTCCTACTTTATTTGATTTAAAATTATTAGCGCAGAGCAGCTGTTTTGCACACCAAATTAATACATAAAAATATACTGACACTAAAGAGCTGGTAATAAGAAAATAAGCACGTATTCAAGTACGCTTATGTCAAACGTATGCCTACTTGTATGTACATACATATGTGCGTATAAACGAGTTTGTATTCGTGTTGCGTGAACTGAAGCCGTGACACCTGGTGGCGCATAAACATCGCATACTTTAAATGCTCATTAAAATTGTCATTTAAATTTTGTAGAAGTGAAGGTGTACGTTAAGTACATCGGTGTATGTATATGTACGTAGACATGTGCATATACATACATACATACATATGTCAGATATATCTTCTTTCTTCTGTACCATAAAGAATTCTCTTGCAGCTGCTGCTACTTTATAACAAATGTCTGCTGTGCTTTTGCAGTTGCTTATTTAATTTAGAAAATCAGTGAAATAATGACTGAATTATGGCTTCTTCAGCATAATTCTTCGTGATTATGCTGTTGAAATTCAGTGTTTTATTAAACGCTAAAAAGGTATTATTATGCGTTTGATAATGCAGGTGAAACTACATAGTAGAAACTAGAAGCGCTAATTTCTTAAGAAATTTTGTGAGAGATCTTCGTTAAGCAACAATTGTATCCCGCTAAAAGGTTAATTTCTATTTTTCTATATAGATTTTATAATTTTTTTTATATTTAAATTCTTTAATTAAAATACATATAAAATTTTTCCACGCAATTGTGTTCTTCAAGTCTTTTCACTAAATTTCCTCAAGCCTACTCTAGTTGCGTCCTTTTCTACTACATGGTTACTTTAAGTTCTTTAAAAATTATCAACGATTTTCTCAAACCACTGACCCAGTCTGAGTTTCAGTCAGCTTTATTTTAACCTCAATGTGTAAGTATGCATACTTCCTTGTGCTTCTTGAATTCCCACACAATAGGTCCTAGGGCAAAAGCATGAGTGTTAGAGGCTGACAGTCATCTATGTACTACAAGCAAAACAATTAATCTTCTGCGGCTTATCGCTGCTGTCACTGCTGGCTACTAGAAATACGTACATACATAATTTTAACACACGCGGTTACATATATAGATACATACATACAAAAGGGGTATAGGGCAATGTATGCGCATACTATTATACAAACTTATACTATGTAGTATATGTATATGTATATATACATGTCGCCACCGCGGTAAAAGCTGCTAACTCCTTTTAGTAAAATTTGAGCGAAAAAAGCATCAGTAAGTAATAACTATGCACTACCCTAACAATTTGAAAATACCCTCTTGTTATATATATAAAATATATATAATATATATTTTTTCGTATAAGTTTTAAGATTCAAATAAAAAAAGAAAGAAGGGAAATCTTGCGAAACGGCTCAGCAAAATCTGGTTGCAGAGGTTCGTTACTCTTCAGGCAGAAGAGCGTCAATATCTCAAGTGCGGAGTTCATTGGCGCTGTCCTCAGGGCGATGTGCTTTCTTCCTTGCTTTGGTGCTTGGTAGTTGGTACCCTGCTGGTCAATGTTAACGCCTCTAATATATATATCCAGGTCTATGCAGATAATGAGGCCTGCCTAATTCTTGGCCCTTCTCTGTCAGTTGTTTGCAGTGCAAATAACACTGAGTATAATTGACACTTACAGGGCGATTCTGCCAACTATCTTTCAACTCACCACAGTCTTTTGAAAGAGAAAAAGTCTTTCGTAAGACAATTGTCAATTCTGGCAACTATCTTAAAAGCTCTTTACTGTCTTTCGAAAAGTAATTGAAAGATCTTCTAACGAGGAGGTTTTAGCGTTATGCTGTTCGCTTTTAGCAATAAGTTTTTAAAAATCAAATTAAATTGAAAAAAAACACATACATTTTTGAAAATGGTACAACGCCGAAATCGGTTTGTCTTCAAACCAAATTTGGCGGAAATCGTTCCACATTACAACACACTCCTACTTTGTCCGAAACACCAACAACAAATATGATAACATATATTTTTCTTTTTAAAACAATAGAAATTATCTAATTAATAAAAGAAAATTAAATTAGGAAAAAAAAATCAAAAAAGGAAGGAAATAGTACTTAAAAATAATTTATTTTATTTAAAAAACGACAAAAAAAATGATTTAAAAAAATTTAATAAGATCCTACAAATTAAATGATAAATATAAAAAATTAAATTAAGAGAAAAATAACAAATTAACCCAAAAAGAAAAGAATTGATAAAATACATTTCTATTGAGTAAATGAAATTTAAAAAAATTTTTGTTTTTACACAGTGGAATCTGAAAGTTAAAATTTAACCAAAAAACTAAAAAAAAAAGTTTAAAAAAGAAAAAATAAAGTCGGTTCCCAAAAGTTGATGGAAATTAAAAAATACTCTTTTAAAAACAATATAAAGAAGCCATTAAAGGAAAATAAATTAAGAAAAAAAATTTAATTAATAAGAAAAGAAAGTCGTTCGAACTATCCTGCCATCTGTCTTTCATTTGTCTTGCGAAAGACTTCTTACTATCCTAGCCAAAATTGCGCTGTTAATGTGGTGAGAATAGGCTAATCCAGCCAAACCTATTTATTGTTGATCTTCACTAGAAAGAGAAGTAGGATGGTCTTGTTTCCCCTGCCCTTAAATGAGTCACTATTAAAATTTCTTCCGAAGTAGAGTATTTAGGTGTAATCTCAAAGAGTAAGCTTTTATGGAAGTCCCACGTTAAGCAATGGACCTCCAAAGCCTTAACAGCGGTCGTGTGTTTCATCTAGAGGAATCCCGTAGATTTACACCTCTATGATAAGACCCACAATCAGCTCTGCACCTGTGCTGTGGTGGAGCATACCCTCAATCAATAACGTTGGAAATCTGCTTACCAACCTTTCCGTCAGTATCAAAAAGTCAGCTTGACCGAAAAGTCGAGTTAAACGCCTTTACCTCTGCGGCTTCGATAAGTATAAACGTCTATGTGTACTTCATACAACTAATTTTGCTATGCACAAAGCACGTATTTGTTCATAAGTACGATCCACTTTTTCTTTACATCAATTGGTTTTATATAATACATACATATATTATGTAACTATAATTATCTGTTTTGTAAAATAGTTGTTGAGAATTATTATTTATGCTATTATTTTCAACAGGCTTACACCACAACTGCGCTCGCTTGAAAACAATGTATACTTATACTAAGTATTTAGTATAGTATACATATGTATATGCCTATAGAATATGCACGTATGTACCTATGAATCTAAATACATGTACACAGCTTATTTCAAGTTGTATCATTAGCTTTGTACACAATGCCTATCCTTTCGAGTGCGGCGACGCTATCAGTGCTCGCTGCTTTTGTCTAACGTTTTACTGATTTCTTTGTAACTTTTGTTTTTTCGTTATTTTCATTAAATTTACCAGCTGCAATCAGACAAACCATCTACTTTTAATCGATATTACATGTAGGCTATCGTACTTTAACTTCTACAGTGAATTCTTAGTATCGAAGGAGCTGTGAATATTGTACTTTATTCACTATTATTGTATTACCTCTTTTGGGTATTTAATTTATCGATTTCATGGTGGGGGTTATTCTTAAATTGAATAAAATAATGGGACTACATAATTTCTAACTGAAATTTAACTCTATTAAAAAGATAATTTTTTGCCATTACATAGTAGAACAGAATTTTTGAGGGCGGAATAATTCCAACTCAGGACGAACGACTTAGACCCGTGCAGTAAAAACTCCAAATCTTTTTGCATTCTCAGGTCAAATTGTTTCCTTATTGTCATATTAAGTTATGCATATTTTGCCTGAGTATTTTTGGAATAAGTGGTAAAAAGGGTTAAAATTCATATCGGCGCGAAATATGCTGTTTGGATATATGTAATAAAATTACGCGAAAAATAATTCTGTAGAATATTTTAACCCATTAGCTTTCATTTGACAGCTTTTGGGAGAGTCTGAATAAAATATCATTTACGAGGTTGCTAGAGGGTTAGTGTTCTAGAAAATTATTCGCCGGAAAATTTCACTAGGGGCATTCTCAGACAAAATCTGTATAAAAGAATGTACAAATCCATAGAAACTGAAAAAAAATTTTTATGCTCTCTTTTAATAGCATTTGACTTGGTGAATGAAAATATATGCTACGCAATTTTTGTGTCACCTAACACAAATATGCCCGTTTTTTACGTATTTTAAAACAGAATTAACTTGCTCTTTAAGAACATATGAAAAAGATTTTTTGATAAAAATGCATATTTTGAGTCATGGGACGAGCTTAAAGTGAATACAATGCAACAAAATAAATTTGTAAGAAAAAGTTTTGATTTTGTAGCAAGTAATTTAAATTAATTTTTCTACTTGTGAGGATTTATAATAAGCAAATCTGTTTGATGATCAGTTTTTTAATATAACTCTGGGCATTGCTTTAAATTTTTATATATCTAGTGCAATTCTACATAATTTTTTGCGTATAAAATTCTGTCGACTGCTTAATTTAAAAAGGTCTATTTAAAAAGGACCTACGAAGCGTGGAAAATGATACCTAGATTTTGTTAACATTAAATATACGTGTCTTATATGAAACAAGTCCACCTGCGAGGAACTGCAAGTTCAACTTCTATTCTTCTTTTTATAGACACCCCTCCTGCAAAATTTTTTTCAATTTTTATTGAAGAGCTGAAGGAGTAAACTCTGATATGTACATAAAATAAATAATATGTCATATACATAAAATGGAAATGGAAGAAGTTGTAGATATTAATAACTCTACAATCTGTGTATTAGTTGATCAAATTCGGCATTCAGCCAACAGTGGATGCTTCTCTGGACGAGCTCCGTTTTCGATGGCAAAAGTCCCTCTTGCCATTGCTCGCCTTTTGTTGTATAAAATCTGGGCAGAATTCAAACTAACGGCGCAACTACATAGCATGCGCATAATTTAGTATGCAAGTATTGTAAATGTTTTGGTTTTGTCATTTTTAAAATGAAGAAATAGGAACTCCTTTTTCCTCAATATTCATAAAATTTATTACGTGCAGCCAAGTTTTTTAGGAAATGATCGTCATCATAAGAAACTCTTCATTGTCGTCCAAATTGTAAATTTTTGGTGACAACGAGTAGGGTACCCCAAATTTCAACAAAAAGTATTTTTTTTTAATTTGCGCCATTTTTTTACAACTGGAGGTTTACACTAAACCGATTTTGACTTTTGACAGTATAAATATGCTCTGAATTTCAGCAAAATCGGATAACATTTACCATTTTCGCCCATTTCCAGAGTGCAGAATAGGGAAGTATGGTGGAAAGTGGACAACTCGTGAACACGTGCCGTATCATTTGAGTTCACCAAACGCTGGGCGAAAATCAAGACATGCGCAAATACAAGGCTTTCTGGACGAAAAAGAACTGAAGGCTGTCAAGGGATAATCCTGAGTGCACAAAGCCGCAACTCTCAATTTTTTATCGCAGAACTCATCTGTGAAAAATATGCACAGCATTTAAAATATAGCTCTTGTCCATTCACATCCCGCACAGTGTGCTTTTTGAACACTCCATGCGAATTAATCCTAGCGCTTCCAACAGAGGCAGCATTTTGATAATAAACAAAATGGTTTTGAAAGCTAATTTAATTCCCTTTCACAGAAAAATATTACAACAATTACTCCTTGACCTTAAAAAAATTTATTCCAAAAACATTTTTTTTTTGTATTTTCCATTATACTAATATTATAGATTTTGAAACGAGCAACGGGATTCCACTGGTCAAAATTCGAAAAAAAATTTACCACTTAAATTTAAAAAATGTTTTATTTATTGCATTTATTTTATTTGCATGCTGCTGTGCATTCTTCACACAATTGTATATCCCTCGAACAACAAATGAGTTTTAGTGCAATTCAAGACCTTTAATTTGAGCCAAGGCAGAAGTCTCTAGGCCCTCTGAGAGCCAAGTTATAACAAATTTGAAACCAAACTTCAAAACTGCTGTACTAGTTTTTATTCCGAAATTAGAAAAAATTGCGTAAAATGTCGAATGAACTTTCGACGTTTAACTTCAGAATCGTTCATAATCGAACTCACGATCCGCCACTGTGTTCAC
The DNA here is from genome assembly GCF_013731165.1 of Rhagoletis pomonella. Classification (NCBI taxonomy): domain Eukaryota; kingdom Metazoa; phylum Arthropoda; class Insecta; order Diptera; family Tephritidae; genus Rhagoletis; species Rhagoletis pomonella. Next base: position 15,143,926 of record NW_023458567.1, on the reverse strand, counting down.
TGTGATGAGCTGCATACTAATAAACATAAGCAAACCCATTTGAACAATTTCTGGTTAATAAAATATTCCCTCAGCAAATTAAATTCACTTACCAAATTAAAGCTGCTGCCAGCAAAATAACAACAACTATTTTTCAATAGACATCAAATAAATGAAAAGCACAAGTGGCAACAATTCAATGCACACCCACAAATCTATGTACATACATAATAATATATGTATGTAGGTATGTGCGTAGAGCAGCAGACAGTAACAAAATTTTCATCAGTGTCGCTACACAGGCACATTCATTCCGAAGGGGAAAATCCAGTAAACCACTTTAGGAAAAATAAATATTTGTACAAATGCAACAACAGCTAAGCATGTGTAAAGATACACACATATGCAAAACCTACAAAACAAAACAGCAGTACATTTAAATAAATATTTACAAAGGCATATGCAAATAAAAACACTTAGGTGGTTACATGCATACATATGTATGTATGTAAGCAAACATACATACCAACCCATGCAAGTGAATATGCAATTGCAATTTTTATTGTTAAATCAGTGAATGAGTGAATAAGCCCACTTGTATTGCTTGCATTTTATCTTGGCAATGCAGTCAGGGCAGCCAAATCCATAGAGAATGCATTTATATTTTTTAACGAATATACGGTGGCGAAAATGTAAATAGGGAAGAGACATTTTAGCTTTAGTTTTGGCTATTTTTCTTTGTTTAAAATTTTTTTTTTTTTTAATTTACAAAAGATATTACGGAAATATAGCTTAATATCTATAAAAAAACCCTGTAAATCAAAACTTCAAACTTTGTAGAACATTTATGAAAATTCAACGAACTTAAACCACTTTTGAGCAAAATTTTAATCCGATCCGATTTTTTTTTAAATCTTTGTGGTATGCAATTTTGCAGCCCATTAAATTTTATTATAATAAAGTGCTAGCATAAAGTAGCTGGGACTCTCCGTTGATGTTTGTCAATTTTTTTTCACGCATTTTTTTCATACGAAGTATTTTAGAAAATTGTTGTATGTAGAAAACGAGCAACGCCTAAATCTAAAGCATTTTTGCATGGCAATCTCAAAAAAAAAAAATTATTTGGGCTTTTTAAAATTTTCGGTGGCACCACAATTTTTTTAAATAATTCTCCTGGAATAATTGAAGCACATACTTCCTTTGCAAAGGTTTAATGGTCTTAGGAGAACTTTAATTTATGACATCACGGTGGTACTTTAGGGTGGTAAGAACTGAGATCTGGTGGTTAAGTACTAGATCGGGATACTTGAGGTCAATGAACTCATACTTTAAGATTCGCCTGTAAATGACGAAAACATTTTAACAGATCATTTTAGGAGACCGACCGAAAAACTTCAGATTCGAAGGTGTACGGCGAACTTTTTTTCTGATACGGTCTAATGTGCATACATCTGTCTTCCTGCGTCTATATGTTATGTGCGTGTGTGGTCTCGTGCGTTTGAATGTGTGAATAACAATCGCATACGGATTAATAACAAAGACAATAACAATACGCCACTCATAATTGGCAATGTAGTAGCATAGTATGTTGCATGCAGCAGGAGTAAACAAGCAGACGAGCGGACGAGCTTGCAGCAACCGCACAACAATAAATAGCAAAACAATGACAAACGTTTGTAATACCATCAAAACCACGCGAATTAATTTCAATTATGCTTTTGAAGTGAACAATTAAAGTGTCGGCGGTTGCATATGAGGGAATATATGTAGATGCATATGTGGGTACCAGCATGTGTGTACGAGTATTTGTACATAATTTTATTGCTGAGAGGTAGTAAACGTATTAAGCGTGATTCGATATTGAACAGCTTTCGGTAGCATTTGAAGCAATCAAGTGCGCCAATTGCTGTTAGAGAGTTAATTATGAGATCGTTTGCATGAGGAAGGCATATTTCAAACTAGAAATAACGAGTAAGGAAAGTGCTGGCTTCGGCTATGTCGAAGGCTTCATACTTTTCGTGAATGTAAGAAAATAGAGCTTTAACCTTTTATTATACTACTAATCAGTTATTTTGGAGGTACACATTATATTAAACTGATCTTGATGATTTTCACTTTAAAGCTTGTATGGAAGCTATATGAAATAGTAGCCCGATTGTCATAATTTTCTAGGTAAATCTTCTACAATTTCTTAGTAAAAAGCTCACTTGATTTCAAATTTTTGGCTGTCTTAATAAATTAATTATACCTCAAAAGCTCGTATCTCAATAATCAGTTTTATGGGAGATATGCCTCACAGAAGACCTTAGTAGTCTTTTCTTAATTGATTAGTAAATTGCTCACACCTTTTTACGGTTTAAGCAATCAAAATAAATATGATATCTAAACAATCTATTATATAGATGCTATATATGTATTAAAATAGTCCGATGATGTTGATTTTCACGGTAAATTCTAGCAGCACAGTTTAAATGGCCCCTTGCTTTAAATGGGAACGACGGTTTCCCATAATATGGATTCGAGAATGAAATCTAGCAGTAGACGGAGGGGCCGGAACATACTGACCAGTGGAGCATATTTTAGGCAGAGGCTTTCGCTATGACGATAGCAGTACAGCTGGCCTACGCCGAAACAAGAATAATCTCAAAAGTAAACCTATACGTAGATAGTCAGGCGGCAACTATAAAAGTAAGTTACCTCATACGCAACCAGTCAAATACGCAGCGTTCCAAATATGAGGTGAAAAGGATGTCAAAGGGTTTTGTTTTAAGGCCTTTTTTTGCAATCTAGTCTAGGGTTAGGTTAGGCTGGGTTAGGATGGCGCGTACGAATTACTCTTACTTCTACTCAGAGGCAGGGGCCCTTTCATAGCATAGAGCGGTAAGAGCCCTTACTGCAGCTTTTTTTAGTGTCAATAGTTCCTCAGTAAGACTTTTATTGAGTATCAGCCACAAGCCGATTGAACCATAGGTCATAAGTTACGGCTGTGGTGTATTATTCAATACCACTTAGCATAAAAGACATCGGTGGCAGTAGATTTAAAATCAATGGTTCGTGTCTACCCGAAGGCGGTATATTGCGCGCGTTATTAAAGAGATTACAAATAATTTATCTCAAATGGAGAATAACGAATATTTAAAAAATTAAAAACGACCAGCGCAGAACACAGTAGAAGAACTACTTAACTGCGTGGGAATTCAATTAAATTGAATGCGCATAGTTAATGAATGTTCCATAAAACTTCTAAGCGGAGAGAGAGGCTATTGGCGAAATTGTTAGGAGGGTTCGGTTCATATCGAACTTATATTTAGTACTAGACGCGAAGAAAAAAAGAGAAAAAACTCTAGTCTATCAGAACTTTATGGTCCCCTAAGTAGGAATTTGCATTTGCATATGTTTCCTTGTGTGCAATAACATAATTCGCCTTAGTATCACCTAACAACAACTAAATCTAATTACAAGTAAACCCATTAGGAGCTAATTTCATAATCAACATACATAACACAATACATTTCTGTGTTGTACTCCTATGTCTATGTATGTGTATGAATGAATATTTGTTTGCTTGTTTACATATGTACATATGTATGTATGTACAAATACTAGGTGAGCATGATACGCACCCAACTTTTCAATTAAATTAAATTGTTACAAATGCAAACGCATAATAAAAGACGACTTGTAAACAAAAGTAACACCAGCACAGTGAGCTTGTGTATTGTACTTACATACATACATACATACATACTAATGCACATTCGTATGAGCGCATGAAAGCTGAATAAGTTTCGAGATGTGTGCTCGACACAAGCTAACCCATTACTACGAGTCTAATCCTGATTATACTCATACTCAGCTGATTATTGCTATAAGCACAACAACACCTTTACTCGTAGTATTGACAACAATGAAAATGCTAATTTTCTGGGGCATTTGTAACTTTTTTGTTTCTAAGTGTCACAAACATTAGCAGCAAGTACATACATATATGGAGCAAATGTTGAAAGAGACGAATAAACTTATGGGAGGGTACTCTTGTGCGCCTAAGTATTAGCGATTTGCGTTTTCGAATATTGAAAGAACCGGTTCTGTCGAGTGCGGTTCCGGGAATTTGGACCGATTCCGGTTTTCAAAAAGTGGTAACGGAAATAGGCCCTATCGAAATAAACAAAGGATTTTAAAAAGTGCTTACAAAATTTTTTTTTAAGTTTTTGTTATGAAATAAAGCAAAGAAAATAAATATACATTTTATATTCATTCCTTAGTTGATATTTGTGTGACAAAAATTTTACAAAAATAGAATAAATGAAATTGCTATCTTCATAGTTAGACTTTATACAAAAAAAAAATTATTTCTGCCCATAGTGAAATGTGCGCTTCGAGGCCAATATTCGGTTCTTTCGGAACGGTGTTCTGTTCTTTTGAAATGATTTTTCACTTATTTGGACCCATTTTTTCGGTTTTGCTGATACAATTTTTGGGCCTTGGAATCGAGTTTCGGTTTCACTTCCTCGGTTCTGTACATCATAAAATTTAAAAACTTTGTTTAACAAACTGTGAAAAAAATGTTCTTGATTTTTTTTTTTGTCTAGTGAACAATAAAAAACAAAACAAATAATTGGAGCTTTGGATTTTCTCCGAGCTTTTCTTGTTGCTTTAATTTATTGCGCTGTTAACTGCACTATTTGAGATTTTTTTAGGGAAGATCTTTGGGTTTATTCTTCTTCGTTTATAGGAACCTTTGCGAGTTTTCGGAATTATTACATTTTGGTATGATTTTTGAGGAATTCTCAGGTTGAAACTTGCAGGACGCAAATGAAAATTGAAATGGGCTTCATTTTGAGCAACAAAAACTGAAAACTTTTATTTAAAATTTGTGTCTATTATTCTGAGTTTTCTGGCTTTTTTAGGGTTTTTCGGATTTCAAACTGAACTATAAATTACTTTTAAAATTTTCTGTAGATTTTTTTTTGCGTTATCGGCCAATACACAGGAAATTTTCCGTGATTTAACAGATTATTAGCCTGACTTTTTTTTAGATTTTTTTGGGATTTTCCAGCTGTAAATTTCTCTACGCAAAGTCCAGAATTTTATTTTCGCAACATAAGTTCTGCCAAATTGCTGCAGTTTGAAGAGAAAACAAAATTTGAAAGTACTTTTGTTTTTCGAGAAAATAAATGAAATATTGCTTATTGATCAACATTTTTGGAAAATATACATAAGTTCAAAATTATTTGTTAGGCCTTGACAAACAAACCAATGTTTCGCAATTTCACATTATTCGGAACTTTTCAAAGTTTTTCGAGAAATCTTTTCAGAACTTTGCAGAACTTTTTCGAAAATTTGCGGATTTTTATGACATCAAAAAAATAGATTTTCGTAGTTTCATAATTTTTCGGTGCTTTACGGATTTTTTATTATTAATTAATTATTAACCGCTTTATTTTTTAGAAATTTTTTATACTCTTTAGATTTTCTCAGGGTACTTTAGTATTCACACAATATTTGTTTGGTTTTTTGAAACTTTTCTTAAATTTCGATCTAAAAATTAGTCTTTGCGGCCTGTTTTTTGGTTATTTCTGAGACTTATCGCAATTTTTCTGTATATTTTTGGGAATTCTTCCAGATTTTTAGAAAATTTATATGAGGTTTGAAAATATTTTTCCGGACTTCTCGAGATTTTTTGTAATCAGTGTATTCATTTGGTACCTTGAGGGAATTTTCTGTCATTTATTAAGGCACTTATCAAGACTTTTCCGATTTTTCCGGAAATATTTGGAGCTTTCCGAATTTGTTGATTTTTTTTTGGATCTTCCTGGAGTTTCCCAGTAGTTTTTTTTAGCTTTTTATTTTCTTACTCTTTAGAATTTTTTTAAATATTCACAATTTCTCACGCTTCTTCCGGATTTCTTCTAATTCCGTACTTCTTGGAAATTTTTGAAGATTTTTAGTATATTTCGGTACTCTTCCAGATTTTGTGTGATATTTGGATATTTTTCGAAGTTTCTTCAGAAATTTTAAAGATTTTTCTACATATTTTTTTTAAATATTTTCGAAATTTTTTTGTTAAGTCTTAACAGAATTCTTAGATTTTTGTATCGGATATTTCAAGGAGAAACTTGAAGGACTTTTCGATGTTTTTTGATTTAGTTAGAAAATGTTTGGGTTTAATGGTGTTACTATTTGGTTTTTCGACATAAATCATAAAAGTTTTCTTTTCACTCTGGCTTTTTCGGGAATTTTCTGTGGTTTTTTCAAGACATTACATAACTTTTCGGGGTGTACCGTTTATTTTGTGGCAGTTTTGAGATTTTATGGTTTATTCAGCACCAAAGTATGCCTTTTTAGAAATAGAGCCAGTTGGTTGAGTTAATAAAAAGTGAGAATTCATAAATGACTTGAGGGAATTTTAAGATCCCACTAAATACATCGTGAATAGGAAACTTTGTAACCAAAAAAGTGTAAAAAATTATTTCCTAAATTTTTGCCTTCAAAAATAAAAGGAAAGCAGAAATCTAACGGCGGTGCGGGCTCTGGTTTTCCGCAAAAACAAACATACTTCATGGGCACGTTATGCATACGTGAGTAGATATCCTGAAGAAAACATTTAGTCATCTTTCAAAGCAGCTCAGTGCTCTCAAATATATAAATATTTAAAATGCTTTTAAGCAGCACTCGGAAACTAAATGCATAGAGTGCTTAAAAATATTTATGAATGCTGGCAAAAAGCCCGAAACAGAGAGTGAAGAAAAACCAAACGAGTTAGTAAGAAACAGAAGGGAAGGAAAGTACAGGAAATAAATAGAAATTGGCAGCCTTTAGTGGGCAACGGCTTGGAAAAGCCTGCTAGCGATTGAACAAAAATAATGAGCAAAAGAAAGAAATAATTTCAGACAAAAATAAAATTAAAGATGTAAAGTAAAAACGTTAAAGTAGAAGAGCAAAAAAGCTCCCCTTATTTTGAGAAAAGTAGAAAGGCAACTTAAAGTTTTTGCGCTCGCCAGCTTTCACATTTTGCTACTTTCACAAAAGGCATAGATCCCCTACTCTTCCTCAACAAAAACCAGCAAGGCGCGCTATGAAATATGCGAATGAAGCCACTCAGCCATAAGCAGACAAGGCAAACACACTTGAGAAAGAAATATATAGAGAGAGTAGAGTATGTGAGTGTGTGTAGTTTAAAATGTATAAGAATAAAGTTATATATGCAGGCAGCTGTTATGAATAATGCATGGTTGTATTGTTGGGTTTTCATACGCTATGCCTAGAGGTGACTGGGTACGATCGAGTATGTGTAAGTATTCATACCCGCGCGTCACATTCGATGTATGATGAATATGACAAAGAAGCAAGTAGGAAGATCCTTAGCAAGCAGAGATGGCAAACAAAGACTTGCTACTTACATAAGCATACATATTCATTTATGCAACAAAAAGCAAGCACACACACACTCACACCGGTATGAAAAAATTGTGTCTGCGCCAAAGTAAAAGAGGGCATCAACTATTCGTATGGATGCAAGAATTATGCTGCCTGCCGGTGATATAACAATAGCAAGTAGGAAAAAAAAAACTACCTACAAATAGAGGCAAGTATCGTCGGTCAGACAGCGCCATAGTTAGTCATAATGTCGGTAACAAGAATTGAGGCACAAGGACGACTAGTCTGGTAGTTGGGTTCAGCAAACAAAGCTCAGAAACTGAGCTGGTCACCGCTGGAGGTGAGGAGGAGCGCTGTCGCCAAGTTGGCCTGGAAAAGTAGAATGTAAAAAAAGACAACTGTAACGCGTAAATAGTCAAAAGACAAAATAGGGGAAGATAAATAGGAGAAAGAAAAAGCACATAGCAATCGCATTAAGAGCAGCAAAATAGGGGAAAATAAGCACTCAGTAGATTGGCTGAAATTCCTCGACTTTCAAAAAAAGGAAAGATATGCAGAGATGAATGTAAATTCCAAAAAAATTTCCTAATTATACATACATACATACTTCTATATTTTATTTAACTACATTTACTGCTTTTTGCCAATATTGACCGCAACAAATGAGTTGGGTAATCGTTTTTATATTTTTTGATTCAAATTTATTTTGAAAGTAGCAGAGACTTGAAAGCGCATATTGCTAAAGCCCAAAATTAGATACCCAGAGCGCTATAGCACTCCCCTAGGCGGGGTTTGCATTTCAGTCCAACTATTCACCTTCTACCCTTTTTCAATGCTAGCAACTGGTACATTTATGATTACGGTGGCTCCTCCTGCATCAGCTCCAGTAGAAATTCAAATCAGAGAAATTCAAAGAGGTGGAATCAATATGGCGGACAAATTTTTAAAAAACTCCCCGGATATTCTTGAAACTCGTTATTTAGGGGTTTTTGGTGACGCTGATTACGAATTTGAAGTTATATTAGAGAAATTACAAATGGTCAATCCAAAGTGACGAACGAATTTATGAAACAAGTGCCCTTTCAAAATATTATCATACCTTCTTACATAAGCAGCATAAAACATATAAATCAAGCTTTCAGTAAAATTTTTCAGGAATATCCACTACTAAGAATAAAAAAATAGTTTTTAAGTTTTAATTTTCTGGCATTTTTTGCTCAGGAGCCATAGCGCTGCGCTCCAACAGTCGCAAGGGCCGACGGACCAAAGCTCTGGCATGCTATTCGAGAGATTCTAGTTCGAATCCTAGCGAAGAAGAATTATTTTGAGCATTTTATAAACTTTTTTTTACTGTTTTTTTTTGTTTTTTTTTTTCGTTATAGTTAGCCTAGAATCCAGCCCTCAAGAAAAATTACAAGAAATATTTTGGGGTCATTCCATTGAAAAGAGAAAACGACATAAATTTAAATATGCCCTTATTATCTCTATTTCAGTAGTAACCTGTTTTTAAATGACTACATCTCAATAGCCTATGGGAAAATATTAAAGAAATCAAAATAAGTTGTAATTTTTGTCTATGGAAATTTTTATTTCGTGCATAATTAATTTACACCAGTCACAAGGAGATGCCCCACCAGTCAGAACTTTAAATATTTTTTAACATTTCTATGCAGATTAAATAAACCTAATTTTTATTGAAAACGAAAGCGTATAATTCATATTTTACAACACAAATACATCGTTCGTAAAAATTAAGTTTTTTGGCTAAAATTCATCTTTGAGTGCACAAGGGTAAAATAAATAAATTCTAGATAAAATTCACAATTGATCACATTCTGGAGTAAAATGTCCCACTAGTCACAATGGAATGGCCCTTTTTCATTATTTCTGTTGCTTCAAAGAGCACTTTGGTTTTGCTGTGAATTTTCTTTAAGAAATAAATATACGAGCCAAAACACATTGAACAGGTCGTATCAGTACAGCAGCTGATTTGATTTTTTTTTTTTTCAGATTGCTTGATCTCGAAAACGACAAATATTTAAAATTTTTTCTCACAAAAATTCTAAATTGTTAAAATCTATTTGCATGTGAAATCTTTTTCCATACGAAACCAGCGATTGAATAGCAGCTTTTGGAACGTTCGCCCAACTCAGAAGCAACAGCGCTGATTAATGGGTCTTGCAAAGAAGGGATCAATGTTTCGAGAAGCAAACAAATTTACTCAGAAAGAAAGTTGCAACCATTCTTATTTTTTCCAATTTAAATTTTAAATTTTGTATTTAATTTTTTTTTTTTGTACTTCACGTGGCACGCTTTGATTTAGAAGAAAAAAATCAGAACAGTTTTTGACACTCTCGATGCCAGAAGCAACAACAAAACACGCGCAAATGTTGTTTTGTTCTAATGCTACTACCTGTTTGATATGTCTTGATACAAGTATTTTTTCTTTGAGAGCTGCAAACTAATTTGAGAAATTTTGATATAGGAAAATTTCTTTTCCATTTCGTGTGCGTCAATTTATATGAATTTTTCGTTTAGCTTAAGAGCTCCAAGCAGTCCGATAAAAGAAAAATGTAGGACAAATTTTAGATGAATTTCAGCGCGCTGAAACTGCTTCTCATCCCAGTGTGCGCGGTATTGTTTTTTGTTCATTGAATGCGTGTAACAGCCAAGCTCGAAAAAAAGAATCAGAACAACACTGCGTATGAGTAACAATTAACAAAGGCGGTTGAATGCTTTAAAAATACTGACGCACTGGCGTCGTGAAAATTGTTATTAAAACCGTTGGTGAGATTAAAATTAAAGTTTTTGACTAAGTGTTTGGCCGAGCTTCAATGATGATCTGTGCTGTATGGCTTAATATTTCCTTCATAACGGGAGACTGTTTTTATGAGAAGCTCTTTCACACTGGCGGCCAGAAATAGAACCTGCTAACCACACGTCTAATTAAAGCACAAAATAAATACAAACTAACAGACACCAAACACAAACGAGCAACAAACAAACCACACACCGCATAAAGAGAAACAGAAATAAAGGCATAAATCAAATATTAATAGAAATGCCGAGCAACTATACAAATACATAAAACACTCAAACAAGCGCACCAACAAAGCAAAATACAATGTAGCATCAGGTGGCTAAATTGCAAGGCTAACTGTGGCGCTGATGAGCAATTTTACTATTTTCGATGAGAGAGGAGATGGTCGTTTTAGGTGCGAAGGTGTGCGTGTGTGTGTGTGCAAGCAGTAATAATATTAATAAATGTTGCCTGCAATAAAAGCCATAACATATAAACATACATACATGTGAATATATAGCTATTCATTTATTTTTATGCGCTGTACTGCAACAATGCTAACAATCAAGAAATACTTAATAACAATATGACTGAACATACATACACGTACAGCAAAAACAAATACACAATGACAGTTGTTATGCTGCTGGAGAATAGCTGAATGTTATGCGGTGCGCACTTGGCAGCCATTCAAAATGTGTTTCAGCCAACGTGTGCGCAATTAAATACGCACACTAACAAAACGGACAAGAAGAACAGCAGCAGCAACAAAGAAGCAGTCGAGTGAAATGCACGCACTTTATAAAAAATTAAAGAAAATAAAAAATAAAACATAAAAATACACGCGTAATAATAAAGGTTGATATTGTATAGATATGTATAAATGAGCGTAACTATGTAGCTGAGCTGGAAAACGTGGAATAAATATAACAATAAACCGCTAAGCAAACGCATTTCATAAACAGCATTGTTTAGGATTTTCGTAGAAAATACTCGTAAAATAATACATATTTATTTTAGGAAGAGGTTTTATTTATTTGCAGATTCATCAACGCATAAATAATTCTTAAATGCATTTGCAAACAGTTTATGCTGATGCTGTAAGTTGATTTTTTTTTTCTTTGGAAAATTGTATGGCGAGTGACAAAGGTTGACACCCATTTTTTTTAACCCGCAGAAAAATGCATGAATTTTTGAATTTTGCGACCTACGACCAATGGGAATGAAGTAGTATCGTTTGCAGCACAAAACAAATAGTGGTCTTGGCATAGGCTCACAGACTATCAGCTCCCTGATGTTGGCTTTGGTCATAACTTCAGTGTCGAGAGCCATAAGTCGTCATCATTTCAATAAATTTCCTAATATTTCGGAGGCATTAGACGGTGATTGTGTTTTCATTGCAGCATCCACCCTCTACGACTTAACCCAAGGAGACTTGAACCTGATGACTGTATGGTCTGCGAACTGCGGAATTGTTGTAAATCGGAACTCGTTTTGTTAACTAGGAAGCATAAGGTGCCCCGCGCCACATCTCACACCCACCTGGCGATTTCTGACCGAGTCAAGTACTTGCGCTTGATTATTGAAAGCGGAAAGCGGTCGCGTCAACCTATAATCGAGGAGAGAGCAATTAAGGCTTTAGTGCCTCTATATAGCTACAGGGGGCAATAGGAAAGAGATGGACCACTTCACCCAAAGTTATTTCATGGATCTATGAGACTATAGTTAAGTCCATTATGTTCTATGGATCCCGCGTCTGATGAAATGCGCGGGAAGGGGCTAGGCTATTTAGCAGGCAGTAGCGAAACAATGGAACCAATGGAAACAATGAGGCGCTTAGGATCGCTCCAACTCTGGCCCTCAACGTCATTCCTAGCAAAGCGTCTGTAGATATCGTAGGCGAAGCAGCTACAGGAAGGGCGGCAGTCAGACTTAGGGGCACTGGTTGCATGACTAACTAGGGGTCTAAAGACTCTAGGTGACTTCGATTTAATTCCTGGTAATACGGATCACTGATTCCAGATCGCTCAGTGTTTTTTTCAGGCGGAGGTTGCTGCTGTCAAGAAAGCATTCGATTGGGTGCCGTTGTGTCGTTGGCAATGAGGAAGGTTAACAACTACTCGCACTTAAACCTATTGGGTAATACCTTAACTTACTTTCATTTCCTTTGGATTACTACTACTTATGAAGGATCTACGCAGTCCCTATAGTGACACGGTGTCTAGGTGGTCAAGGTCCTTGAAGAAATAGTTCTTCATAAATCGCTTTATTTATAGTGCGAGATACACACAATTTTCACAAATTCTACAGAAATCTTTATACGTGGCTCCAAATTTAACAGCTATGTAGCCAACAGGCTTATGCCCAGTCTGGTCCATATATTGTTAGTAGTAATCTGGACTTCTACTCACCTTATAAAACAGTAGTCTCAGTGCAGGTACTACATCTTGACACAGTTCCTAAGGCCGAAATGCCAGCAAGCTCTGTAACCCAGAAAAAATTTATAATTGCAAATATGTACTTATGTATGTTTTTTAAGGAATTGAAGACATTTTCGGTATCCCTAAAATCATACCATTTCAACTGTTTTAACTATACAAGCTGCCTCAAAATAGACCAATGTATAAATTTTATGTACGCAGGTATGAAAAAACTCGTAACTTCTATAGTTTTGGTGTTTCCATTCTCAAATTTTTATGGCGTACTCCATAAAGTTTGACAACTATTCAGTTTGAAAACAAAAATAAAAATCCAACATGGTATAGTCAATAAAAAAATAAAAAATTAATAAATGGAATTTTTTATAGCAAAAATTCTCAAGGAAAGCCGAGGTAGTTACGCACATTTTGATACCTTAACTGATTTTCTCCGCCAAATAGTTTAATAATTGCAAACACTTGAAAAAAGATATTTCTCTGTGAGTTCAAAATGTCGGGATTTTTTTCGAGATTTTCGAATAGTTATCATGACGAAATAAAAAAAGTAATGAAAAAACAATATAGTTAATCAAAAACAAAAAAAATATTGAGGTGTAAGTATCGTATGGAATGACCCGTATGTATTTAGCAAATTTAGGGCCAGGTCATGCTCATTAGTTTTTTATCAGCGTCAAAGTAAGCTGCTTAACATTTATTTCAAAAAAGGTCGTGTAAATGATCGAATATCCCAAGCTTAAAAACTACATGCAATATTTAACCGTAATTTGGAAAAAAATACATTCTTGAAAGATTTTCTTGTTTCCGTTCTAATACCTGCAAAATTATTCAGCAGCACACTTATGTAAATACTCATAAGTAATTGCTCGTTATTTATTTATTTTCTCAGCAAAACTACTTAAATCACTTTATTTTTGCAATAATTCCCCAATTAGAGAGCCGCAAGCAAATATTGCTCAAGACGATAATTGTAAATCGATTCAAATTGAATGGAAATGAAGCAAAACATACACACAATTTATGCAAATAAGAATCTACAACTAGTTGTATACCTACCAGTAGGTACGAGCGTTTGCTACATACACATCCGCATGAGTATGTGCAGATGTAAGAGTAAATAGTGCATACATTTACATCGATATTTTACACAATTTAAGTCATCAGTCAAGTGTCAAAGTCATTGGCAATCATCAAACGGAAATTATCTACCAATCGCATCATCTCTTTTATGCCCGAAATAAATATATAATCAATGAACAAATAATCGAAGGGATAATCATTTGTATTAGAAAGTGTGCAATTGACTGGCACAGGGTTGTAGAACAAAATAAGCATTAAGATAAAGCTTTATGTTGAATGAAGTCAGTAATGAAACACGCAGTCAATGTTAGCAAAAGAAAGGCAAAATAAAGGAAACAAAAAAGGAAATTTGGCTAAACTAAACCAAAAGGATGCATATATACGGTGATCATCCGTCCGTCCTTTATTTTAAAAGACAGTCCTTTATTTTAACCCCCTGTCCTATATAATTTTTTTTTTTTAATAAAGGACGTCTTTTGTCCTTTATTTCTTAAACTGTGCTTTAATTCAGCTCTGCATTTTTCGAAATTCACTGGAGCCTTCATTTTTCACTTAATTTGATCAATTTTTCTTTTCTTTTATGAAAGCTTACAATCTTGCAAGAGACCAGTTGAACCTGAATTGTGAGTTTTTATTTGATTGAATTAAATTTTTTAGTACAAGATGCAAAAAAAGTAGCAATTTTGAAGAAAATGTATTCTCCTGTTCCAGTCAATAAATGATACTTAACAAAAACTGGTTGAAATCAATTGTATGGTTTTCTCAAAACGAAAAAATTACACAAAAAAAATTTTGAAATGTTTTAAAAAAATGTTCACCAAAATGAATATTTTTTTTTTTGTTTTTTAGTAAAAATTTATTGAAAAATGAAGGCTCCGGTGAATTATGAACATTAAATTCGAATTTCGAACCCCTGTGTGCTGGCTTCATCGTGCAGTATGAATTATGGTAAACCCATTTTAGTAGCAAAGGATGGCGAAGTCCTTGAAATGGATTTGGCTTAATTTTTTGCTACAGCTGGGGAATCTGTACAATTAATTAATATAATTAACTTCTAAATATTTGATTTGAATTACGAGACAGGTAAGGTACTTTTATCATACAAGTTGTATGTACGTATTCCCAAACCACTTTGAAAAAAAAAATGTCCTTTATTTTACTTTGGTTAATATGGTCACCGTATGCATACATATAAAAGGCAATATAGGTATTAGTAAATAATATAGCTGAAAGGCATTCAATACTAAATAGATTTTGGTTGGTTTATGGCAGTCCGTTCTAGCAGCCGCCAAGTTTACAATTGGCGCGCTCTTTTACTTTTTTGATGCAATTTTTATGGAAAATATGTTTTTATATTTGCGAATTCTAGATTGCTTGATGAAATCATCTGAATTTTCTAATGAGTTTATCTACTTACGCTTATGGTAGCAACTGATAGATCCGCTAGTTAGTTGTGCTACTATCAGTGTTGCCAGAACTTTTTGAGCCAACGGCTTATTTGGCAATAAAAACGGCTAAAATGTTTCAACTAAAACTCACATGTTTTATTAAAATAAATCAGAAGTAAAAACACCAGAAAATTTATTAAACAATTTTTGGCTAACAAAGGTTACGCGTAGCTAAGTTTTACATCACAGGTCCTGTTTGTATTACTTGAATGTAAAAAATAAATAAATAACCAACTGACAGAGTTTTCTTTTTAACGGACTTCAAAAAAAGGAGGAGGTTATCAATTAGTCGGAATATTAAAAAAAATTAAAATTTGGAACACGTTAACCGATTTCTATAATTTTTTTAAAAGAATGGAGGTACCTCAGAGGTGGTCCCATACTAATTTGGTTTACATCCGATCTTTGGATCATGAAGAAATTAATGGTACTCTTAAATTTTTATATGAAAAATGAAGTAGGTTTTGGTTTTTGTGTTAAAAAATGACTTGTTTATTGAAAAATGTTTTCTTCTTATATTGCAACAGTGCAAATGTTACTTTTCGTCCTGCAAAATGGCTACATTAGCAGAAAGTATTGCACGTTTGCTTAGTTGAAAAGCAATATTTTGAGAAATGAACACGCAAACCTGTTAGAGGGCTAAGGAAGACTGGGCAACTTTATTTCGAGAAAGGAAAACGCCGTTAATTAATATCGAAAAAGCGAGCCATAGCCGAAGCCGTAAACCTTTAATTTCTTAAGTTTTTTACAATTAAACTATTTAATTTTATTTTTACGTCCATATATTCGAAACGCGTCCGTTGTTAACGACTTGCAGCCGGATTCCAACATACGCTGTCGTTAATTTTGATCGCCAAAAATTTCCAAAAGAGAAGTGCAACCTCTACAAATTGGTCTAGATAGGCTAGTTTTTCGCCAATTTATCAGCCTTCTCATTCAAAGGCCTTGAAATGCGCTACTGGATCGCTGTAAAATTAGCAAAAATATTGGTGATTTTTATAAAAAGTTTTTTAAATAATTTGAATTAGAAATATTCTTAGGTTGCTTAACCAATTGTTTGATTAATATATGTATGTACACAATATTTCTAGAGTAAAATTTGGGCATCCCTTGATTTATACATTTACGAATGGGCCCCAAACCCTATCTCGGAAAAAATTTGTTTGTACTACTCTATGCTACAGGTATCAAATAATACCTACAACAGTAGGAATATGTTCGCGTTCTTTCTCAGACATAACGGGAGACCGACACCGAGTTCCTCAGAGTAGACTTCGGCTTCTACAATGCAGTGCAACCTTGATCCGTCGTGACGGTGCATATACAGATAGCCTCATTATCGGCTACTCAGTTTCCACTCTCTACGTTATAATTGAAGTCCAGATTGTATTCCAAATGGTCTGTTGTCCTTCCTAAACGCGTTTCGTTTATTAGCAACTTGGTCCAAGTGCCTAGTAAGCCACAGTTCTGAGTGCCTGCGTCTGACAGCCAATTTGAAGATTGATTGGAAGCAGGTTGAGAATAACGCTTCTGCCGAGCAGGATTTTAGTACGCCTGTTACTCCTGCGTACGCTTTGATGTTTGTTGACATTTTACTCGTAGGCCAGACTACCAAGCCAAGTCGCTAGAATTGCTCGTAAGATATCGGTGTCCAGCTTTGGATTTTACTTAGTTCTCAGTTTTTAATGAAGGTTCTCAGGCAAGTGAAGTATGTTTTGCTTTCGCAGATATTCCACCACTGAAAGTGGGGATGTCTTTATGTCGCCAATTCTGACTAAATTTAGTGAAGAAGCAAGCAAACATTTAAACAAATATGGCAATTGACTTAAAAATTTAATAATTTATCAATAACAAGTAAGAAGGTCTAAGTTCGGGCGGAGCCGAACATTAAATACCCGGCGCAAGTATTAAATATATGTTTTTTCACCTTTCCGAAACCTTCCGCTAGATGGTAAGCCGGGGTGTATCAATTTTGAGTAAATTAGCGTCCTTCAATTTCGAAATATTGAAATTTCAAGCATTTCTGAAATTAATTGTTATATGAAAAGCGGCCGTAATTTAAGACCGATTTCAACAATTTTCAACGGTTTGCTTTTATGTGGCAAGCACAATAATCATACCGAGTTTGGTACAAATTGCTAGAACGGTTAGCGAGATACATATATGTAATCACAAGTGGGCGGTGCCACGCCCATTTTCCAAAATTTTATCATAAACGTATTTCTTGGTAAAGAATTGTTGCAACCATCAATTTTGAATAAATTAGCTTTGATATTTACTGATTTATCGAAGATTTTGTATTTCTCGAAATTACCGTTATATGGAATGTGGGCGTGGTTATTGTCCGATTTTAAAAAGTTTCGGCCATTTGGTATGCTGTACCAGGACCAACAACTGTGCCAAGTTTGGAAGAAATTTGTGCAGCGGTTACTAAGATATACACATGTCACCATAAGTGGGCGTGGCTACGCCCATTTGCCAAAATTTTAAAATATTCTTATT
The DNA here is from genome assembly GCF_013731165.1 of Rhagoletis pomonella. Classification (NCBI taxonomy): domain Eukaryota; kingdom Metazoa; phylum Arthropoda; class Insecta; order Diptera; family Tephritidae; genus Rhagoletis; species Rhagoletis pomonella. The sequence goes on along the minus strand of NW_023458567.1, from coordinate 15,126,302 downwards.
TTTCGTCTAAAACTCATTGTAAATATCAATTTTGAGTGAATAATCTTCAGTAGTTACTAAAATATCGCAGTTTTCGTATTTCTGAAAATTACCGTTATATGGGAGGTAGGCGAGTTTATTGTCCGATTTCGCCCATTTTCAATACCATCCGTCCTACGCCCAAAAGAAGTTCACGTACCAAGTTTCATTAAGATATCTCAATTTTTACTCGAGTTATCGTGTGCACAGACGGACAGACGGACGGACGGACGGACGGACAGACAGTCACCGCTTAATCGATTTCTCTTTTCATTCTGATCATTTATGTATACATTTGTCTATATCTATCTCGATTCGTTTTGCCTGTTACAAACAACCGTTATGTGAACAAAGTTATAATACCCTTGTGCACAAGTGCGCTCGGGTATAAAAAAATTGTATCTAATATTAAAGTAAGCGGAAAAAATAACAAACCCCTACTCTTTCGGTTACAAAATATACATAATTTATAGGAAAACTTTTTCTTACTGATACGAGCACTTTTTTGTGTGTATGCAACCTTGTTTATTTCCTTATTTATATCGATTACACACGACAGCTGAAATATAAATAAAAATTAATGGCAAATAACTTTGGCATACAAAAAACTGTAGAAATTAGCTGCTGAGTGTCTAAAAGGAAATTAATAGTGAAACAAAAATGAAACAGGAAAACGACAAAGGCGCATAAATTTATTGTAGACAGCCCTCGTCGCTCTTCAATTTTCGCTAAACAAACAAAAAAAAAACACAAGCAAATTGGCATTCTTTGTTTTACCATTTCAATTTGTGGCCAAAAAAGTTTTTTCATTAAAATAAAATTTTTGCCTTTATTGACTGCTGTCTATACAAAAAACTTCTGGGCCAAGTAATTTACATTAGAACTTTGGAAGAACATTTTTTACTATACTATTTGTGCATATATTAGCATACATATGTATGTAAATATATAGTACATGCTTGTTCATATTCATATATGTAGCTATATACCCCAGGATGTAGTTATTGGTAAATAGCCACCTTTGCTGACTTTAATACATTAATTTTTGTTTTTCCTATTTTTAAGACATTACAATTCAATTTCAGCTTAAAATGTTCATGTCAACTAACTACTTTTGCATACTTAAACAAGCGTAAAGTGTAAATAATACGCCTTATTTTAATTTAATGCAATACAGCAACCGGTTTCTATACTTTTTTATTTTCCATTGTACGCTGTTCAGCGCAAAATTAATTGTTGCCTTTTCTTTTATTTTCTGTATCTGCATTGCAGGTTTTCTCTCTTGGGATGTCGGCGATTGTCACGTCGATTTGGAGGAGGAACTGAATACGATAACACAGAATCCACCGGATGGAGAGGAAGCTCGTCATGGTAAGTGTGAAAAAGTTGTTTTTTTAAACTCGAAAGCAAATAACAAAGGTTTGGGATAAAGCCAAATAGGGTACAAAGGTGCAGATGTAAAGAAAGGGCATTACCCTGAGGGAAATAATAATGAAATTTAAAAATAACGAACTGGAAATAAATGAAGTAGGACACAAAAAGCACATACATGCAGTGGTGGCTAGTTAAAGATTACCAATAGCATTTTCCTGAGAGTGTATGTTTATATTAAGAGGTTCCAAAATTTATTGAAAATTACGGCTGCGATCTCCGTGTCAAAATTTCGAAGACCAATACGGCGACTAAGAGGAACACGAATGCGAAGACGATACGAACAAGAATAATAAGGCGAATATGAAGACGAATACGAAAATACGAATGCAACCAATACGAAGGCGACCACGAAGATGATTATTGAAGAGAAATACGAAGTAGAGGACCAATACGAGGGTGATTGCGAAGACAAAGACAGGGACAGCACTGAAACGAATACGAAGATGAATTCGAATGCGAAGACGAAGACGAAAATAAATACGAAAGGGAAAATAAAGACTGCATAACACGAAGACGAATATGCATACGATTCGAAGAAGAATAAGAAAACGATTGTGAAAAGGACCCGAAGACCAAGATGGAAATAAGCCAATACGGAGATGAATTCGAAAACGAATATGACGGAGAAGTCGATGATGAATACGAAGAATAACATGACAACGAAACATACTGGAATTCGAATACGAGTCGAATACGAGTGCTAATACAAAGTTTAATGTCGATGCATTCCGCAGCCGAATATGAAGACAGTGACTAAAACGAACACGACGGAGAATGCGGAAACTAATACAAGGGCGAATACGCCTTGAGGTACTCTTTAGGTACCCTTAAAAAAACATCGAAAAGCAGCTGAATTTCCTTGTAAAGAGGGAAGTCTAAAAAGTAGTGGAATAAATAAGCGAAAATCCCAATACCAGGAACAAATTTTGGAAAGTCTCGAAATAAAAGTCCTTGTATATATATCCCGAAGAGCTTTTAATGAACCTAAAAACTAGAAATTTTTTACTAAGTGCGCTTTTGGGTTTCAAAATCTAGACTTAATTCAATTCAGGCGCTGATTTACGGTCAGTGTGATAAGTTATGTCTTTCTACAGACAATTTTTTTTCGGCAAAATATGTTTTATTTCTGAGCATAATTTCTTTTTAGCCTGGTGCTTTTGGTCCAGCGTTTTTTATTTTTTTTATATTCCAGATAATGAGCTTTCAAATTACCTCTTATTTTGACCCAATCTCATCCAACGAAGCTATACTTTCACATCTAGAAACAGCAAAGGTAGAAAAGCATTGAATCAGAAGAATATAAGAGATCAGGAAGAAAAGCATTATCTTGGTAGAAGAGCACTTTCTTCGTCATTAAATTCAGTTGTTTTTGCTTGAAATCAATGGATTTGTGCGACAATTTATAGCTTACCGATCTCGTTTGAGCGATCTGAGCATTGGGCGCCAATTATACTGGTTACGCCACAACTTTACTCTTTAGACATTGAAATTAATGGTACAGAGCACCATTGTAACAAACTTTTCCATAGAATCCATGATAATTTTTTTATGCAAAAAAACTTGCTTAATGAGCGCGAAAATCCAAGTAAATCACAATCAAATCGAAATATCATGAAGATCATTGCGTATAGAAACTAGATATTAGAAGAATTCACAGATTTCCAATTAATAAGGATATTGAGAATAGTAGAAGGTAGTAGGATACACACTAGCATTCGCAAGTCCATGCACCCTAAATGAAAAACAGTCACAACTCAAAAGTTTTTAAAATGGATTTTTTCCATAAAACTCTTCACAGACAATATATCCAACATCTGACAAAATTTCTTCTTCATCACAGTCTTCTTTAACTGGAAAAATATTTTAAAACAGTTTTACTTTTTGCTTGAGCATCAACACTTTTTTTCCTCTCCTGAACACTTGGGATTTTTTGAGTTTTGACTGTTCTTCTTTTAGGGTGCGGTATGTAAATATGAACCTCGTCCCTTGGGTTACGTATACGACATGTAGTTTGACTGATCAAAAAGAATAGGCTCTAGCCTTAGCCTTAGCCTTAGGAGTCAAATTTAGTGGGAACACCGCAAACGTGATACCTGTTTTTATAATGAAAGAATAAACTAGAATGTAAAAACGGGATTTAAAAATCAGTTTATCAGTAGTAGAATGCATGGAAAGCAAAGAAGGCTTCGTGGCAACTCAGTAGTGAAACTATAAAAACAGTTTCATGAAAAGCAATGGATATAAAGTATACAAAGTATTTTTACAAGCTAATGGGATTTAACATATTTTTTACAATTCCCAGACGCATTTTAAGTACATGTATGTATGCTCATAAACTTATTTTCAGTAATAGGTATACTTTTGCAGGTGCTCATTACTTATCTTTGCAATTAAAATGCGTACTTAAGTGTGTGTATTTAAAACCGCATAATGTAGCAACTTTTGCAGTTATGCGAAAATTCCTATTTATTACATAAAATATCTTAAATCTACATACATTTGAAT
>NW_023458567.1:15115688-15122245 GCF_013731165.1 Rhagoletis pomonella | reverse complement strand
ATTCAAATGTATGTAGATTTAAGATATTTTATGTAATAAATAGGAATGCTCGCATAACTGCAAAAGTTGCTACATTATGCGGTTTTAAATACACACACTTAAGTACGCATTTTAATTGCAAAGACAAGTAATGAGCACCTACCAAAGTATACCTATTACTGAATATAAGTTTATGAGCATGTACTCAAATGCGTCTTGGAATTGTAAAAAGTATGGTAAATCACATTAGCTTATAAAAATACTTTGTATACTTTATATCCATTGCTTTTCATGAAACTCTTTTTATGGATTCACTACTGAGTTGCCACAAAGCTTTATTTGCTTTCCATGCATTCTACTACTGATAAATTGATTTTTAAATCCGTTGCATGTTTTTACATTCTAGTTTATTCTTTCATTATAAAAACAGGTATCACGTTTGCGGAGTTCCCACTAAATTTGACTCCTAAGGCTAAGTAAATCATAGAGCCTATTCTTTTTGATAAGTCGAAATACATGTCGTATACGTAACCCAAGGGACGAGGTTCATATTTACATACCGCACCCTAAAAGAAGAACAGTCAAAACTCAAAAAATCCCAAGTGTTCAGGAGAGGAAAAAAACTGTTGATGCTCAAGCAAAAAGTAAAACTGTTTTAAAATATTTTTCCAGTTAAAGAAGACTGTGATGAAGAAGAAATTTTGTCAGATGTTATATATATGGTCTGTGAAGAGTTTTATGGAAAAAAATCTATTTTTAAAACTTTTGAGTTGTGTTTTTCATTTAGGGTGCATGGACTTATTGCGAATGCTAGTGCATATTCTACTACCTTCTACTATTCTCAATATCCTTATTAATTGGAAATCTGTGAATTCTTCTAATATCTAGTTTCTATACGCAATGATCTTCATGATATTTCGATTTGATTGTGATTTACTTGGATTTTCGCGCTCATTAAGCAAGTTTTTTTGCATAAAAAAATTATCATGGATTCTATGGAAAAGTTTGCTACAATGGTGCTCTGTACCATTAATTTCAATGTCTAAAGAGTAAAGTTGTGGCGGAACCAGTACAATTGGCGCCCAATGCTCAGGTCGCTCACAGAAGGTCGCTACGCTCTAAATTGTCGCAAAAATCCATTGATTTCAGGCAAAAAGGACCGCATTTGACGACAAAGAAAGTACTCTTCTACCAAGATAATGCTTTGCTTCCTGATCTCTCATATGCTCCTGATTCAATGCTTTGCTGCCTTTCCTGTTTTTAGATGTGAAAGAATAGCTTCGTTGAATGAGATTGGGTCGAAATAAGAGGTCATTTCAAAGCTCATTATCTGGAATATAAAAAAAATTTTAAAACGCTGGACCAAAAGCACCAGGCTAAAAAGAAATTATGCTCAGAAATAAAACATATTTTGCCGAAAAAAAATTGTCTGTAGAAAGACACTAACTTATCACACTGCCCGTAAATCAGCGCCTGAATTGAATTAAGTCTAGATTTTGAAACCCAAAAGCGCACTAGTAAAAAATTTCTAGTTTTTAGGTTCATTAAAAGCTCTTCGAGATATATATACATGGAATTTTATTTCGAGACTTTCCAAAATTTGTTCATGGTATTGGGATTTTCGCTTATTTAATCTACTACCATTTAGACTTCATTACTTTACAAAGCTCTTGCCGAAATTCAGCTCCGTTTCAACGTTTTTTAAGGGACCTCAAGAGTACCTCAAGGCGTATTCGCCCTTGTATTAGTTTCCGCATTCTCCGTCGTGTTCGTTTTAGTCACTGTCTTCATATTCGGCTGCGGAATGCATCGACATTAAACTTTGTATTAGTATTCGTATTCGACTCGTATTCGTATTTCAGTTCGTATTCGTAGTCATGTTCTTCTTCGTATTCATCTTCGACTTCGTAGTCATATTCGTTTTCGAATTCATCTCCGTATTGGCTTCTTTTCGTCTTAGTTTTCGTATCCCTTTCACAATCGTATTCTTATTCCTCTTGGGGTCGTATGCATATTCGTCTTCGTATTATGCAGTCTTTATTTTCCCTTTCGTATTTATTTTCGTCTTCGCATTCGTCTTCGTATTCGCTTCAGTGCTGTCCTTGCATTTGTCTTCGCAATCACCTTCGTATTGGCCCTCTATTTCGTATTTCTCTTCAATAATCATCTTCGTGGTCGCCTTCGTATTGGTTACATTCGTATTTTCGTATTCGTCTCCATATTCGCCTTATAATTATTGTTCGTATCCGTCTTCGTATTCGTGTTCCTCTTAGTCGCCGTATTGGTCTTCGAAATTTTGACATGGAGATTGCAGCCGTAATTTTCAATTAATTTTTGGAACCTCTTAACATAAACATAGATTCTCAGGAAAATGCTATCGGTAATCTTTAACTAGCCACCACTGCATGTATTTATGTGCTTTTTTATGTCCTATTTCATTTATTTCTATTTCGTTATTTTTAAATTTAATTATTATTTCCCTCAGGATAATGCCCTTTCTTCACATCTGCCCCTTTGTACCCTATTTGGCTTTATCCCAAACCTTTGTTATTTGCTTTTGAGTTTAAAAAAACAACTTTTTCACACTTACCATGACGAGCTTCCTCTCCATCCGGTGGATTCTGTGTTATCGTATTCAGTTCCTCCTCCAAATCGACGTGACAATCGCCGACATCCCATGAGAGAAAACCTGCAATGCAGATACAGAAAATAAAAGAAAAGGCAACAATTAATTTTGCGCTGAACAGCGTACAATGGAAAATAAAAAAGTATAGAGACCGGTTGCTGTATTGCATTAAATTAAAAGAAGGCGTATTATTTACACTTTACGCTGGTTTAAGTATGCAAAAATATTTAGTTGACATAAACATTTGAAGCTGAAATTGAAAAAGTTGAATAACGAAAAATCTTAAGTAGGTATGTAAAAGTAATGCCTTAGAAATAGGAAAAACAAAAATACATATATTAAAGTCAGCAAAGGGGGCTGGGGCTGTTTACCAATAACTACATCTTGGGGTATATAGCTACATATATGAATATGAACAAGCATGTACTATATATTTACATACATATGTATGCTAATATATGCACAAATAGTATAGTATAAAATGTTCTTCCAAAGTTCTAATGTAAATTACTTGGCCCAGAAGTTTTTTGTATAGACAGCAGTCAATAAAGGCAAAAATTTTATTTTAATGAAAAAACTTTTTTGGCACACAAATTGAAATGGTAAAACAAAGAAAGCCAATTTGCTTGTGCTTTTTTTTGTTTGTTTAGCAAAAATTGAAGAGCGACAAGGGCTGTCTACAATAAATTTATGCGCCTTTGTCGTTTTCCTGTTTCATTTTTGTTTCACTATTAATTTCCTTTTAGACACTCAGCAACTAATTTCCACAGTTTTTTGTATGCCAAAGTTATTTGCCATTAATTTTTATTTATATTTCAACTGTCGTGTGTAATCGATATAAACAGTGAAATCAACAAAGTTGCATACACACAGAAAAGTGCTGGCATCAGTTTTCCTATAAATTATGTATATTTTGTAACCGAAAGAATACGTTTTGTTAATTTTTCCGCTATCTTTAATATTGGAAGACATTTTTTTATTGATTAAATATGAAATTTTTAAGTAAATTGCATTTTTAAGTAGTTTTATTTGTGTAAATGTTTGCTTTCTTCTGCAGTAAATTCGGTCAGAATTTCCGATATAAAGATGTCTCTACTTTCAGTGGTCTTGCTTCACGGAGCCGTCATACTTCACTTGCCAGAAAACCTTCATCAAAAACTGGAAACTAGGTAAAACTCAAACCTGCATGCCAATATCCTACGATCAGTTCTAGCTACGTGGCTTGGTAGTCTGGCCTACGAGTATAATGTCAACAAACATCAAAGCATACGCAGGAGTAACAGGCGTACTAAGATCCTGCTCGACAGAAGCGCTATTCTCAAGCTGCTCCCAATCGATCTTCAATTTGGCTGTCAGACGCAGGCACTCAGAACTGTGGCTTACTAGGCACTTCGATGCCAGGTGCTAGTAAACGAAACGCGTGTAGGAAGGACAACAGACCATTTGGCATACAATCTGGACTTCAATTATATCGTAGAGAGTGTAAACTGAGCAGCCGATAATGAGGCTATCTGTATATACACCGTCGCGACGGATCAAGGTTGCACTGCATTGTAGAAGCCGAAGTCTACTCTGAAGAACTCGGTGTCGGTCTCTCGCTATGTCTGAGAAAGAACGCGAACATATTCCTACTGTTGTAGGTATTATTTGATACCTGTAGCATAGAGTGGTACAAACAAATGTTTTCCGAGATAGGGTTTGGGGCCCATTCGTAAATGTATAGATCAAGAGATGCCCAAATTTTACTCTAGAAATATTGTGTACATACATATATTAATCAAATAATTGGTTAAGCAACCTAAGAATATTTCTAATTCAAATTATTTAAAAACCTTTTTTAAAAAATCACCTATATTTTTGCTAGTTTTACAGCGATCCAGTAGCGCATTTCAAGACCTTTGAGCACCCTATATTGGTTACAGTAGAAAACTGATAGTTGGTATAGATATTACAAATATCAAAAGGAAAAAACTAAGGGACCCGTTTTATAGGATGGCATTTTTCCCCCTCAAAACAAAAACTGGACCACTCTACTATAGCATCTTAGGTAACAAAGTTGAACACAAAAATAAATGCCAAATATAATCTGATAGCCAGACAGTGCTATTAGCAACATCATCTACGTTTACCAAATCTAAGCTGCTGGAATACAAAATAGAATTACTTCGCTGTCTCAGGGAATGACGGTAGCGGACATGGAAACATCGAAGTCAATGAGAAGGTTGACAAATTGGCGAAAAATTTGCCTATCTAGACCAATCAGCAGCGGTTGCGGTTCTTTTGAAAATTTTTGGCGATCAAAATTAGGGATAGCGAATGTTGGAATCCAGCTGCAGGTCGTTAACAACATTTTTCAATAAACAAGTAATTTTTTAACCCAAAAACCAAAACCGACTTCATTTCTCATATAAAAATTTAAGAGTACCATTAATTTCTTCATGATCCAAAGATCGGATGTAAACCAAATTAGTATGGGACCACCTCTGAGGTACCACCTTTCTTTTAAAAAAATTATAGAAATCGGTTAACGTGTTCCAAATTTTAATTTTTTTAATATTCCGACGAATTAATAACCTCCTCTCTTTTTGAAGTCGGTTAAAAAGAAAACTCTGTCAGTTGGTTATTTATTTATTTTTTACATTCAAGTAATACAAACAGGACCTGTGATGTAAAACTTAGCTACGCGTAACCTTTGTTAGCCAAAAATTGTTTAATAAATTTTCTGGTGTTTTTACTTCTGATTTATTTTAATAAAACATGTGAGTTTTAGTTGAAACGTTTTAGCCGTTTTTATTGCCAAATTAGCCATAGGAGTATTTGTATGAAAAAGCCGGTCATAAGTCGAATTAAAAAAATATGTTTAATCTCATCACAGAAACTATTTTCTTGAAGGTAGATAATCGGTTTATCAAATAGCAGACGCCAGAATTTTCACAGCGTTTAGTGTCTGAGCATTGTTCATTGGAACCTAGTCATTGTTTTAACCATAAATCTTTGTTCTCGTCAATCCTAGATTTCCATAGTGTGTAATGGTTAACTGTGCTTTTGTTTTGTGAAGTAAACGAAAAAATCTTTTTGGACATGGAAGGGCAAGGTATGTACTTTATAATAACAATTTATTTTTTTAATTTCATGCCAAGACTGCACCCTAAGTGAGGATTTTTAAGTCCCAGTAAAAAGTAATTTTTTTTTAACTAAAATTTATCAAACAGTAGTGTTTTTAAATAGGCGTCGGACCTTGTCAAGTAAAATTGTTAGCGTGATCATAATATTTGGACCCTTTTTGAATATAAACGGGAATAAAATTGTCCCCACATGTCCACAATTTTGTTTTCTCAGTTCTCAAAGTATGCACTGCAAAAACAGGTGTCTTGGCAAAAATCAATTGTCCTCGCTTTTATGATAATTTTTTTTACATGTCCTCTGTAAAGACAGTAGGAATGTCTTTGTCCAATTTCCTAAACGTGTTTTCACAGCCGACTGAATATAAATGCTCAAAACATAACCTAAAAACGTTGTTCTGTTGAAATACAGCGAAATTTGCATTCATTTTGTAAATTTTGGAAAAATTGTATTAAACTATCAATTAAACATTTTATTTAATTATAAAAACGATCTTCATTTTAAAATTAAGTGTGAAAAATCACTTTTCTCGTTTTCTCGATAATGTCATTAGGTTAGGTTTTTGTCGGTTGGCAAACCTGATTTTCATTAAAATAGAAATTAAGACATTTATTTTTAAAAGACATTATCAAAACGTCTACTTTATTAAAAAAAGACAATTTGAAAACATGTGTTTTTGCAATGTGGATAAACCTTTTAATTGATTCTTCAATTGTAATACTTTGACTTTGTTTTTTAACAGGAGCTGCACTAGCAAAAAGAAAAATAAAAAAAAATAAAAGCCGTTTTCTGAAGAGGCAAAGAAACTCCTGATTCCGAGTACACCGAC
>NW_023458567.1:15109042-15115588 GCF_013731165.1 Rhagoletis pomonella | reverse complement strand
TCTTTCAATTACTTTTCGAAAGACAGTAAAGAGCTTTTAAGATAGTTTCCAGAATTGACAATTGTCTTACGAAAGACTTTTTCTCTTTCAAAAGACTGTGGTGAGTTTAAAGATTGTTGGCAGAATCGTCCTGTAAGTGTCAATTATAATCAGTCCTGAAAACAACTGACAGAGAAGGGCCAGTAATTAGGCAGGCCTCGTTATCTGCATAGACCCGGATAAATATTTTAGAGGCGTCAACACTGACCAGCAGGGTACCAACTACCAAGCACCAAAGCAAGGACGAAAGCACACCGCACTGAGGACAGCGCCAATGAACTCCGCACTTGAGATATTGACGCCCTTCTGCCTAAAGAGTAACGAACCTCTGCAACCAGATTTTACTGAGCCGTTTCGCAAGATTTCCCTTCTTTCTTTTTTTATTTGAATCTTCAAACTTATACGAAAAAATATATATTATATATATTTTATATATATAACAAGAGGGTATTTTCAAATTGTTAGGGTAGTGCATAGTTATTACTTACTGATGTTTTTTTCGCTCAAATTTTACAAAAAGGAGTTAGCAGCTTTTACCGCGGTGGCGACATGTATATATACATATACATATACTACATAGTATAAGTTTGTATAATCGTATTCGCATACATTGCCCTATACCCCTTTTGTATGTATGTATCTATATATGTAAGCGCGTGTGTTAAAATTATGTATGTATTTCTAGTAGCCAGCAGTGACAGCAGCGATAAGCCGCAGAAGATTAATTGTTTTGCTTGTAGTACATAGATGACTGTCAGCCTCTAACACTCATGCTTTTGCCCTAGGACCTATTGTGTGGGAATTCAAGAAGCACAAGGAAGTATGCATACTTACACATTGAGGTTAAACTAAAGCTGACTGAAACTCAGACTGGGTCAGTGGTTTGAGAAAATCGTTGATAATTTTTAAAGAACTTAAAGTAACCATGTAGTAGAAAAGGACGAAACTAGAGTAGGCTTGAGGAAATTTAGTGAAAAGACTTGAAGAACACGATTGCGTGGAAATATTTTAAATTTTAATAAAAGGAATTAAATATAGAAAATAAAATAAAATCTCTAAAGTAAATATGGGAATTAACTTCGTAGCGGGAGATAAATTTTGCTTAAGGAAAATCTCTCACAAAATTTTTTAAGAAAGACTTAGGGTACTCACAGTTTACTTCTAAAGTTAAAAGGTGGCAACTTTAACAAGATAACACACTCGAACTGTGAGCAACCCTTATGTTTAAATAAAGTATTAAGTTGATCAACAATACCACGCATTGCTAGACCGTTTGCCTTTCACGCGTTTGTGTTTAGAGAGCATCAACAAACCACATACATATTTCTCTCTATTCTCTCTTCTCTTTTTTATACTCAGCTAGCAAGAATGATAGAATACAAGATTGCGCCGATCAGAGAGGATTTTTGAGAATAACTTTTGAGTGGCGTCACACTGGTGCAATCGCGAGAGAGAAATGCCAAAACGTGAGCAAGAATGGAAGAAGAAGAAAAAATGTTGCAAGGAACACGTAAAAAAGTTGCACAAGTGTGAAGTCATGCAAACAACGATTATGTCAAATTCGTTAAGAGAGGAATAGCGGTCCGAGATCGGCGCAACCTTTGTATTCTCTCAATCGTGCTCAGCTAGCACCACGATCCAGAAAATAAAGGTCGCGCCATTCGCGGACCGCTAACCCTCTCTTCGTCGATTTGACAGCATCCACCTAATCGCTGACGTCATAAAATACTTTTGTTTACATTCCCTGTTGCCAACTTCATGCTTTTCGCACCAAATTTAGTGGGTATTCAAAACACGAAAATTTTTAAGTTTGGTGCTTGGCCCGTTTTTGGTGCTTTTGTTTTTAGTTTGAAGACACCAAATTAGAAAATCTTAAAAAAATGGAATCAAAATTTATAGCAATCGTAAGTGTGGTAAGCAACTTTACAAAAATTTAAACTAAATCAGGGCACAGTGACAATCATAAGCGACAACAAAATATGTGGCAGCACCTTCAATCATGCCAGAAGAAATCAACCGTCGTGCAAGAAACATTGATTTTTATTAATTTGAATCGGCATCCTTACAGTAAAATTATGTATGCATATAAAGTCTATAAAATACACCAATAAAAATTTGGTGCTTTTTCAAATTCAAAACTTGGCAATACTGCCTTTTGTCCGATGCTTCCTCTTTTTCTTGTCGAGTTCGTCTTGCTCTCTCATTCTGGTATTTATTGACGTCACGGCCAGTTGCTCTCAGCTCGATTGGCGCAATCTTGTATTCTATCATTCTTGAGCTAGCACAGCGCAAAAATAAAAAAAAAAATAACCTTTGCCAGCTCCAAAGCGAAATTCATGTATGTATGTACAAGCAGCGATAGATGCCAGTTTAACACAGAACATAAACATGAGACAAAGTCTAGTAATTTTGCCCAAAAGTGTTATCTTTAATTAGTATGGGAACCAACAACAAACAAAGTTACCACATGGTAAAATGTTTTAAAGTTACCAGGTGGCAAAATTAACACAGTAGATAATATAGAACTGTGAGTACCCTAACTGTTTCTAATTTCTACTAAGTAGTTTCACCTGCATTATCAAACGCATAATCATACCTTTTTAGCATTTAATAAAACACTGAATTTCAACAGCATAATCACGAAGAATTATGCTGAAGAAGCCATAATTCAGTCATTATTTCACTGATTTTATAAATTAAATAAGCAACAGCAAAAGCACAGCAGACATTCGTTATAAAGTAGCAGCAGCTGCAAGAGAATTCTTTATGGTACTGAAGAAAGAAGATATATCTGACATATGTATGTATGTATATGCATAGGTCCATGTACATATACATAAACCGCTGTACTTAACGTATACCTTCACTTCTACAAAATTTAAATGACAATTTTAATGATCATTTAAAGTATGCGATGTTTATGCGCCACCAGGTGTCACGGCTTCAGTTCACGCAACACGAATACAAACTCGTTTATACGCACATATGTATGTACATACAAGTAGGCATACGTTTGACATAAGCGTACTTGAATACGTGCTTATTTTCTTATTACCAGCTCTTTGGTGTCAGTTTGGTGTGCAAAACAGCTGCTCTGCGCTAATAATTTTAAATCAAATAAAGTAGGAATTATGGCTTTTCCAAGAGCGTAGTTATGACACTTAAAGTGTATAGAGGTGAATGTTTCTTATAGTTGAAATGACATCTGAAAAATATACGCTTTGATTTAATGAGTAAAAGTTGGAATATTAATGAAAAACGTTGACTTGAATAATATATGTACATTAGACTTCATCGCCAAAAAAAAAGTTGCGGTTTTCCGCCGGGATTACAAAATTTATTATATTTAAAGACGTCCGCCAAAATATTTCGGAAAAACATTAAGATTTAAGTCAGCTGGACCGATTTGAAAATACCTCCAAAAATGGAGTTTTTTATGAATAAAAATAGTTTCTTAAAGAACTTTTTGAAAAAAGTCCCCTCAGATGACAAAACAGATTAAGCTTAAAAACGCTACATAAAAATATTTAAAAATCTTTTCAACGGCATCGTAAGAATGAGATTTGAGATGTTGTTTTTTTACTTTTTTCAAAGATTGATTTACGAAAAACTTGAATAACTGGGCCGAAACTATTCTGATTCTGTCATTCGTACCCCAATTTGCCATTTTTTGGTCCAACTGTTTATTAAGAAGAAAAATCACGTTTTCACACAAACAAACTCACAAATTACTCTGAATCGAGCTGGTTTTGCGGGTCACTAAATGGCCCAAATTCCTTTTCTCGAAGGAGGAAACAAGCAAAGTATCTTAGCTATTTCTGCTACTACAAAAAAAATCGGTACTAGTTTTCCATTGGAATTATAAAATCTATTATACTTTAAGACGTCCACCCAAATATTTCGGAAAAATATTAAGATTTACGTCAGCTGGACCGATTTGAAAATACCTCTGAAAATGGAATTTTTTATGAATAAAAATAGTTCCTTAAAGATATATTTTGAAAAAATCCCCTCAAATGACAAAACGGTTTAAGCTTAAAAAATTTGCATTAAATAATTTAAAAAAAAAATTTGAACGGAACGGAATCGTGATGATGAGATTTTTGAACTTTTTTCAAAAATTGGTATAAGAAAAACTTGAATAACTGAACCTAAACTCTTCCGAGGTGTCATTGGAAAGGTATTTTCTCACCCTTTTTATTTCTTTGCTAATAAGCTAATTCAAAGGATAAAAGAGAAAGGTAGAATAAACGAGCGTCATTCAAAGTTGAATTAAGATGTGTTGGTATTTGAAAAAAAAAATTCAACAAACTTTCGTAAAAATTTTTAATTCGACTTTCGAGAAAGATTTTGAGTATGCCGTTTTGTAGCCCACTCAATTCTACTATAATAAAGTGCAAGTCTCAAGTGTCTACAAATTTTCGTTTTAGAATTTTTTTGGCTTCCCTGGGTTCGTCGTACGATACCAACTGTTCTCACTCTTCGATATTCAGTGCTAAGAGAATGTCATTGCCACTCTAATTAGACGCAGGTTTGAAGACATCATCCCAAAACTGCGTACAGAGCACGCTGACCACAGTCGCCAAATAATGCCATCAAAACAAGAAGAATACTACCAAATTTTTTTTTAAGAAACAAGACCAACTACTTGAACCGTTTTTTCAAGTAGTTAAGACACATGTTTCTAAAGAAATCAGATTGCAGAGTTATCTCTGATGACACGATCTCACTTGAACCTTTTAGAAGCTAATGGTGAGAAACTGTGGCATCAATGATTTCAATTTCCCAGTTGGATGTGTGAAACCATTTCAAAATCCTTTCTTACATACGCCGCGCGCTACTGGCGGAAGAAAACGGAAGTTAAGTAAAATATAAGATGGCCTCAGCAAGTTCCAAGTACTTGCAAGTGCGGGTGTCATGGGGCAGTGTGAAAAATACCCACCGCTGCGTTTCTAGGTCTGGCTCCCATGCAAATCGAATCAAGAAAGAGGTGCTACTGTTCAGCATAAGCATTAGCGCTAGGGAGACAATACTGAAATTTATAGAACAAGAGGAGGAACAAGAGGAGACACATCTACAACACTATGAAAACAGGACGGCGTCCCACGCATTAAAACCACACGAGATTTCCTTAAATCTTGTGTAGAATTGTCTCCTGATCTTATAACTCATCGCATCCGGAAGCCATGTTTACCTCACTTGAGTGCCAGGACATAGCGGAATCATGATCAACGAAGAAACAAATATTCCCGCTAAGGAAAATGATGCACAGGAGTTCTAATGATTTTCATCTGACATGGAGCTACTTCAGGTGAAATTGCTACATCTGGATGAAGAAAGAAGCACAGCATTACTGGACAAGAACGGAAGGTAACAGACAGGCAAAACCATTTATCCCCTCAGAATTTCTACAGGCTGTCTTAGTAGTCACTGTAGGGTAAAGAAGCACATGTCAAACCAGGCAATTGTTTGCTCCAACCTATGCAGGTAGTGTAGTAATAAACCGAAAAGAGCAGCCTAGGATCGCCGTACGCATGACCCATATAGCATTCAGAGACCTTGCGATTGCCTCGCTGATTGTCATACTAAATGATGGAGGTATGACTAGTGAAAGTTATCAGCAATGGTGCGACAATTGATGCTGGTATCGACAGAATATCGCTGGCTCTCGCCTACAACAATAACTGCTGCCAGTAGTGGTGACATTCGGCTGTTCGTTGGTGCCGGTGTAAGCTCAGATAGCGACCAGTGAATGTTAGTGTGACGCTAACACGCTGAGAGTATCAGTGGAGCACAACGGATGTACGAGTGGGTCGCACTTTGGTTTTCGGTGCTAGCGATGGATTGCCAACGATGTGTGATTGAACTGGTGGCGGTCTACGAAAAGCGTTCATTCGTATGCACCGCCAGCGTCTCTTAATCGAACACTACCAACGTAGATGCTGGGATAGTTGGCGAGTTGCTAGAGGATTATGGCATCTGCAAAAGTAGTGATAACTAATCTTATATTTAGTCTCAAAATCCACCCAAAAATGTCTACGCTGTCACGTAAGGAGCTCGCTTATATAAAGCAGCAAACGAAGTTCGCATGCCAGTAGTCTGTTTAACCGCTGTATACGCACTATATACTTTTGCATTTCGGGTTCATAAAATTGGCGTCCTTGACATGTTCTGAGCATATAATTTTTATGTATTTTTTATTTTGAATTTCTGACCTAGAAAGTACGAACATTTCAGGTAAATTTGACTACATATCCTGGTTTGAATAAATTTTTATTTTACGAATTTTACTCATTATATATATTTTTACTTTTTTATTTTCCATGTATTTTTTTAATTTCTTTTATCTGCATACATCTCATACCTCATCCTCCCACCCTACCATGTGTCGCTTGCTAGTTAAATTTTCCGCAAGAGCAATTTTGCAAAGTACATTCATGCGATTAACTCAACCAAACCACACTTGGCAAGCGAGTACTTTAATAAAATGTGAGAAAAGCTTAGAAA
>NW_023458567.1:15081148-15108942 GCF_013731165.1 Rhagoletis pomonella | reverse complement strand
CAACAAATAATAACAAGCACCTCTGCACACTCAGTTAGAGGCGAAGTATTTTTACGTGCTTTCAAATGCTCAGTTTGAATTACATTTCCTAAGTAAACGGGTTTTGCAGGACAGCAAACCGAAACGACTGACTTACCATGCTTATCTTAGATAAACCAAGTGCTAAAATTTGTCCATTGAAGAGTCCAATTAGCACAGTTAAATCCACACTCTGTATCCCTGATAGACTGTAGAGAGGCAAAGGTGAACCACCTCTGTTGGACTTACATAAGATAAACGGATTTCTGAGCATAAGACAGTTGTCAGAGAAAATTCTCTGCTACAGACTCAAAGAAGGGATGCAAATATAGCGAATCGAGAGTTCGAGATTGAAAAATTATCGTGCCACAAACCTGCCTGTCAGCATTTCAAAATATTCAAACTCATGGCTCTTTGCCTTCTTCTTATACCCGAGCGCACTTGTGCACAAGGGTATTATAACTTTGTTCACATAACGGTTGTTTGTAACAGGCAAAACAAATCGAGATAGATATAGACAAATGTATACATAAATGATCAGAATAAAAAGAGAAATCGATTAAGCGGTGACTGTCTGTCCGTCCGTCCGTCCGTCTGTCCGTCCGTTTGTGCACACGATAACTCCAGTAAAAATTAAGATATCTTAACGAAACTTGGTACGTGTACTTCTTTCGGGCGTAGGACAGATGGTATTGAAAATGGGCAAAATCGGACAATAACCACGCCTACCTCCCATATAACGGTAATTTTCAGAAATACAAAAACTGCGATATTTTAGTAACTACTGAAGATAATTCACTCAAAATTAATATTTATAATAAATTTTAGACGAAAAATAAGAATATTAACATTTTTTTGAAAATGGGCGTAGCCACGCCCACTTATGGTTACATGTGTATATCTTGGTAACCGCTGCATCAATTTATTCCAAACTTGGCACAGTTGTTGGCCCTGGTACACGCCCACATCCCATATAACGGTAATTTCGAGAAATACGAAATCCTCGATAAATCAGTAAATATTAAAGGTAATTTATTCAAAATGATGGTTGCAACAATTCTTTGCCAGGAAATACGTTTATGATAAAATTTTGAAAAATGGGCGTGGCACCGCCCACTTATGATCACATATATATATATCGGTAACCGTTCTACCAATTTGTACCAAACTCGGTATTTTTATTGTGCTTGCCACATAAAAGTAAACCATTGAAAATTGTTGAAATCGGACTAAAATTACGGCCGCTTTTCATATAACGGTAAATTTCAGAAATGCTTGAAATTTCAATATTTTGAAATTTAAGGACGCTAGTTTACTTAAAATTTATACACGCCGGCTTATCATGTAGCGGTAGCTTTCGGAAAGGTGGAAAACATATATTTAATAATTACGCCGGGTATTTAATGTTCGGCTCCGCCCGAACTTAGACTTTCTTACTTGTTTTCTTATAAAAAATTGCCGCATGCTACGGAGTCTGCTTCGGGGTGGCTTGGAAGCTGTTCCTAAGTGGTTGATAGTAGCCAACCGCAGCGGTCCGAAGAGAGTCAATGAGTCAATGAGAAGTTCTTATCTATGAGAAGTTTCTCTAGCCGAGATTCAGAGTCATAAGTTCTCGGATGTGGTTTGTTTCTATAGCTTTTCGACGTCGAGCTTTGGTCGCTTCTCTTTGATCATGGGACGGCAAAATGTTTTTATATAGCTTTCGATGCTGCTGTAAGGCATTAATAAATAACTACTATGTTCCTGCCTGCGACGAAGTCGATGCGCCTCTCTCCTCTCTCTGCCGGAGTTGTTGTCATGGAGACTGACGGAATTGGCAATTCGTTCACTGATGTAGGTGAACTTGGATACCAGCTGTCGAGGTCTCCGCTAAACTACAAATCTCACAATCCCGTCCAGCAATCATGCTCCGCTCATCGTATTACCTGTACTGTGGTGGTGTCAGCCAGGTATTTCTCTAAGCAAGCCAGCAGTGAGATAGAAGCATATTTCCTATGGAGGCTACACATATTCCTCAAGCTCATGTCCGTAAAGCGTACTCCTCCTTTCGTGTGGTCGGTCGTCAAATATTGGGGGGTATGGGGGTAATTAACCGAGGCTCTTTTGGGGTTTCCATTGGATCTGTTTTTTTTTTGTAGGAGAATTTTTGAACTTGATCATTTATATAGAGAGCCGAGTCTAAAGCTGAAGAAATGTTGCTGAGTTTGGTGGGCCCTTAAACCGAATTAGTTGGAGTAGCCTCATTGAAGCCTCCACTCTTTACACCAAGAACCAGCCAAATCACTGAATTGGTGGACCACCCGTCTTAAATCGCTAATTCGAGAGACAATTATTGCTTTCTTATTTCCTTAATTTCGAAAAAAGTGTGGGATCAATGTTTTAAATAGCCTACTACACTGAGAAAAGAGTTTAGTTACGTTAACTAAATATATTTATGTCAATACATGATTTGGTAATGGTAGTTTCACTATTTGTTTATAGTTATCAAATCATGTGTTGAGCGTTAGGTAGGAAATACTCGTGTATGTATGTACATTATGGTGGTAAAAAAAATTTAAACTGTTAACCTCTCACCCCTTACGATTTTTGTAAGTGGTAAAAGATAATTCTCGTATTCTTCAGGAAAAAAGATATTTAGAACTGTCTCAAAGCCTATGAAGTTTTCTATGTATTTTATATCGGGGGGAAAACACTTAGGGAGTGTGTGAATCGGTAACAAAGTTTGCGGCAAGTAAATTTTTGACAACTATGAGGTGAATAAAATTTCAGTAGCTCATGAGGCTAGTGAACATTTTGACAAATGCATAGAAAATTTTGACAATCGCAAAGATTTTTGCTGTGTGTAATTTTTCGTAAAAGAAATTCTCTAATTTATGGAATCCAATCAGTGATGGTAGATGTTTCCTTAAAATATTAATTTCGCTTCAATTTGTAATAGTTTATTCCGAATAAGTCTGCGATTATCAAAATTTACTTCTGTCAAAAAAGATTTAATTTCACACAGCAGATTGGCAAAACTGTCTCACCATAGCAAAAATATTATTCA
This sequence comes from Rhagoletis pomonella, assembly GCF_013731165.1. Classification (NCBI taxonomy): domain Eukaryota; kingdom Metazoa; phylum Arthropoda; class Insecta; order Diptera; family Tephritidae; genus Rhagoletis; species Rhagoletis pomonella. The sequence goes on along the minus strand of NW_023458567.1, from coordinate 15,105,878 downwards.
ACAGCTTTCCCCATAGAACTTTGTTACCTATTCACACACGCCCTTATTCGTAGAAATGGTTTAAAATCAAAACAAATTTTAAAAACGAAAAAATTATATTTTTCAAATTTTGGACCACACTAACGTACATGTATAGAGGAGCGCTCGGTAAATTTTCTTCGCAAATTCAATACAAATTTAGAAAAACGTAAAAATTAAATTTTTCAATATTTGGACCACACTAATGTACATGTACAGAGGAGCGCTCGGTAAATTTTCTTCACAATATTTTTTCTTTTAGCGCTTTCCCGTAGAAATGGTATACAATTCTTGAAAATCAAAAAAACAAATTTTATAAACGAAAAAATTATATTTTTCAATTTAGAAAAATCCTAGGGGGTGAGAGTTCAATATAGGTAAAATTTTGACTTACCTGCAATATCCAGGAACCATTGCCAGAGAACGTATAGCCAGCGTGTATTATGTGACGATGCCGTGTAAAACTACTCAGCAAATTACGCATACACTGTATAAGTGTATTGTACTGAGGATGTATTAGCACTTCAGTGACTAGATTTTCACTAGCATACTGAATGAGTCGTTCGCCTGCAAAGAGAGAGGAGAAACAAAAATTGCAAATCAAATTAATTATATACTTTCAAAGGACTTACGTAAATACTTAGGTGAAAAAAAAACCTAAATTTAGTACAACGCTCTTTTTTGTGAACCTTTCAACAATTTGGGCGCTCATTAATAACCTAATAAATATTAAATTTCAGTGAAAACGCAGAAAAATACAAACAGGTGAGTGATTAATGATTCATTTGGTGTTTTAATTAAGTACATACATATGTAGCTTGGAATGAAGCAGGCTCAGCTGAAGTGCACTAAATTCATGAACTCTCAACCTCTGGCTTGTGTCAGATAGAATATAGCCACAAGTCTATCCATGAGACTTTCCATCACAGAAAAACTGTATCCTTAGTGCAGTGCACGAAAGCTTTTGGAGTCGGCGTTGCTTAGCCTACGGTGTCTGAGCCCGCTGTACTAGTCGTAATCGGCACGACGTCTATAGAACTACTAGCCCAACAGAGAAAGAGTTTATGGTATCTAATAAAACAAAGAGAGGAAAGGAATACAAGTCTAATAAAAAAGGAGTCAGGCTTCGATGTAAATATGTACTGTGAAACGATTTTCCACCATTCCTCGTCAAATTAGGTTTGAAGACAAACCGCTTCCGGCGTTTTGCCATCTTCATGGTCATTTTTTATACTGCCATGCTTCATTCGCTTACAGAGTGGCAAGAACAGTCAAACGCTAGGGAAGTAGACGGTTGAATTATTTAATATCAGTATTGGAATGCGCGGTCAACATAATAATCAGAAGCTGTGCTGAAATTATGCTCCGGGCGAGAAAGCTTGACCAGGGCGCACGCTTACCGACTTAAACTTATTTAATGGGAGAAGTGGTTCCAGGGTGGGCGACGGTTTCTAATGTTGTTTAGGCTCCTACTACAGCTTTAACGATACATTATCTTATTATATTAAACGAGCAATTCTTTTATATATATGTACATATCCATAGGGTTCTAGGAAACGGCTCTAACGATTCTGATGAAATTTTGTACACAAATAATGTTTTGGATTCTAAGGTTATCTGAATAGGAATTATTTCCGAGAAGACTCGTATAAGGTTGCCACCTATTCGAAATTAGTTACAAATTGATTAAAACATCATAATATGGGTATCAAATGGTACGTATTTTAAAGATCTTTAATTCAAAAATATTTTTAATAAGGTGCCACCTATTTTGAATCGCATATTTGTTTAATTTTTTGTTTAGAAAAAAAGGTAAATTATTACTATCATGGGGACCAAGAGAAGGTTCTTAAACAATGCTTTCCCTATATACAAAATATTATCTCTTAGGATAATAGTGTAAGGTTGCCACTTATTTTCGATTCTACACAATTTATTTAAAACACCGCAATATGGATATCAAATGAAAGGTATTGTTGGGAACTTTGGTCAGAAATCAGGGTTGCTACGCTTCATAATTTCAATAAAATTTTTTTTATGTATACATAGTACATATACGATCAAGATATGTACCATTCATTCCAGCGTATTTCGGAATAGGGTTTACACCTAAATTTTGGAGTAAGAAATTTACTTAGTAGATATCGAAATCCTATTTTTTTTGTTTATTTCCAAAATATTTTTTAAAGCTATGCAAATCTTGAAAACTTTAAAAAGTATATGCACTTCGGGCAAAGCTCGGTCAACCTGGTACTGTATCTTAAAACAAGCAGCCTGCCAAAATATATATAGTTTTAATTAATTTATTTTATTAGATTTTCTTTTAGAATTAAATGATTTGTTATATTGGAGGTTTTTCGAGGTTTTATCAGTTATTTCGGAAATTTTTCATCTACGAGAATCCCCATACCGACATTAGTCAGCGCTGCTCATTATATCCGTTAGCGCTATTACCGCTCCTGTTCTCAGTTTCCTTAGTGGTCTACAGTCTCTCTTATGTCGAACGTCAGAAGATAGCAAAGCCGCGAATGTGTATTGGAGGTTAACAGCCTTATTCCTACCCCAATGACTATTGCCTTGTGCCTAAAAATATGCCACAAAACTTGATTTTAACCATTATGACAATGACAACTGTCATTTCTTTTTGATATGACTCACTGAGTACGTGACAACGACGAAACAATGGATCTCATGCACAAAAGACGAGCTTAAGCTCATACTCAATTTTCGCACTGATGGATGGATGGATGAAATTCTCTTAATCCCGAAAACAAATTCCACTTACACTCGCCATTCTTTACTCCCCCTTCTTTTGCAATGCATTGCCATTTAGATAACAATTTATGTCATTTCATTACCCTGTAAAATTTTAAATTGACAATTTTGTACCGCTAATAAAACATTTAGGATTTGAGTAGCAAACAAATATAGCAACAGCAACAAAAAGTTAAGCGATTTATTCGAGTATTTGCTCTTTTCTCAGTGAACCACACTCGCTCATGGCCGAAAAATCTGCTTCAATGTCATTGCCGCAAGGTCACATCAGGTGCTGATGTAATTAAAATATTAAATGAGTTTGTATTTTTTTTTTTACTTTTCCGTTTGCATGATTTATGCGACACGCAGGCAGCTGGTCAAAAGCGTATAACAAAAACGCACGAAGCAAATTTCATGGATTTCACAAAGCGTTGAGTTAGTCGAATCAGTGCTGACGAGTTGTGTAGTGGGTGGCCGTTAATGACCGATAGGCCAAGGAGATTGTAAGATTGATAGCAGTGTTTTGAAGGAGATTTTGCTTAGTAAGATGGAAAGTGATTTTACAGTTAAATGATATGCTGCATGGTGAGGGCATTCGAGTGAGTAATTAAGTAGTAATTTATGTATCTGACTGAAGGAAGGCAATCATTTGCATCTGCATTTGAGACCTGAACTGATTAGAGTGATACATATTTATGCCAAGTCAGCTTTCTATTTTCGTAAGCCTGCTGAAATTTACAAATACTAGGGGCAGGCTAAGAATAGCAGCTCCTCTCGCTGATCCACAAAGCTCATTAGAAAAGCATTTCAACAGCTGATGACTTTAAAAGATATATCATAACTCGTTTGAGAATTACTTGTATGTATACACCAATGTTGCATACTTTTTGGCGCTACTTTGAATTTTTGACAATTTTTTCTTCTTCTTAGATGATTCTGCGCCTGTAATTTACTTGCTGACATAGGATTAATCGTAGAATTTGAATTTCCTATACGCTTTCTTGGAAAATTTTGCTCCGAACAAATTACTCAGCTCTAATATACATGCATAGCTCTCCGATTTCGCAAGCCAACATTTACCGGCTTTAGCGAAGGTACATTTAAATTTACTGCATACTTTTAAGTTCGATAATATTAAGCTATTGAAATTGTCTTTAAAGAGGGTGAACTATTTCCTACTGTTCCCTTAAAAGTTTTTCAAGCGAGTCTTAAAAAACGAAAGCAGAGGGTGAATTTATTATTTTAAAGATATAACGTAAGTGTCAATAAATTCGCAATCAAAAGCTGCGTATGGGGGAAGTTCTACGCCTGATAGCATGTGTGTGTGTGTGTGTGTTTTTGCTGCTCAAGGTAAGCTGATAGCGGCGCATGCTGGAAAATATGTGAATATAAAACTGCATGGCTGCTTTTATAAAAACATATATCACACGCAGAATTTCATAGTTTTTTTTTTGTGTAACTAGGGGAGGAACACCCAAATGTATGCTACGAAATATGGAAATTTTCGCTACATCAGAACGACAGCAAGAACCGAGTAGGGAAAACTTGAAGTAGTGTAGCATATACCCTCAGCATGCTTTACTTCGTTTTATTGAAAAATTTACTAGATAAGTCTTATAGTTATAGTCTTAAAACAGCTATATGGGATTGGTTTCAGGGTAGAGTAATCAAGTGATTCCCTGCCTCCTTAGTTGTAAAGACTACCGCCTGGGTCTCAGCTCATAAAGCTTAGTATAAAGCTCTCAAGAAAAATATGAAGAAATATGTTTCGTATGTTTCTGTTGCCTGAAAAAGTACTTTGCGTTTGGTGTAAAGGTGTAAACTAATTCAAGAACATTTGATAGAAGAAAATTTCTTTTCGACTTATTGAACGTAATTTCATATGAATTTTTAGATTTTCTTGAAGCTTTATACTAAGCTTTAGTCAGAAATATGACATAGGCTTAGGTTAACGCGTACTGCATACATGTTACCACGCAATGGGCCTTGACAGGTACGAAAAAGTAGAAACTTGTTGAAGAAACTACCGAAAAACTCTTGAATTTTGTTTAAGTACTGAAAAATTCCGATTAAAACAAAAAAGGTCCAGTAGATTGGTTCCAAAAAGCCCCGAAAGTGTCAAAAACTCCTAAGAAAATCTCAAATCGTTTCGAACTAGAACTCGAATAGTCCCAAAATATTCCGAAAACTTCCGAAAAATTTCGATTGCTATAACATCGAAAAAGTAGTTGAAAATTCCGAAAAATCCTGAGCCATGAATGAACTACAGTAGGCCAACAAAAAAAAAACAATAATCTCGAGATTTCAAAACAAACCTAAAGGTCCTGGGTAACACATGGTAGGTCGGGAAATGCCGAATAAGCTCGCAAAAAAACTAAAAAATATGAAAAACACTAAAAATATCAAGTTTAAACTCTTAAAACAAGTTCTGATTTAAACACGAAATTTTCTGAAATCCACAAAAAATCCTGTAAAATCCAATAGGTTCTGAAAAAATATGTTGAGTTAACAAAAGTCTTAAGGAAATCCTGATAATATTTTATAAAAAATAGTGATTATAAGAAAACCTACTGTCTTTTGTTTTACGTATAAAATGAGATAGGGCGCGAAAAATCGAGAGGATGTCAAAATATTAGGCAGAAAACGAAAAACTGCCAAAAAATTCCTAAAGTCCTGCAAAACACACGATAGTTCTCGAAAAGTATGGAAAAATATCAAATAAATCTCAAGTGTCTTGAAAATACGAATAAAACACCGTAGGTATTCCACGTCCCGAAAATCACGGACTTCCTCTAAAAATCTAAAGAAATCTCTGAAATTTTCCAAAAAATTCTAAAACATTCTGAATTATTCAAGGTAGGACATCAAAAATTACCAGAAGGTACTAAAACGTATAGAAAATTCTGGTATGTCCCTGAAACTTGTGATAAGTCTACCAAAAGTTTAAAACTAAAATCAAAGAGTTCCAAATAAAAGTCCCTAGGACCTCGTAAACCTCTCGAAAATCTCTGAATTTCTTGAAAAATCTAAACGAATCTCTGAAAAGTTTCCGAGAAAACTAAAAAGTTCCGAACTAATCGTGGTAGGACAAATACATTAAGCTTAACGTCTAAAAAATCGCTAAAAAATCCGACAGGTCACTACAAAAATTTAAAAAGTTATGTATAAAACTCGGTTGGCCTGGATAAATCTAGATATGTCTTACAAATTCAAAAGCTCTTGAAACAGATATTGGAACTTCTCATAAAAATACCAAAAAACTAGAATTTTCTGAAAGTTTTCATAAAAACTAGAAAAAGTAAGAATTTTTCCCAAAAATCTAACAAAAAGCCCGTAAACTTTGCGTGAGAATCAACAATTTTCGCTTATTTTCTGATTGTAAAAAATTTGGCAAAGTTGAAAAGTTTTCAGATCTTTTTGTGCAAAGTATAAAAAGTAAGCAGTTTCAAAATTATGGATAAAGTACGAAAATTTCCGAAAAGGGTAACAAAACGTCTGAGGAATACCGCAACATTAATTTTGTATGAAAAAACTATAAATTTAGAAAACTTTTCAGAAAGTCTCGAAAAGTATAAAAAGTAAACATTTTTAAAAAACGGATGCGGTGTAAATTTGAGCTATGGCTTTTTTGGTCTCGGATTTTCCAAGTTTTTAAATTTGTTTTTATATTCTGTGCTTCGTTACTAAATAGTGGATTTTCCTACTGGAGTATATATGCATGCATTTGACTATTTGCAATAAGTAAGTGAATACGTACATATGTATGCAATTCAGGGTCAGCTGCTCCCACAATTTTAGTTATGTGTTTCACATTTTACATACGTTTTTTTTTATTACACACAATACATATGCAAATTTTAAAATATTTTTATAGTTGACCAACTATCGTTGCACGCATCATTAGCAAATGTGTGTGTGTGGTGCCCTCCTGGTCCATGTTGTCAGCTAGTGTTTTAGTGGCTTTATTTTATGCATATAATATTTTTTAAGGGCTCACATGTCATGATTGTCCTTTCTTCCGGTTGAGCGCATTGCCATGGGTGGGTCAGCTAGCATGCGTGGGACTATTATTTATGCCATGTTGCATACACATACGCGCCCAAATAAATAACTTTATTTTTTTGGGAAAATATTCAATGCCTGCCACGTGACCTTTTGGGTTTGCAATTTCATGTATTTCTGTACAAACTTTTTTTTTTGCAATTTACATACTTGTAAATTTTTGAATGCCACAGCATTTGCTTTGTTAAAATGGTTTTAAAATCTTACCAAATTTAAGCTAAATTAAGCCACAATTCATTTTAATACATACCCTGGTAAACTCACATATGTATATACGTACATATTAGCATGCTTTTGTGGTTGCCATATTGTGGTTGCTATACACATAATCGTTACCCCGGTGCGCATAACATTTTGAGGTAAGTGCAAATCCCTGTGGTTCGGAAAATGACATAATTTGACATGGTATCAATGACATAGCGCTTTGCACATCAGGGTAGGGATACTTGCATACACAAATTTACATATACATACATACTCTCGAATTCGCTGCCTCGCCTCGGGTATTGCACCAGCCATAGATTTCTATCGCCATTCACTGGCAGCAAAACCCAAATCGGATTGTGCGCCAGCAGCAAGCGGGGGTTTATTGTGAGCGACTGTGTGTGAGTGTGGCTCTTGTGAGCATTGAATACATGTCATGTAACGGATACCTCTATACAGGCATATGCAGATGAGGCTTTGGCCCCTAACTGAAATCATACATTTTCCGCTTCCTATACACAACTCATCGCTACACTAACATTTTTTTGCTGTACTCTACTTGCTACTAGTCTGGCTGCCTGGCACACACAGCCTAACAGTTCACTCGCTCACCTCGACAGCAGCAGAACACCTACGCTGATACACAATTCGAATTTCTGATCTCCTCTATTGTGGGCAACTTCACCTGCAGCCGCTTGGTTTTGCAGACATTTGTGAATATGTATGTTTCTTGCGTTCCTGTAGTTCACAAGCTTGTTGGCGGCTGTGTGCGTGAAAATCCCTGACTTAATCTCACATGAAAATTGGTTAATTGTCAACTATTGTTGCGTGGCGTAACTTTACACTCCATCAGTGGTTGTGCAATTGGCAAGTAAATTCCCCAAAGGGATGTTCGAACGTCAGTTGATTAGAAAGAAGGTACACTGAGTGTTCTGAGTCTCGTTAAAACCTTGAGAAATATAAGAAATTTAAGAGCTTATTTCATATTATTTTTAGACTTTTTCAGTAGTTGGTAACTCGAGGATGATCGGGGTCTTCCATCACTTTTGAGATTAAAAGTCCCGAAATTGTTATCGAAATAGATGTATTTTTCGATGCGCTGGTAAAAGTTCTGAATTGGCTCGAACATAAATTTCGAAAACATCATAAAGTCCCAAGTAAAACAGCGTAAATTATGAAAGGCTTTGGAAAGTAACTCCTAATTCAGGGAACACCTTCCGAAAATATAGATATACACCGTAAGTTCCAAACACAAATTACAGGAATCCCACACGTTCCTAATAAAATTTGAAAATTCTAAGAAAGAAAATCTCCAAATGTTATGAAAATACGAAGAAAAACTCGAAAATATCCTAAAAGTCAGGAATAAAACGAGGTAAGTACTTATGAAAAGTTCCAAAAAAGCTCAAAGTGCCTCGAGTAAAAAAAATATCCAAAAAACTTGCTGGAAAATTCTGCAAAACCAAAAGATTTTATCTACAATACTGTAGCTGTGACAAAACCTAAAAATATATCGAAAACAAATTTCCAAAAAAAAAATGCCTAGAAGGCTCCTAAAAGTTCCGTATATTTGCACAATGTTCCGAAAACTGTATAATTACAAAATGAAAAATTCCAAGAAGTTCTGAAAAATTTCCGGTAAAATTTCGAAAAATTCTGAGAGCCCCAATTAAAACACCGTAGGTATCGAAAAACCCAAATAAATATCGAAAACAAGAGCTCTGAACATTTTCGCAAAGTTCCGCAAAATGTATAATAATTACAAAATGAAAAATTTCAAGAATTTCCGAAAAATTCCCAAGAAAATCTTGGGATGTTCCAAAAACTACGGATAAAATTTCGAAAAATCCTGAAGGACCCAATGAAAACACAGTAGGTACCCAAAAGCCGAAAAAACCTTGACAAAACATACAAAAAAAGTCTCGAATAATGCGAAAAAATTCAAAAATATCAGGAAAATTTTCGAAAAGGCCCTAAAATTTTCAAAGTTTTGAAAACTTCCTAAAGATTGCGAAACACCTTAATAGTTTATAATAAAACACGGTAGATCACGAAAAATTTCAGAAAATCCTGAAAAATTTTCAAGATATACCTCTGGATAGGATAACTAAGAATTACAAAACATCCAAAATGTTTGTAACAAAAAACGAAAAATTCCGGAAAGCCTCGAAAATTATGCAAGAAAATTTCGGGTTTTTGAACAACTACCGATAAATTCCGAAAAGCCCTAAAAGTGTTGACTAAAACACAACAAGTAACGAAAAATCTCGGAAAGTCCCAAAAAAATTCCAAGAAAATCGTGAAATGTTTCGATAATTGCCGAAAAAATGCAGAAAAATCGTAAAAGCGCCGAATAAGGCACGGGTATGCAAAAGAATATCTTGAGAGATCTGGAGAAAAATAATCGAAAAACCCCCCAAGATCCTGAATACTTCCGAAATAGTTAATTAATAAAAAGTCCCAAACAGAACTTTGGGGTCCCCGATATTGCAAGCGAGGCGCCTAAATAAATTCGCGGGCTCTAAGACTACGTAGAATACTAGGTGGAGCCTAGAGATGATCTCATAGGGTTTGAAAGAAAAGAATACACAATTAACAGTTTCTTCAGACAGATGAGAGCTGCTAAAAGTAGGAAACTCGAATTAAATGAGAATGAGCGTCACACATGAAACGTAGATGGCGTGAAATAGACTAATATTTGCCCGAGAAAGTTTCTATCCACGCAAATATTTAGGGGAAGGAGCTTTTTAAAGCTTCCTATAGATTTTATATGGCAGCACACAGAAAAAGTTCTGGCAGAAAAAACCTTTTTAGCTTGCTGTAAATGTAAAATGTATATGGGAGAACAGAGCGAAAAAGCTCTCTCACATCGTCACTAGTGAATATAGTCTTTATAAAAAACTTGTCACGCTTGTTTATGCAAAGGAAAACTTTTCTTTAGACATCTCAATATTTTATCTCAGTCGATTGAAGTAATAATCTTAAGCGACTTGTTTCTTATTCCGATGTTCTGGATAAGCGAGTAAAAGCCATTTAAGCTCAATGGTTCCAGGCCGCAGCTGGGTATTCCGGAGGTATGTGCGCTAAGCTTTGTGATTATTATAAAGTTTGCAGAAGATAAATAGCTCTCTATGGTTGATACTGCTACAAGTCTCTAGCTGCTATTGAGCTGTTTTTTTTTTTAAGTTAAGAGTTGAGCCACAGCGGCCATCCCGAAAAGTAAATCACTAAAAATAACGAAAAAATCCTAAACAGTCTCCAAAACATCCAGAAAAATAATTCAAAAAGTATTCCGAAAATAGCTCAAAAATTCAAGAAAGTGCTAAAATTTCCCAAGGTTACTGAAAAATTCTGACATTTCCGAAAAGTCCCGAAAAAATATTTAATGCATTCGAAAAAACATTTGAGGAAAAAACACAAAGTATCTCGAAAAATCTCTACAAAATCCTAAAAAGTTCCACAAAAATTCCAAATGCTCCCGAAAAGTCGAAAAAATACGAAAAAATTCGAAAAATCTTGAGTGGAACTCGAAAAATGAGACTCAAAGTTTCCCAAAAGGGGTAGAAATGATTCAGTAAATTTCCTAAATTCATGAAAAATAACACAAAAATCGTAAAAAGTTAAGCTGGAAGAATCCCTAAAAGACTAAAACAAAGTCCAGTATGGTGCTAACAAAAAATTTGAATATTCCAAAAAAATCCAATGATGCAGGCAATTACCATCTGATAGTGAAAGAGTCTTATTTTTGATATGTCCTTTAAATAAATAATTTCATGGGTGCATTGAGAATTATAGGTTCCAGTGTGGGCGAACGAAATGAATGTAAACTGCGTTTAGTAGCAACTTTTCGTGTGGCCGGGCAATTTGCAAAAGAGTTGCTAAAACTATGCAAAAATTTTATAAAACCTTGCTCAGAATTAATTTCTTTTAAGAGGAACACTCTTCCCGACACATTGCGTTTAACTTGCCCATTTTATTTATTAATAGCGTGTATAAATAACAGCGCCATTATTCGCCATTAAAACGAGCATAACACAGCGGGTGAAGCGCCTAAAAGTAGACTATGCAAATAAGCTAGCCACGCTTAATTGCCACATCACAAACAAAATCATAAAGAAAAGTGTGAAAGTCCACAAACTAACTAACTATGTAAGCATACTTTTGTCTATAAAATTTAATAAACATTTTCGTTGACGAGCGTTCCTGACGGCAAGTGGCGCTATTTAGGCAAAAAAATGTGTGTGACCATCAAAGTAAATGACCGAGGAGTGTCAAGAAAAGTGTGTGTGTGTGTGTGCTTGTGAGCATAGCGACTTTGTTTCAACTATGTACCATCACAAAAAAAGTGTTGCTTTACCGCTGTGCTCAATTATGAAAACTGCGGGTCCCTGTCCAAAATTGTCACCTCAGCAGCCTTTTAACTTTTAATGTATGTACTTAGGACCCTTTTAAATATTTAAACAGTAAATGCAGTGAAATACACTCCTTCTTAGAGCAGCGTGCTTTGAAAGTTTTCAAGTATCTGCGGAATTGACCAGTGCAGTCACTTGCATGTGTATGCGATAGCATGCGCTACTCACAGTTTTAGACGCTTGAAAGGAGACTGGTGGAAGCTGTGTATGTATGTACATAGGTAGCTGTCAACGTTTCTAAACTTTGCTCACCCCACTCAGCACTTCTCACATACTTGCGCTTCTTTTTCTACGCTGCTGTATATCTCCTGTCTTATCCTGTCCGCTTTTATTCTATACACTGTGCAACAATTTTACTTGCGCTAGCCCCTGAAGTGGTCGCTGCTACTTGCAGTTAGTTTTCAATTTGAATAGTCTTTTAAAATTTCATTTTTCCGCTTTCTCAAGAGTTACCAACTTTGGTTTGGCGAGCGTGCGATATGTGTGGGAGAGTAGCTGTTCGCTGACTTGGTAGGGGGCGGATGAGCTAGACACTTGTGGTCAAGTCATTGTGTGGTTAAAAATTCTATTGCCACTGTTTCTACTGTGCTAAGTGGTCCAGAGGTCACGCTCTCATCTCTTTAGTCTGCAATTTATGCACATTGTTATGCGGTATATATGTAGCTTACTAGCAAAGTTTTCGAAAAGTTTTCTTTCACTGTCTCTATTAAATTTTTGCGCAATTCTCATTTGTTCTTAAGTATTTCTGTGGAAGAATGTGTTCTTTGTGCTTTGCTATTAAGAACATTATTAAGTGAGATATAGGAGCGAATATAGCACAATGAGGATGCTTGGCTTGGTGATATACTATTTGTACGCTCGAAAGTAAAATCCTTACTAATATTATAAATCCGAAAGTAAGTTTGTTTGTTTGCTACGCTTTCACGCTTTAACTACTCAACCGATTATCATGAAATTTTGTACACTGCTGTCATTTAGCCCAACTTAAAATATGGGATAAATTTAATCTCGATTAGACAAGAGGGCGTGGCACCTCTCATACAAACGGAATTTTTCATACTGCATTTCTTAGGAAATATTTTTGATAGATTACTGGAACTTGGCATGGAGATATATAAAATCATTGTCTAATCATGGATGAGGGCTGCCACCTTTTAAAATAATCAAAATTCAAATTCAACTAAGGGAGTTATTTATTTGAAAATTATTTTAAAAAATGGGTGTCAAGAGGTTTTAAAAGAGCTGTATCTCGAATATATTTTGAAAAGGGTTGCCACCAATTTGACAAGTCAAATTTAAATTAATTATACGCAAGCTATCTGAAGAATTAAAATATGGTTGTCTAACGAAATATTGTTAAGAAACCTTTAGTTCGAAAGTTTTGAATAATATTTAAGTCTTTCACAAGGGTTGCCACCTTTTCAAAAATTAAATTCAATTATTTTAAATTAAATATTACAGTAAAAGGTGCGCAATAGTTCAGTTGAGATTTATCCCAGCCCAACTCAACCCTGGTGTCTCCGAATGAAGCTTTAAGAAAGTTTTAGTTTGAAAAAATTTTGAAGATGGTTAAACAAATCTTAAACCTCTTGTTTTTTAATTGAGTTTTCTTTAAATAAATTTTACTCAATGTAGCACTTTGAAATTTCATACACTCAGCGAAGCGGTAATTTAAATAGTGGACATATTTTGGTAATTGAAAAACTTGTCATAATTTTTTGATTATTTCATAACTAGGCACACATGTTTGTTAGTTTTGGACAAATATTTTTGGTAATTTCAAGACCGGACTTAATTTCTTTAGCATACATTTTTTGGGAACTGAAAATGAAATTTTACTAATATAAAAACTGGACATAAATAATGGCCAATAAAAAACTGGACACAGTTTTCTTTCACTGAGCATGATTTTTGGTTATTTGAAAATTCAGCATAATATTTCGGTTTTACATTTGTTGGGAACTTAAAAAGTGGGCATAGAAATTTCGCTAATTTAAAAGCTGGGCATAATTTTTTGGTAACTTAAAAATCCTTTGTAATTTTTTGGAATTTTAAGTAATGGACATATGTACATTTTTGGGAGTAGAAAAAGTAGACATAATATTTTGGTAATGTAACAGCTGGGATTATTTGTGGCCACCTAATAATTGGATAGATAGGGATAGATTTTGGCATATATTTTCTGATTATTAAAAAATGGGACACAAATATTAGGTAATTTAAAATTTGGACATACTTTATTGGTAATTTAAAAAATCCCTAAAAGGTTTCGGTAATTTAAAAAGTAGCCAACATTTTATGGTAATTTAAACAAAAAACATATTTATTACTATATTAAAATTTGTTCATAAATTAGTAGTTGGTTAAGTGCAAGCCATAATTGTTTGATCGCGTAAAAACTGGCAATGCATTTTTTGCCATTTCAAAATTGTACATAAATATTTGGTATTTTAAACACGGGACAATTTTTTGGTTATTTATGAAGGGACAAAAATTTTTGTTAGTTCAAGTGCTGTTAGTTCAGCCTGGCAAATGATACAAAGTTCAGGCCTCTTAGGCGGAGGTTGAGTTAGCTGTCTTGCTAGTTAATCCCACTGTCTGGAATAAAATCTGCAAGGTTTTCCATTATTTTTAATCTGGAATTCTAGTAGAGAAATGGTTTGCTTAGCTGAAAGTGGACTGGCATAATCCAACGCTCGAAAAACTATCGGAATAATGTCCACTGCATGCGCTGGGCTCAGTCTGCAATTTACCAGTGGCTTGCCGTAAAGGTGGATATTTAAACGATGCAGTAGATTTTCTAAGATTTGGCTAGGGGTGAAGGATAAAGCCTATTAAACCTTAAATAAAGACTTATCCCAAGTTGACCACCATCCGTGTATCCCCTCGAAATGGAATGAGTCCGATAAACGGCCAATTTATTTAACCTCGCTAAAGAGTTCAAAGCTACAGCTCCTGCTTTGGGTGCGTATTCTTACAGATCCACTGAACGAACGTAATTCACTCGTTTAGACTAAAAATCGCATCTGATCTGTATTTGCCTGGACGAATTACCTCAAAACATTCTACTTACAAGGTGGTACAATCTTGTATTGCACTATAAAATCAACTCTTTTTAGAAAAATGTAACGAAGCCATTATTGAGCTCTTGTATTCCTTACTCCTTGTTATGCGCGAAAATTACTAAAATCACTACAGCAAATCTACGACAGATTAAACTTAAAATGTTTGACCGAAATTTTTATTTAATAAAACACTAATGAGTGGACATTCAAAGGGACTTGGCCGGAGATTGTTGATTCGAGCGAAATAGTAAATGATAGTGGATCAATTGGGGACATTGAAATTACGCTGAGTGTTAAACAAAAAAGGGAGTGAAAAAGGAAGAGAAGGAAGGAAGAAGAAAGAAATGAAATTAGTATTAGTGGTAATAAAAAAGAGGTGTGGGCGAGAGTGTACTATAGGAAATAGGATATCAAGATAGCAAGTAGAAAAAAGTAGTTGAAAAAATTGCAGTAGCAGCGTATAGAGGCTTAGAAGCATATGTATGTGCCTATGTATGCACCTTAGGGTGGTCCTTAAAACCAAATGAAGGAAATTTTTAAGTCTCACCCCTCAATCGGTAATACCACATATAAATTTTGCTCCCGATTGAAGTCGTTTTAGGCGTGTCGCACAGGTTTTAAAGTACAGATTCCTCTATAGAGACTCAAAAAATTAAAATATATACACATTTTTATCATCTAATACAATACAAAATCAATATTACCATAGTCGAAAATATCATATACAAATGTTAGTCCCGATTGGAGTCGTTTAAACGCCTTAAACGCAAAGGGGTAAAAGGGCCAAGGGGGGGGGGGCCCTAGTACCAGATGCCTCTGAGGACTGAAAAAATTAAAAATATCTTTTCATTTAATGCCCAAAATCGATACAACTAAAGTCGAGGATATCACATATAAATTTTAGTTTCGATTGGAGTCGGTTATGACGCTCTCATAGGGTAATCTGAACTTTGACTCCTGGGTGACACACCTTAACCGACTTCAATCCGGACCAAAATTTGTATGTGATATCTTCGTCTATATGTAGTAGCGTCGACGTAGGGGTTGAGGCGTAGGAAATCTGATGTAAAAATTTGCTTCCTACATTTAAGTACCACCCTAATGTACCTAGTGTGGATAGAGGAGTTAGAGTTTTTTCGCTTTTATTACTGCGCGCCCTATACCATAATTGTGTAGACCTTAGG
Source organism: Rhagoletis pomonella (assembly GCF_013731165.1). Lineage (NCBI taxonomy): Eukaryota > Metazoa > Arthropoda > Insecta > Diptera > Tephritidae > Rhagoletis > Rhagoletis pomonella. Next base: position 15,090,176 of record NW_023458567.1, on the reverse strand, counting down.
TATTCAGAGCGGTAACTAAAATAGGTACAGAAAAAGATCTACTATGTAGTTAGTGTATCTTTATATTCTACATACATATGTATGTATGTATCTATGTATATTTTTATGTATGTGTAAAATGGCTGACAGCTCATTACTACAAATTAAAATAGAAAATATGCAAAGAAGAAGATAAAAAAATTAAAAGCGTAACAAAATCTATAGCATACTCGTAAAATCAACAGAGAGGTCATTCGCGCTTAATCACACCTCGAACCATCAGAGTAAGCAAATGAATAGCAATGGACACCAAATGGGTGCGGGGGAAGTCATTCATTATAAATAAGTGGAATATTATGGATTAACATAATTACTTGCAAGTCGTTAGCAATCAACTAAGCTGTTAAAGGAAATGAGCTATGATAGCGTAATTTAAGTGTGAAAATGTGTGAAGGCGAAGGGAGCGCCAGAATGATACGAATTCCAAAGGAGCGAAGTAAGTGAATGACTGTAATGATAGGGGGTGCTGATAAATGAGAAATGAGTTTATTGAGCGCCTGCGAATATTATCCACGTACTTTCATATATATACATACGAGTTACATATATACACTGAGGAGCAATACCAAAGCAATATGTTTTTTAATACAGTGGCGCATTTCGCATTTTCTAAGTTAATTTCATCAGCAGACCAAAAAAGGAGATTGATCGATATCTAAGTAAACAAATTCTTATATGAAGAATTAATTTAGAAAATAATTTAATCCAAAAAACTTTTATTAATTTAAACTAAAAAATATATTTTTCTAACTTCTTTATTCTAAAAAAATTCATTATTCTCATAGTTTTTTTCTAGAAAACAACTTTTTCAAAAGTTTTTCTGTGTTTTTTTTATTTTTTTCCCCAAAATGTATTTTGAAAACTTTGTTTTTCCTCAAAGAAATAATTTGTTGCACAAAAATAATTTTCTTGACACATAAGAGTAAATGGTTTTATAATTCTGGTAGACATTATTTTCTTAAAAAATTAATTTTAACTAAATTTTTTTCCCCTAAAAATCTTAAATTTGTTTTTCCCCAAAAATCTATTTTTTCCTAAAAAATACATATGTATACCCGAAAGTTTTCATATTAAAAATTATATATTTTAACATTTTTAAACGGAACAATAATTTTTTGCGAAATTAATAACTTTTGCTGCAAAAATATTTATTTTCTCCAAACAAATAGTTACTAATATCTGATACATTTTTTCTGAGTTAATATATTTTTTCCTAAAAATTGTTATATCCTAAGTTTTGTGTTTGCGCAAAACTTAAAAAAAAAAAAAAATTCTGGAAAATATTTTTTTTGAAAATTTCACTGTTCTAGAAAAAATTGTATTTTTAGAAAAAAATTCAGGCATGTTCTGCATTCTACTTTGGAGTGAAAGTTGTTTAAAAATACTTCAATTTCACATTTTGGTGTTCTACATTTTACCCTATCCTTTTGAATTCCGTTTTTTTTCGAACATCAAATTTTAAAAATGAAACGGCAAATCGCTACTTTTCTAGAACATCAAAAATGAAAAGTTTTATTTTTGATTTTCGCTTCATTTCCATTCTACTACTTTTCTGGAACATGCCTGATTATTATTTTTTTTCTAAACCATTCAAATTTTCTAAAACTGTTATTTTGACAAATTTTTCTAATTTTGATACAAATATTTTTTTCAAAAATTTCTTGTTCAAAATAGCTAAATGAATATGCATGAGGCACATTCTAAAAATAGAAAATGTGAAACTGCTAAAAACTGACACGGTTTTCTTCTGAGTAATTAACCGATAAAAACGTTTTAGCTGCTTAAATTTAAATTATTTCTTAATATTAAATTCTGGTGGACTAGCATTCCCAGTGAAGAAGTATTTTTAAATTCCCGCTTCAAATTAGTTCCTGACTAAAAATCTTTCTGGTAGTCAAGTCAGGTTTCCTCCCCTTTATCTTTGCGCTGCAACCAGTTGTTTCGACCGCTGACATAATGTCCAGTCTAGCACCTTGCAATTTTTGTGGGTCTCTTGCCCTTGCAGTCTGATGACCGCTCAATCATCATCATAAAATGGACTTTTGGCTGGTATGCTTTCTTGTTTCATGGCGGGGACTTTCGGCTAGTTATACAAAAAGTTTGAATAATTTGCTTTCCACGCGCCTTGATTAAACATTTTCAGGAAGTGAACGAGAACTCTTCTTTGAACTATAAACTTCAGTGATGAATATGCGGGTGCAAAATTTGAAAAGCGCAGTACATCGTTACTTGGTGATATTTTACTGAGTTTACATATGCAAATCTTAAAATTTTTTAAAAATCGGTAATGCAGATTTTAAAGTTATTAAATTGAAAGGTACACTACCACCAATTGAACTTCCTGTTTTATCGTTCCAGTTTTGCTCTTCAGTGTACATACATATATACATACATAAGTACACGAAAAAAATTATTAAAAAAATTCTCAACGTTGCTTCGGTAATTAACATTCCAAAGGGGACATTGAGAAGTTAATTGATAGTGACGGGTGATATTAACTGCAATCAATGTTGATGGGTTGAAGTCTTTTTTTTACTTTAGATTTTTTATTACTTGTAAATGAACTAATGCTTTCGTGGTCAGCATTTTGTTTAATTATAGTTTTTTTTGTAAGGATTTGGAAACTTGGCGTACCTAGTGCTGGGCGCCACAGTGTCGTGGAAAGCCTTAAGGAAATCTATTATTAGGGAAAGATTTAATAAGGTGGAGATGGTGTCTTACTCGCTGCTAGCTCCTGGAGCGCTACCCAATACCGCGACCAAAAGCCTGGAAATCGCAATACATCTAAAACGTCGCCAAAACCGCAATATAATGTAGGAAAGAAGGAAACGAACTCGCAGTTAAGCACGCAACAAGGATAATTTGGGTGCCAGGGTAACTACGAAGTTGGCGAACTTACAAGGTCAGTTACCTGCTTGTCGGTATTGTGCAAGCTTCGTCTTAGAACAAACTTCTTCGAATTGGCTAATAAAATAAGCCATATTGAACCAACGTGCTGAGTAGCACGACAAAACTGATTCAGGTTCGATGACAACACAACCAACGCTCTGCTTATAGGAGCGTACGGCAGGCGAGTTGGCTTCTCCACCAATTTTTTTGACTGTTTGTTGCACTTAAACCCAACGAAAATCTGCGACCCATATACAACGCTTCATTAGGTTCTCTCGTTAATCGAAAAAAAACCTGAAAGCTGACTTACCGGTTACCTTTGTGACATAAATTGTTTTAGATGTTTAGATAGGTAAGTACTGCGAGCTAGACTCTATTGTACCCTCTTGCTCTTTATAATACGTCAGTTCAGTGGATACAGGTACGCACAATCACCAGGTATGACTGGCCCGAGAAACATACAAACCAAGTGTTTTTTTATAGCGGTCGTTTCTCGGCAGGCAATGTCAAATATTCGCGCGTATTTCCGCTATGGAAGAGCTACTTACCGAAAATCATCCTCACATAGTTACATACTTCACATTTTTTCTGTTTTAAATCTAGATGATTTACCTATAAATTGAAGTAAATTGTTCAAGCCTAAAGGATAATGCCGGTGCAGAGGCAACAAAAATGTTTACGCCGTTTCATCCTCTTCAAGATAGAAAGTGAAAATGGGGATGTACATATGCCGATCTCAGTCAGCAATTTGTGCCACGTCAAGTGACCAGTCACTAATTCCACAAGTTGTCTATAATCTCATCAGCTCAATGAGAGCAATTATCTTGCTAGACCTTCTGAGATTGAGGGCACCATGAGTTTTGCTCACGCGCAGCCCCTCGAAGCCTCCCAGTAATTGTTGAGTGAAATATTCAGCCATTTTCTTCTTGGTTATTACTATGGTCGAAAGTGGGAACACTACAACTGGTTGTGGGCCATGGTTAGCTCTCGCGTTACTAGGTACGACTTAGTGACCTGGCATACAGAGTAAAGCAAGTATAGCTGAATTAATCTGAAAGTACTTAGTGGTCCAATGTTTTCAGCGTAGCTTGTCTGCCAACGTAACAACAACATTAGCTGCTATCTCTACAATTTGTTTTCCACCACGTAGTCTACGGTCTTGGGAATTACACCGCGGCTCCTAAATAGACTTTCGATCCTAACCCAGTTTCAGTTATGGAGCCACCAGTAAAGATTTGCGTACAACGTTTAGCTCGGGCACAGTGCTGGAAGTAAGCCAGCCTTAAGCTGCAGGAAATTCAACGTTTAAGAGTTCCCTAAACAAAGCCAATAGTGGGGCATTGAAAAGACACTTGTGTCTAGATCTCTGCCAAAAGCTATTGTCGCATCACCCCGTTCAATATCATAATGAACTTATTGAGCTCCGGCAAGTCGTCCGTCTTTTCGAATTGGTAACGCAGTTGATAGGCCAGTGCTCTGAAGTCTCAGTAGTAAATACTAACTTAAACAACAACAACAAATGTTTAACCCTCGGCCGAATTTACAATCTTTGACTTCGAAGTACATCGGGTCCTATTATTTAGAAAAGTTAATCGGAATTTGAATATGTTTCCATGTATGATGCACTCCAAAAACTCGCTGGCGTTACTCGCTTCTGCCCTTTTTTCTTAAACTATATTTTAAGAGTAATTTAGGGCCTAGGGTGCGTCCACACAGGAAGCGGAGCGAAACCGTTCCGAGCGGAGCGAAGCTATACAATTGTTGTAGCTAAATAAATGAAAGTGTTCACACACAAAGATTTTACTAAGGACCGATTGCTCAGGGAAAAAATTTTGAATTTCTTTGAGAATACAAAAAAGCAACCTATCTGCCAAATGAAAAAAATTACACGCTCAACGAACTGCAGGTAATGAAGCTCATAACTCATTAGAACGTATATCTTGCTTTTGTTAAGTGCTGCTTGATCTTTGAGCGCTGTATCATTTGCTTTCGTGTTTTTTAAATGTAATAGCAATTTCTTTTTCATTTCATTTTAGTAAAAAAAAAATTGGCTTGAAAAAGGTAAGATGAAAAAAAAGTGAAATAGCTTTGTAGGAAAACAAAGTAAATTACAAAGCCTAGAACCGAGCCACTCGTTTTGGGCAATTGTCAACTTTCCTTTTCACTTATTACCAACAAACATATGCCTTTTCCTTAGCTTTATTGCGCCGATGCTTCGTAAATATTGCAATTTTTACCAGAAAAAGAGGAAAAAGTGCTTGCAACCTTTCACTAATATACACCGACTTTTACATGCTGGCAATTAAACGACAAGGCTGTTGATTAAAAATACTCAGTATATACATATGAAGTTAGTACATACCCTGTAGGGAAACCGCGGACTAGTGAAACAAATTTCTAGTTCCGTACTAGGTCTTTATCGCCAAAATGGAACTAGTCCGATAGGAACTAGATCCCCACCAGTCGAAAATCGGCGAAAATTGGTACTTTTAAAAGAGTAATTTTTTTAGTTTTTTTGACTAGAAATCTATATAGTGACGAATTTAGAAATGGTTCGGAACTATAGAAAAAGGGATGCAGAACGAACTAGATGTTATTTGTCGAATTTAGAACCAGTTCGGAACTATCGAATAAGGGATGCAGCGGGGGGCTTGTTTACTTTACATAGATATGTGTTCGGCGGCTTTTTCGTTCAAATACGCTTCTATTCTGTGCTTCGCAGATGCTTTTTCATAGCTTGGTAATACAAAACTAAAATTTGTGTTAACATTTCAACTTCTTGGGACAGTCTGGAATCTAAGAAATAACAGCGAGCACCTCTGCAAACTCAGCTACAGCTAAAGGTATGTAAACGTAAATTTCTCACAATCATTCAAACAAATTTAATTTCAAATTGAAAACACATTTCTTCCAAAATAACTTAAAATCGCACACACGGAAGAACCGAAAAGATTGAAAGATCATAATACCTTTTTCTTTCGTCTGTCGATTTTAGAACTGGTTCGGAACTATAGAATTTAGGACTAGTTCGGAACTGTCGAAAAAGGGATGCAGCGGGGGGCAATTGACACTTCCTAGGACATCGCCATGTTAAATTCGCCAGTTGCTTGCATGCAAAAGAGATTTATCGCGAACCAGTACTGGGTCTAAATGTACTAGAAGCGCACCAGTTCAGAACTAGAGATTTTCCCCACAGGGGTATATCAGTACAAGAAGAAATCTTTGCTATATTCCTATGCCTGTACAAATGTGCTCATGTGCATGCGAAATTTTTTGTTTGATGTTGCAAGCAATAAATGCGAAAATAGCAAGTAGAAAATTGTTGAGTCTAAAAAATGTTGGCAAGTTAAAGCAAGCAACTGATGCTTTGCCCTTAATTAGTCAACTGAAAGATATGCATGTATGTATGTATGTATGCCTAATAGATGGAGACATTTCAAATTTAGTTGTTAAATGCTTGAGTGGCGAAATTGAAATGCGCAAATTGCCTTCATCTATTAGGGACAATTTATGTGGAAATTGAGAAAAGCTAGGTAAAGGAATATGTGCGGATTTTTTTTGCGTAGCAAAAGATACCAATTAAGTTTGCTTGGGAAAAAAGAATGAGAAATGAGTAAAAAGCTAGCTTTTGCTGCTCAGTGAGTGTGCAAAATGAAAAAATTATATATTCGGAAAATATGCACATACTTACTACCGTTCTATAAAGCTATATAGGCAGATACACATGTATATATGCATAAGGGTTGATAGATGTACCTGAGTTTAGAGGCAGTTTTTCTGTTTAGTTCTTTAAGAGTGGATATGCATTTTTACAAACCAGAAATAAAATTCTCAGTCGCTTGAGAGCACACTCCACAAGGTTCGTTTTCCTGCGCCATATATCGCTTCTGTGGAGAGAACTGACATCAGTCCGGGCATCATCGAGTTCAACAACCAGTAAATCATTAAAACAGTAGACTATCTAAGCTCAATACTTTGAAACTCTGGATCTCTAAAAATGTGATTGTAGTCATGGTCTCAGTTCAGCTGAAGTGATTTATTGCTAATTGTGCTAATATCTCAGTTCGTAGCGAAACTTAGGAGGTGTATATCCTAGAGTGATCCTAGCTAATCGCCTTCAGCTACCGCAGTAAGAACTCAACCTCATGAATCGCTTAGAGACTGTGCCCAGTTGAAGCCAAGAAATCTTTATCTTGAGTTGGAGTTTTATATCTTCCCTTCATCGCCTTTGGTGCACTTGAGGAAACAAGATCTTTGCAGCCTTCTATGATAAGGTTTCCGTCCGGCAATCGGTGAGCTCTTTATCCATCAGCTCCCAAAGATACCCGCAAAAATGCTTTGGACGGTAACCTTTCTTCAGAGATGCATTTTCAAGGTATCTCATCGGTTATGCTGTTGTCTGCAATGCCTTTCGAACTTCGTCTAAAAAGGGGCTTACTAATGAAGAATTGAGATGTTCCCGAGAAGGCAATAAGGAAAGTACGATTTTTCGAGTCCTATTCAAATGCACTTTTATGACAGCTATAGTCGAATCAATGCAAGTTTTTGAAAGTTTAAAACACATAATTTTTTAAATAAACTTCACCCAGGATCTCACAGAAAAATGCTGAGCTTAGTTCTAATGGATTTTTCCCGGCACTTGGACCCATGCATGCATTTAATGCATATCCGAATTTTCGAACATTCCAGTATTATCCCAATGAGCACTTGTTTGCACCTTTTAGAACTTTTTCTGAGTTAGCTTTATGTATGTTCGAAATTTCGAACATTAATGTTGCAAACATTAAACAATTTACTCAAAAGGATGATTTACCCCTCCCTCTTTTTTCTGACCTCAAAGGTATTTGAAAAGAAAGTTCTAGGCCCCATGGGTTACTTTGCAGCCATTGTATTGGTTTTTGGTGAGGTAAAAGATGCTTTAAGATAATTATAAAATTTTCGAACATTAAAAAAGTTGCTCATTGTAATTATTGTTACCTCGTTTATGGTTTTCTGAGGCAAAAGTAGCTCTAAGACTATGCTTGCACTAAACTTTGAAAATTAAAACATTACACTATTTGAGGCGTTTCGTTGAGTCACTACTAAAAAGCTATGCTAGACATTTTGGACATTAAAATTTTGTATTTGAAAGCTATGATCCGAATTTAGAATATTAAAAAATTTGCTGAAGCAAAATTAAAAACAGCAAATCTTCGAAATTTCGAACATAAAAAAAGTCGCCGCAAAGGGTAATTTTAGTTACCTCGTTAAGTGTTTTCTGATGCAAAAGGCTTTTTGAAAATACGTATGCTCGAAATTTTGAACATTAAAAAATTTGTGGAAATAAAAGCTATACGAAAACAACATATGTTTGAAAAAAGTGTACTTTTTCAGTGTTTTGCATGTTTGCTGAGGTAAAAAGTACTTGAAAGCTATGTTCGAAATTTCAAACATTCAAAGTGTACCTCTTTAATGCTTTGCGTGTTGGTTATGTTAAAACTAATTTAAGTCTATGCTCGAAATTTCGAATATTGAAAGATTCTAGTTATTCAGAGTATACTCCATCAGTGCTTTGAGTGTTTGTTGAGGTAAACAGAAAATATTAAAGGCAAGGTTCGAAATTTCCAACATGCATAAATTCGATGCAAAACTCTAGCTCTTAAAATTAACTCTGAAGCTTTCACAGTTCAATTGCTAAAAATTTACAAATATTCGAAACTCGAATGTTCAAATAATAATACATTTGTCAGTCTCTTCTAGCCTTTTAGCATTACAGAATTCCTACTCGATTGACATGTCCACTAAAAATGTAGAATGCTTTCAAGCGTCCAAAGCTTTTGTATTTATTTTCGCTAACTAATTTGCTCTTCTTCAAACTCTTCTAAAGTTTGTCAAAAGACATAGTTGCAGCTTCCTTCGTATTTTATCTTTTGTTTTCATTTCCTCTATTCAACACCTCATCGTTTCACTGCTCTGAACTAGCGCCTGAGCACCTAAGTTCCTAAACATTCAGCGTCGTACAAAAGTGTCCATAGTTCGACAATTTCCGTCAAATTTCAAAGTAAATTTACATTTCATTTTAGTGATGTAAAATTTTCGCCAAATCATTTGCAAGCGCAAA
>NW_023458567.1:15050846-15081048 GCF_013731165.1 Rhagoletis pomonella | reverse complement strand
TTTGCGCTTGCAAATGATTTGGCGAAAATTTTACATCACTAAAATGATATGTAAATTTACTTTGAAATTTGACGGAAATTGTCGAACTATGGACACTTTTGTACGACGCTGAATGTTTAGGAACTTAGGTGCTCAGGCGCTAGTTCAGAGCAGTGAAACGATGAGGTGTTGAATAGAGGAAATGAAAACAAAAGATAAAATACGAAGGAAGCTGCAACTATGTCTTTTGACAAACTTTAGAAGAGTTTGAAGAAGAGCAAATTAGTTAGCGAAAATAAATACAAAAGCTTTGGACGCTTGAAAGCATTCTACATTTTTAGTGGACATGTCAATCGAGTAGGAATTCTGTAATGCTAAAAGGCTAGAAGAGACTGACAAATGTATTATTATTTGAATATTCGAGTTTCGAATATTTGTAAATTTTTAGCAATTGAACTGTGAAAGCTTCAGAGTTAATTTTAAGAGCTAGAGTTTTGCATCGAATTTATGCATGTTGGAAATTTCGAACCTTGCCTTTAATATTTTCTGTTTACCTCAACAAACACTCAAAGCACTGATGGAGTATACTCTGAATAACTAGAATCTTTCAATATTCGAAATTTCGAGCATAGACTTAAATTAGTTTTAACATAACCAACACGCAAAGCATTAAAGAGGTACACTTTGAATGTTTGAAATTTCGAACATAGCTTTCAAGTACTTTTTACCTCAGCAAACATGCAAAACACTGAAAAAGTACACTTTTTTCAAACATATGTTGTTTTCGTATAGCTTTTATTTCCACAAATTTTTTAATGTTCAAAATTTCGAGCATACGTATTTTCAAAAAGCCTTTTGCATCAGAAAACACTTAACGAGGTAACTAAAATTACCCTTTGGGGCGACTTTTTTTATGTTCGAAATTTCGAAGATTTGCTGTTTTTAATTTTGCTTCAGCAAATTTTTTAATATTCTAAATTCGGATCATAGCTTTCAAATACAAAATTTTAATGTCCAAAATGTCTAGCATAGCTTTTTAGTAGTGACTCAACGAAACGCCTCAAATAGTGTAATGTTTTAATTTTCAAAGTTTAGTGCAAGCATATTCTTAGAGCTACTTTTGCCTCAGAAAACCATAAACGAGGTAACAATAATTACAATGAGCAACTTTTTTAATGTTCGAAAATTTTATAATTATCTTAAAGCATCTTTTACCTCACCAAAAACCAATAAAATGGCTGCAAAGTAACCCATGGGGCCAATTTTTATTGTTAGAAACCTAGAACTTTCTTTTCAAATACCTTTGAGGTCAGAAAAAAGAGGGAGGTAAATCATCCTTTTGAGTAAATTGTTTAATGTTTGCAACATTACTTTCAAGCTCAGCAAACACTCCAAGAGCAAATTTTTTAATGTTCGAAATTTCGAACATACATAAAGCTAACTCAGAAAAAGTTCTAAAAGGTGCAAACAAGTGCTCATTGGGATAATACTGGAATGTTCGAAAATTCGGATATGCATTAAATGCATGCATGGGTCCAAGTGCCGGGAAAAATCCATTAGAACTAAGCTAAGCATTTTTCTGTGAGATCCTGGGTGAAGTTTATTTAAAAAATTATGTGTTTTAAACTTTCAAAAACTTGCATTGATTCGACTATAGCTGCCATAAAAGTGCATTCGAATAGGACTCGAAAAATCGGACTAAATTTAAAAATTTTAATTTTATTTTTAAAAAACTTATGGAGGGTCCTTATTTCCTTCTCGGGAACATCTCAATTCTTCATTAGTAAGCCCCTTTTTAGACGAAGTTCAAAAGGCATTGCAGACAACAGCATAGCCGATGAGATACCTTGAAAATGCATCTCTGAAGAAAGGTTACCGTCCAAAGCATTTTTGCGGGTATCTTTGGGAGCTGATGGATAAAGAGCTCACCGATTGCCGGACGGAAACCTTATCATAGAAGGCTGCAAAGATCTTGTTTCCTCAAGTGCACCAAAGGCGATGAAGGGAAGATCTAAAACTCCAACTCAAGATAAAGATTTCTTGGCTTCAACTGGGCACCGTCTCTAAGCGATTCATGAGGTTGAATTCTTACTGCGGTAGCTGAAGGCGATTAGCTAGGATCACTCTAGGATATACACCTCCTAAGTTTCGCTACGAACTGAGATATTAGCACAATTAGCAATAAATCACTTCAGCTGGACTGAGACCATGACTACAATCACATTTTTAGAGATCCAGAGTTTCAAAGTATTGAGCTTAGATAGTCTACTGTTTTAATGATTTACTGGTTGTTGAACTCGATGATGCCCGGACTGATGTCAGTTCTCTCCACAGAAGCGATATATGGCGCAGGAAAACGAACCTTGTGGAGTGTGCTCTCAAGCGAATGCGAATTTTGTTTCTGGTTTGTAAAAATGCATATCCACTCTTAAAGAACTAAACAGAAAAACTGCCTCTAAACTCAGGTACCTCTATCAACCCTTATGCATACATACATATGTATCTGCCTATGTAGCTTTATAGAACGGTAGTAAGTATGTGCATATTTTCCGAATACATAATTTTTCATTTTCCACACTCACTGAGCAGCAAAAGCTAGCTTTTTACTCATTTCTCATTCTTTTTCCCAAGCAAACTTAATTGGTATCTTTTACTACGCAAAAAAAATCCGCACATATTCCTTTACCTAGCTTTTCTCAATTTCCACATAAATTGTCCCTAATAGATGAAGGCAATTTGCGCATTTCAATTTCGCCACTCAAGCATTCAACAACTAAATTTGAAACGTCTCCATCTATTAGGCATACATACATACATACATGCATATCTTTCAGTTGACTAATTAAGGACAAAGCATCAGTTGCTGGCTTTAACTTGCCAACATTTTTTAGACTCAACAATTTTCTACTTGCTATTTTCGCTTTTATTGCTTGCAACATCAAACACAAAATTTCGCATGCACATGAGCACATTTGTACAGGCAGAGGAATATAGCAAAGTTTTCTTTTCTTACTGATATACATACATACATAGTATGTAAGTATGTACTTACTTCATATGTATATACTGAGTATTTTTAATCAACAGCCTTGTCGTTTAATTGCCAGCATGTAAAAGTCGGTGTATATTAGTGAAAGGTTGCAAGCACTTTTTCCACTTTTTTCTGGTAAAAATTGCAATATTTACGAAGCATCGGCGCAATAAGGGCAAAGGAAAAGGCACACATACATATGTTTGTTGGTAATAAGTGAAAAGGAAAGTTGACAATTGCCCAAAACAGTGTGGCTCGTTTCTAGGCTTTGTAATTTACTTTGTTTTCCTACAAAGCTATTTTACTTTTTTCTTTCATCTTACCTTTTTCGAGCCAATTTTTTTTTTACTAAAATGAAATGAAAAAGAAATTTCTATTACTTTTAAAAAACACGAAAGCAAATGATACAGCGCTCAACGATAAAGCAGCACTTGACAAAAGCAAGATATGCCTTCTAATGAGTTATGAGCTTCATTAACTGCAGGTGGTTGAGTGCGTAATTTTTTTTTTTATTTGGCAGATAGGTTGCTTTTTTTGTATCCTCAAAGAAATTCAAAAATTTTTCCCTGAGCAATTGGTCCTTAGTCCCCGCACAAACTCAAGAAGCTTGTCGCAGTAAAGGCCTACATAAAGCATACAATAAAATCATTAGGAGTTTTTGAATATTTATATATGTACATAGCAGCAGCTAATACATTTTCTTCAAAAGATTTAGTTATTTTAATTTATTCTTCTGCTTTATGACGATTAAGATTAGAAATTCAATAGAAAATTTAAAATCAAAAACTGCTTTGCTTTCGGCTCCAAAGTGCTTCTGAAAAAGCTTTGTGTGTGAACACTTTCATTTATTTAGCTACAGCAATTGTATAGCTTCGCTCCGCTCGGAACGGTTTCACTCCGCTTCCTTTGTGGACGCACCCTAACCCCTAAATTACTTTTAAAACATAGTTTAAGAAAAAAAAGCAGACACGAATAACGGTTGATATTGAAACGTATGTTGCCGTTTTTATAGTTAGTTATAGCTGCTGAGACTTCAGAGCGCTGTCCATTCGACAAACTGCGATACCATATCGAGAATGCGGACCAAATTCTTCAGCTCATTAAGGTAAGGTGACCAACCGTCCTCGTTTAGGAAGGACTGTCCTCCTTTTTAAGCTATGTCCTCCTTTGTAAAGTGTCCTCCGAAATGTCCTCCTTTTTGACATTTTTTTATATTGGTTTTTGAAGTTATATGCTTTATCGTGTGTACATACTATGCACTAATCGTGCTTGTAGACTAAGTGTAAGCACCATAGCGATACTTTTGTTGGTCGATTGCACCGGCAACAATGAAAAGTGTTGTGTGTACTTTTAATCAGACCCACATACCTATTATATTTCGACCCGCTGAATCTGAATCTGAGGTCCGTTTGACTCGTACACCCTCAAAATATCAATTAAATTGCAAAAAACACGAAAAAATGGCAAACACTTCTCAAAATTCGCAATTTTATTTAAGGAATTTAAAAATCAAAAAATGGGAAATGCCATTCCAATGATCATTTGAAGATGGAGTTTACATTCCTCATATCGAGGAAAATATATTTCAAGTATAGAAGTTAGTCTTATTTTGAATGACCTTTTCTTGGACTTGGAGAAAATAATGGTGTTTTTTTACTTCGTCGTAAGTAAATTGGACAGATATACCTACGGTGACCATAAATATGGATTCAAAATGAAGGACAATTTTTCAAAAATATACCTACATATACTTACTTAGTATAAAAATATCAAAAGAGTATTTATGATTCTAAATTCTTAATACATTTTAAACTTAAAAAAAACGAGTCACGTTTTCTTCATCGATATTAATCTTTTTTACATGAATATTTATAAAGGTATAATAAAACATATTATAATTACAATAGCTTATACGAAAAGTGAAAATCTTTAAAAGATTATTTTATAGGCAAATTTTGAGTCGTTCAAAACGAAAACAATAACTTTTTTTGTTTTTTGGTACTTTTCGCAGTAATTTGTCAAAAATCGACGTCATGAATCGACGTAAACGACGAGTTACAAAGGTATTTATGTGCACTTTTCAAAAATATATAATTTGTGCAGATTGCGCTTCATAGCATCTACATTTCTAATCCGATTTTCATTATCTTTGGATCAAAATTTACTGTAATGATATATCTTATTTATCGAATTTTTAAACTAATGAAAAAAAAAAATCAAATAAAGCTGCGTATTTGATTGAAACTCTCACTTTTTTCGACTTTGACGACAAAATGCAAATGGTCGCCTGTAGCACTAATAATTTTCATTGAAGTCGCCACAAGTTATATATTTTGGTAAGAGGCACATCAATACCCTTCGAGCTGTAAGTCGCTTACGTTGATTGGGAGATTTTTTCATGAGATATTGAAGAAAAGCTACGAAAAGTACCAAAAAAACACATTTTTGAAAAAATCCATCCATTGTCCGATAATTTTAAAATAACGAATAAAATGCGGGACAAATGCAGGACACTTGGAAAAAATCAGTACATTTTCAGGTTTTTTAGGGTTGAAAAACTACGCAGGACCGACCTTTGAAAAACAGTACGGTCCTACAAAAAACAGAACGGATGGTCACCGTAGATATACCAGATATTAAAATAGACGACAATTGTCTGTTTGAAAAAATTAGAAAACTGAACGTGTTCTTAAATCCCGAAAAACATAAACAATGGGAAAATCATCACGTTGAAATTGACACAATAGGGGTAGAAATATTCAGCCATTTAAAAAGGAGCATATGCCGTGGGAAAATATATTTGTTCTTGTTTAATTTGCGTAATGTTGACCTGGAATTATCGCAGCAGTTGAAAAAGTTTTTTCAATCGCGAATGCTTTTTGGACATGTGATAAATATAGATTGAATGTTGATACCCTAGCTGCAGTACTGCCGTAAAATTAAATATGAAGGATGTATGTATGTATCGTGTGCGGATATTACCAATATATTGTTGGAAGATAAAAAATATTAACTCAATTGATAGGTACTCAATAAAATAATTATTATAATAATCATTGCACCTACGTGATGCCACATATGTATTATAGTAAAAGAAAATTAAAAGGTCATGCCTCGGGCCGTAACCGTTTCAATTATAGTAATACATTTTATAGTCCGCCTCAAATTGTTTCGAAATGTCAGTTAGACTACTCTAGCTCTCATGACCTCATATTATAATGTGTAATTGTTTCAATGAACAAAGTAATTTTTTAATGATATTTCGTTGTGTCCTCCTTTCCATTGTAAATAAGTTGGTCACCTTAATTAAGGTCATTATGATAGTGTGGTGATGCACAAATTGCGGATCTAGACCCAAGTGAGACACAAGGGTTTTTTCAATGCCCCACCATTAGCTTTGTTGAGACTAGCTTACTTCCAGTACTGAGCCTGCGCTAAACATAGTTTAGTTGCAAGGACAGCATTTTACGTGACTACGTTGCACACAAGGCATTGGTCAAACCTCTAACTAAGTAAGACTAATTTGGCTATACAAATCTCGGCTTACTTGCTTTACTCTGTATTCTAGGTCACTCCGCCGTACCTATAAATGCGAGACTTGACCGTGGTCCACAATCAGTTTTAGCACTCCCACTTTCGACCATCGAAGTAACTGTGAAAAAAGTGGTTAAATATTTTGCTCGCTTCGAGAGCTGCACGGGAGTAAAACTCATGGTGCCCTCAATCTCAGAAACTCTAGCACGATAATTGCTTTCATTCAGCTCATGAGGCCGTAGACAACTTGTGGGAATACTGACTGGTCACTTGTCGTGGAATTAATTATGAAATTTTAGTCCTCCTGCTTCGATTTCTAGATAAATCATTTAGATTTAAAACAGAAAAATATGAAGCACGTAGCTTTCATGCAATTTTCGATGCAAGTTGTTTTGTGTTCAGTAACAAAAAAAAAATTGTCTGAAAGCATGTTTCTTTCACCAAAAAATCTGTGTTTAGTCAATCATCTCTTCCAGTCTGTGACAAAATTGGAGGTACCTACGGTTCAAAGCTGGTTTTTTTGCCAGTATTTAGCTCTTTCATGGCAGAAATACACTCCAACGTTTGACATTGCCTGCCAAGGGACGACCGCTGTATAAAAAATACTTGTTCGGATGCTTCTCAGGCCAGTTTTGGAATATGGATCATGCCTGTAGTTTACCAGACAGCTTAGTAGGGAGAAGATTTATTGCGATTTCCAGGTTTTAGGTCGGCGTATTGGGTAGCGCTTCAGGAGCTGGCATCGAGTATGGTGTCTTACTACTCTACCTTATTAAACGTTTTCCCTAATAGCAGATTTCCTTAAGGCTTTCCACGACACTGCGTCGCCCAGCGCTAGGTTCGCCAAGTTTCCAAATCCTTACAAAAAACTATAATTGAGCAAAACGCTGACCACGAAAGTATTAGTTCATTTACAAGTAATAAAAAATGTAAAGTAAAAAAAAGACTTCAACCCATCAACATTGATTGCAGTTAATATCACCCGTCACTATCAATTAACTTCTCAATGTCCCCTTTGGAATTTTAATTACCGAAGCAACGTTGACAATTTCTTTAATACATTTTTTCGTGTACTTGTGTATATATGTATGTACACTGAAGAGCAAAACTGGAACGATAAAACAGGAAGTTCAATTGGTGGTAGTGTACTTTTTCAATTTAATTTTCGGCTTACCGATGAAGAAAAAATTTTAAGATTTGCATATGTAAACTCAGTAAAATATGACCAAGTAAAAATGAATTACGCTTTTCAAGTTTTGCCCCCGCTCATTCATCACTGAAGTTTATAATTCAAAGAAAAGTTTTCGTTCACTTCCCGAAATTGTTTAATCAAGGCGCGTGGAAAGCAAATAATATAAACATTTTGTATAACTAGCCGAAAGTCCCCGCTATGAAACAAGAAAGCATATCAGCCAAAAGTCCATTTTATGATGATGATTGAGCGGTCATCAGACTGCAAGGGCAAGAGACCCACAAAAATTGCAAGGTGCTAGACTGGACATTATGTCAGAGGTCGAAACAACAGGTTGTAGCGCAAAGATAAAGGGGAGGAAACCTGACTCGACTACCAGAAAGATTTTTAGCCAGGAACTCATTTTTACTTGAAGCGGGAATTTAAAAATACTTCTTAACTGGGAATACTAGTCCACCAGAATTTATTGTTAAGAAATAATTTAAATTTAAGCAGCTAAAACTAAACGTTTTTATCGGTTAATTACTCAGAAGAAAACCATGTAATTTTTTAGCAGTCTCACATTTTCTATTTTTAGAATGTGCCTCATGCATATTCATTTAGCTATTTTGAACAAGAAATTTTTGAAAAAAATATTTGTATCAAAATTAGAAAAATTTGTCAAAATAACAGTTTTAGAAAATTTGAACGGTTTAGAAAAAAAAATAATAATCAGGCATGCTCCAGAAAAGTAGTAGAATGGAAATGAAGTGAAAATCAAAAATAAAACTTTTCATTTTTGATGTTCTAGAAAAGTAGCGATTTGCTGTTTCATTTTTAAAATTTGATGTTCGAAAAAACGGAATTCAAAAGGATAGGGTAAAATGTAGAACACCAAAATGTGAAATTGAAGTATTTTTAAACAACTTTCACTCCAAAGTAGATTGCAGAGCATGCCTGAATTTTTTTCTAAAAATACAATTTTTTCTAGAACAGTGAAATTTCCAAAAAAAATATTTTCAAGAATTTTTTTTTTTTAAAAAGTTTTGCGCAAACACAAAACTTAGGATATAACAATTTTTGAGAAAAAATATATTAACTCAGAAAAAATTTATCAGATATTAGTAACTATTTGTTTGGAGAAAATAAATATTTTTGCAGCAAAAGTTATTAATTTCGCAAAAAATTATTGTTGCGTTTAAAAATTTTAAAATATATAATTTTTAATATGAAAACTTTCGGGTATACACATGTATTTTTTAGGAAAAAATAGATTTTTGGAGAAAAACAAATTTAAGATTTTTAGGGGAAAAAAATTTAGTTGAAATTAATTTTTTAAGAAAATAATGTCTACCAGAATTATAAAACCATTTACTCTTATGTATCAAGAAAATTATTTTTGTGCAACAAATTATTTCTTTGAGGAAAAACAAAGTTTTCAAAATATATTTTGGGAAAAAAATAAAAAAAAACACAGAAAAAACTTTTGAAAAAATTGTCTTCTAGAAAAAAACTATGAGATTAATGATTTTTTTTAGAATAAGGAAGTTAGAAAAAAAAAGTTTTTAGTTTAAATTAAGAAAAGTTTTTTGGATCAAATTATTTTCTAAATTAATTCTTCATATAGGAATTTGTTTACTTAGATATCGATCAATCTCGTTTTTTGGTCTTGGTATTACAAAAAAAAAATCTTAAAATATTGCTAATGTATCGCAAGGAAGTTAAAATTCTGTGTAACATATTGCTTTGGTATTGCTCCTCAGTGTACATATGTAACTCATATGTATGTATATGAAAGTACGTGGATAATATTCGCAGGCGCTCAATAAACTCATTTCTCATTTATCAGCACCCCCTATCATTACAGTAATTCACTTACTTCGCTCCTTTGGAATTCGTATCATTCTGGCTCTCCCCTCGCCTTCACACATTTTCACACTTAAATTACGCTATCATAGCTCATTTCCTTTAACAGCTTAGTTGATTGCTAACGACTTGTAAGTAATTATGTTAATCCATAATATTCCACTTATTTATAATGAATGACTTCCCCCGCACCCATTTGGTGTCCATTGCTATTCATTTGCTTACTCTGATGGTTCGAGGTATGATTAAGCGCGAATGACCTCTCTGTTGATTTTACGAGTATGCCATAGATTTTGTTACGCTTTTAATTTTTTTATCTTCTTCTTTGCATATTTTCTATTTTAATTTGTAGTAATGAGCTGTCCGCCATTTTACAAATACATAAATATATACATAGATACATACATACATATGTATGTAGAATATAAAGATGCACTAACTTGTTGTAGTTGTCGCTCTGAATATCTAAGATTTACACAGTTATGGTATAGGGCGCGCAGTAATGAAAGCGATTTTGTTAGAAGAAAAAACTCTAACTCCTCTATCCACACTAGGTACATTAAATGTCCGAGGTCCTTAAATGTAGGAATCACATTTTTACATCAGATTTCCTAAGCCTTATCCCCTACGTCTATGCTACTGTAGTCGAAGATATCACATATAAATTTCGGTCCCGATTGGAGACGGTTGAGGCGCGTCGCACAGGAGTCAAAGTTCAAACTCCTCTATGGAGACTCAAAAAATTTAAATTTATTTTATTTTTTCGTCTAATACCCAAAATCGATACTTCCATATCGAAGATATCACACATAAATTTTGGTCCGGTGTCGCACAGGGGTCAAAGTTCAGATTACCCTATGAAGGCGTCTTAACCGACTCCAATCGGAACTAAAATTTATATTTGATATCCTCGACTTTGGGCATAAAAAGAAACAAATGTTTTTAATTTTTTGAATCCTTAGAGGCATCTGGTCATTGACCCTTTTGCGTTTAAGGCGTTTAAACGCCTCCAATCGGGACCAAAATTTGTATATGATATCTTCGACTATGGTAATATTGGTTTTGTATTGTATTAGATGATAAAAATATGTATATATTTTAATTTTTTGAGTCTCTATAGAGGAATCTGTACTTTAACCCCTGTGCGACACGCCTAAAACGACTTCAATCGGGAGCAAAATTTATATTTGGTATTACCGATTGAGGGGTGAGACCTAAAAATTTCCTTCATTTGGTTTTAAGGACCACCCTAAGGTACATACATAGGCACATACATATGCTTCCAAGCCTCTATACGCTGCTACTGCAATTTTTTCAACTACTTTTTTCTACTTGCTATCTTTACATCCTATTTCCTAAAGAGCACTTCCGCCCACACCTCTTTTTTACTTACACTAATACTAATTTCATGTATTTCTTGTTCCCTCCTTGTCTTCCTTTTTCACTCCCTTTTTTGTTTAACACTCAGCGTAATTTCAATGTCCCCAATTGATCCACTATCATTTACTATTTCGCTCTAATCAACAATCTCCGGCCAAGTCCCTTTGAATGTCCACTCATTAGTGTTTTATTAAATAAAAATTTCGGTCAAACATTTTAAGATTAATCTGTCGTAGATTTTCTGCAGTGATTTTAGTAATTTTCGCGCATAACAAGTAGTAGGGAATACAAGAGCTCAATAATGTCTTAGTTGCCTTTTTTTAAAAAGAGTTGATTTTATAGTGCAATACAAGATTGTACCACCTTGTGAGAGAAACGAGTGAATTACGTTCGTTCAGTGATCTGTAAGAATCCGCACCCAAAGCAGGAGCTGTAGCTTTGAGCTCTTTAGCGAGGTTAAATAAATTGGCCGTTTATCGGACTCATTCCATTCCGAGGGGATACACGGATGGTGGTCAACTTGAGATAAGTCTTTATTTAAGGTTCAACAGGCTGCTTACATGTTAGTCATAACTGTCTTATCCTCCACCCCTAGCCAAATCTTAGAAAATCTACTGCATCGTTTAAATATCCACCTTTACGTTAAGCCACTGGTAAGTTACAGACTGAGCCCAGCGCATGCAGTGGACATAATTCCGATAGTTTTTCGAGCGTTGGATTATGCTAGTCCACTTTTCAGCTGTGAAAACTATTTCTCTACTAGAACTCCAGAGATAAAATAATGGGGAAACCTTGCCATATTTAATCCAGGTAATGACCTATGACGCCAGACTAAACTAACAGACTTCTAGCCGATCTCTGGTTAAGGATTATTTCAAATTCTTTTTTACTTTGACAACTCGCTCAACTTACGGTCAGCTAATTTGGCTTTTTTTGAATTCGCAAGCGACATATCGACAAAGAAATATTCTCAATGGGCTTTAGTCGTGACACATGGTAAACGGATGGGTTACCCTGTAAATGACTTATGACGAAGCTGTAGATCCCATCCCACAGTACCACTCTTTCAAAAACTCGTTTGAAATCTTATACCAAGTATTTCTCTCCGTGTCTACCGGCTGTAAACTCTGTGAGACTGTGACTAAGATCACGCTCACACGACAGACGTGTAGTTTTAAGCGCACCTTAAGCATCTGTCATGTCTAAAAGTTGTTTTCGAATTATGGAACCAAATAGGGAAATAAATACGAACAAAATTTAGTTTTTCAGACATTTCGGATTTTTTCACGACCTTTCTTTTTCTTGCCCTTTCAGTTCTTGTCTGAATTTTGTTGCCCATTATTTCAAAAAGTATTTTAAGATTTTATCCCTTATTTATTTAGAGCCGTTCTCCCGACTATCTTTTCAAGTTAACAGGTTCTTTCAGTACTGGTGAAATTTGTCGCCCACTTGCATATGACAGGCAGTCGCTAAATAAGACCGTCCGTCATATTTAATTTTAGCAAGCAGTCGATAAAACAGCGCTTACAGTGCCAACTATAAATGTCCAGTTTTTAAATTGCTAAAAATTGACGACCAGTTTTTTAACTAACCCAAAAATTAAGTGCCGTTTTTAAAATATCAAAACTATATTCGATTTTAAATTGGTAAAGAAATTGTGACAAGTTTTTGATAAAACCAACAAATTATGTCCAGTTTTTGCATGACCAAAAAATTATGCTAGTGTTTGAACTAACAAAAATTTCTGTCCCTTCATAAATAACCAAAAAAATTTTCCCGTGTTTAAAATACCAAATATTTATGTACAATTTTTAAATGGCCAAAAATGCATTGCCAGTTTTTACGCGAACAAACAATTATGGCTTGCACTTAACCAACTACTAATTTATGAACAAATTTTAATATAGTAATAAATATGTTTTTTGTTTAAATGACCATAAAATGTTGGCTACTTTTTAAATTACCGAAACCTTTTCAGGATTTTTTAAATTACCAATAAAGTATGTCCAAATTTTAAATTACCTAATATTTGTGTCCCATTTTTTAATAATCAGAAAATATATGCCCAAGAAGTTATCGAAAATCTATCCCTATCTATCCAATTATTAGGTGTCCACAAATAATCCCAGCTGTTACATTACCAAAATATTATGTCTACTTTTTCTACTCCCAAAAATGTACATATGTCCATTACTTAAAATTCCAAAAAATTACAATGGATTTTTAAGTTACCAAAAAATTATGCCAAAATTAAATTAGCGAAATTTCTATGCCCACTTTTTAAGTTCCCAACAAATGTAAAACCGAAATATTATGCTGAATTTTCAAATAACCAAAAATCATGCTCAGTGAAAGAAAACTATGTCCAGTTTTTTATTGGCCATTATTTATGTCCAGTTTTTATATTAGTAAAATTTCATTTTCAGTTCCCAAAAAATGTATGCTAAAGAAATTAAGTCCGGTCTTGAAATTACCAAAAATATTTGTCCAAAACTAACAAACATGTGTGCCTAGTTATGAAATAATCAAAAAATTATGACAAGTTTTTCAATTACCAAAATATGTCTATTATTTAAATTACCGCTTCGCTGAGTGTATGAAATTTCAAAGTGCTACATTGAGTAAAATTTATTCAAAGAAAACTTAATTAAAAAACAAGAGGTTTAAAATTTGTTTAACCATCTTCAAAATTTTTTCAAACTAAAACTTTCTTCATTCGGAGACACCAGGGTTGAGTTGGGCTGGGATAAATCTCAAATCACCACCGATAAATCAACTGCCAGAACCATTGCGCACCTTTTACTGTAATATTTAATTCAAAATAATTGAATTTAATTTTTGAAAAGGTGGCAACCCTTGTGTAAGACTTAAATATTATTCAAAACTTTCGAACTAAAGGTTTCTTAACAATATTTCGTTAGACAACCATATTTTAATTCTTCAGATAGCTTGCGTATAATTAATTTAAATTTGACTTGTCAAATTGGTGGCAACCCTTTTCAAAATATATTCGAAATACAGCTTTTTTAAACCTCTTGACACCCATTTTTTAATATAATTTTCAAATAAATAACTTAGTTGATTAGAATTTTGATTATTTTAAAAGGTGGCAGCCCTCATCCATGAGTAGACAATGATTTTATATATCTCCATGCCAAGTTCCAGTAATTTATCAAAAATATTTCCTAAGAAATGCAGTATGAAAAATTCCGTTTGTATGAGAGGTGCCACGCCCTCTTGTCTAATCGAGATTAAATTTATCCTATATTTTAAGGTGGGCTAAATGACAGCAGTGTACAAAATTTCATGATAATCGGTTGAGTAGTTAAAGCGTGAAAGCGTAGCAAACAAACAAACTCACTTTCGGATTTATAATATTATAAGTAAGGAATTTACTTTCGAGCGTACAAATAGTATGCCACCAAGCTAAGCATCCTCATTGTGCTATATTCGCTCCTATATCTCACTTAATAATGTTCTTAATAGCCACAAAGAACACAATTTTCCACAGAAATACTTAAGAACAAATGAGAATTGCGCAAAAATTTAATAGAGGCAGTGAAAGGAAACTTTTCGAAAACTTTGCTAGTAAGCTACATATATACCGCATAACAATGTGCATAAATTGCAGACTAACGAGATGAGAGCATGACCTCTGGACCACTTAGCACAGTAGCAACAGTGGCAACAAAATTTTTAACCACACAATGACTTGACCACAAATGGCTCGCTCATCCGCCCGCTACCAAGTCAACTCTAACTCTTGAGAAAGCGGAAAAATGAAATTTTAAAAGACTATTCAAATTGAAAACTAACTGCAAGTAGCAGCGACCACTTCAGGGGCTAGCGCAAGTAAAATTGTTGCACAGTGTATAGAATAAAAGCAGACAGGATAAGACAGGAGCGCAAGTATGTGAGAAGTGCTGAGTGGGGTGAGCAAAATTTTGAAACGTTGACAGCTACCTATGTACATACATACATATACAGCTTCCACCAGTCTCCTCTCAAGCGTCTAAAACTTCGAGTAGCGCATGCTATCCCATACACATGCAAGTGGCTGCACTGGTCAATTCCGCAGATACTTGAAAACTTTCAAAGCACTCTGCTCTAAGAAGGAGTGTATTTCACTGCATTTACGGTTTAAATATTTAAAAGGGTCCTAAGTACATACATTAAATGTTAGAAGGCTGCTGAGGTGACAATTTTGGACAGGGACCCGCAGTTTTCATAATTGAGCACAGCGGTAAAGCAACACTTTTTTGTGACGGGTAATGGTTGAAACAAAGTCGCTATGCTCGCAATCACACACACACACACTTTTCTTGACACTCACACTTTTCTTGACACTCCTCAGTCATTTCCTTTGATGGTCACACACATTTTTTTTTGCCTAAATTGCGCCACGTGCCGTCAGGAACGCTCGTCAACGAAAGTGTTTATTAAATTTTATAGACAAAAGTATGCTTACATAGTTAGTTAGTTTGTGGACTTTCACACTTTTCTTTATGATTTTGTTTGTGATGTGGCAATTAAGCGTGGTTAGCTTATTTGCGTAGTCTGCTTTTAGGCGCTTCACCCGCTGTGTTATGCTCGTTTTAATAGCAAATAATGGCGCTGTTATTTATACACGCTATTAATAAACAAAATGGGCAAGTTAAACGCAATGTGTCGGGATGAGTGTTATTCTTAAAATGAATGAATTCTGAGCAAGGTTTTATAAAATTTTTGCATAGTTTTAGCAACTCTTTGCGAATTGCCTTCATCTCGCCGCAATACTTAGCTGGAATAAAGCCCGGCCACCCGAAAAGTTGCTGCTAAACGCAGTTTACATTCATTTCGTTCGCCCACACTGGAACCTATAATTCTCAATGCACCCATGAAACTATTTATTTAAAGGACATTCTAAAAATAAAACCGTTTCACTATCAGATGGTACTTCCCTGCAATATTTTTGTTGAAATTTTGGCCCATTTCAGGATTTGTCGGAATCTATTCAGATTTTTTTTGTGTTTTTTCGGCTTTTCTGGATAATTGAATTTTTTCGGAATTTTAAAATTTTTTTCAGCACCGTTCTGGACTTTGTTTTAGTCTTTAAAGGATTCTTCCAGCTCAACTTTTCACAATTTTTGAGTTATATTCCATGAATTTAGGAAATTCCCTAAATCATTTCGACCCCTTTTGAAAAACTTTGAGTCTCATTTTTCGAGATCCGCCCAAGATTTTTTAGAATTTTATTTGGAACTTTTCCGAATTTTATACAGATTTTACGAGATACTTTGTTTTTTTTTCCTCAAATATTTTCTCAAAGCCGTTAAATACTTTTTCGGGACTTTTCGGAAATGTCAGAATTTTTCGGTAACCTTGGAAAATTTTAGAACTTTCTTGATTTTTTGAGCTATTTTCGGAATACTCTTTGAAATATTTTTCGGGATGTTTTGAAGACTGTTCAGGATTTTTTCGTTATTTTTAGTGATTTACTTATCGGGATGGCCGCTGTGGCTCAACTCTTAACTAAAAAAAAATAAACAGCTCAATAGCAGCTAGAGACTTGTAGCAGTATCAACTATAGAGAGCTTTTTATTTTCTACAAACCTTATAATAGTCGTACAAGTTGAAAGCTTCACAAAGCTTAGCGAACATACCCCCGGAGCCATTGAGCTTAAATGGGTTTTACTGGGGTATCCAGAATATCGGAAAAAGAAACAAGTCGCTTACGACTAAAAGCTTCAATCCACTGAGCTAAAATATTGAGATGCCTGAAGAAAAGTTTTCCTTTGCATAAACAAGCGTGACGAGCTTTTTATAAAGACTATATTGACTATGTAGTGACGATGTGAGAGAGCTTTTTAGCTCTGTTCTCCCATATACAATTTACAGCAAGCTAAAAAGGTTTTTTCTGCCAGAACTTTTTCTGTGTGCTGCCATATATTTGCGGGGATAGAAGCTTTCTCAGGAAAATAGTATTCTATTTCACGCCATCTGTGTTTCATATGAGACGCTCATTCTCATTTAATTCGACTTTCCTACTTTTAGCAGTTCTCATCTGTCTCAGAAACTGTTAATTGTGTATTCTTTTCTTTCAAACCCTATGAAATCATCTCTAGGCTCCACCTAGTATTCTACGTAGTCTTAGAGCCTGCGAATTTATTTAGGCGCCTCGCTTGTAATATCGGAGACCCTAAAGTTCTGTTTGCGACTTTTTTATTAATTAGCTATTTCGGGAGTATTCAGGATCTTGTGGGGTTTTTCGATTATTTTTCTCCAGATCTCTCAAGATATTCTTTTGTATTTTCTTATGATTTTTCAAATTTTTGAGTTTTTCTGGGGCTTTTAGCAACCTACCCATGCCTTATTCCGCGCTTTGACGATTTTTCTGAATTTTTTCGGCAGTTATCGAAACATTTCACGATTTTCTTGGAATTTTTTTGAGACTTTCCGAGATTTTTCGTTACTTGTCGTGTTTTAGTCAATACTTTTAGGGCTTTTCGGAATTTTATCGGAAGTTTTAAGAACCCGAAATTTTCTTGCATAATTTTCGAGGCTTTCCAGAATTTTTCGTGATCTACCGTTTTTTATTACAAACATTTTGGATGTTTTGTAATTCTTAGTTATCCTATCCAGAGGTATATCTTAAACATTTTTCTGGATTTTCTGAAATTTTTCGTGATCTACCGTGTTTTATTATGAACTATTAGGATGTTTCGCAATCTTTAGGAAGTTTTCAAAACTTTGAAAATTTTAGGGTCTTTTCGAAAATTTTCCTGATATTTTTAAATTTTTTCGGATTATTCGAGATTTTTTTTGTATGTTTTGTCAAGATTTTTTCGGCTTTTGGGTACCTACTGTGTTATCCGTAGTTTTTGGAACGTCCCAAGATTTTCTTGGGAATCTTTCGGAAATTCTTGAAAATTTTCATTTTGTAATTATTATACATTTTGCGGAATTTTGCGAAAATGTTCAGAGCTCTTGCTTTCGATATTTATTTGGGTTTTTCGATACCTACGGTGTTTTAATTGGGGCTCTCAGAATTTTTCGAAATTTTACCGGTAATTTTGGGAACATCACACATTTTTTTTGAGAATTTTTCAGAACTTCTTGGAATTTTTTGGATATTTTTTTTTACTCGAGGCATTTTGAGCTTTTTTGGAACTTTTCATAAGGACTTACCTCGTTTTATTCAGGACTTTTAGGATATTTTCGAGTTTTGCTTCGTGTTTTCATAACATTTGGAGATTTTCTTGCCTTTTTTTGGAATCTCCAAAATTTATTAGGAACGTGTGGGATTTCTGTAATTTGTGTTTGGAACCTACCTTCGGGACGTTTTCTCTGATTTAGGAGTTACTTTCCAAAGCCTTTCATAATTTACGCTGTTTTACTTGGGACTTTATGATGTTTTCGAAATTTATGTTCGCTCCAGTTCAGAACTTTTACCAGCGCATCGAAAAATACATCTATTTCGATAACAATTTCGGGACTTCTAATCTCAAAAGTGATCGAAGACCCCGATCATCCTCGAGTTACCGACTACTGAAAATGTCTAAAAATAATATGAAATAAGCTCTTAAATTTCTTATATTTCTCTAGGTTTTAACGAGACTAAGAACACTCAGTGTACCTTCTTTCTAATCAACTGACGTTCGAACATCCCTTTGGGAGATTCACTTGCCAATTGCACAACCACTGATGGAGTGTAAAGTTACGCCACGCAACAATAGTTGAAAATTAACCAATTTTCATGTGAGATTAAGTCAGGGATTTTCACGCACACAGCCGCCAACAAGCTTGTGAACTACAGGAACGCAAGAAACATACATATTCACAAATGTCTGCATAACCAAGCGTCTGCAGGTGAAGTTGCCCACAATAGAGGAGATCAGAAATTCGAACTGTGTATCAGCGTAGGTGTTCTGCTGCTGTCGAGGTGAGCGAGTGAACTGTTAGGCTGTGTGAGCCAGGCAGCCAGACTAGTAGCAAGTAGAGTACAGCAAAAAAAAAAATGTTAGTGTAGCGATGAGTTGTGTGTAGGAAGCGGAAAATGTATGATTTCAGTTAGGGGCCAAAGCCTCATCTGCATATGCCTGTATAGAGGTATCCGTTACATGACATGTATTCAATGCTCACAAGAGCCACACTCACACACAGTCGCTCACAATAAACCCCCGCTTGCCGCTGGGCGCACAATCCGATTTGGGTTTTGCTGCCAGTGAATGGCGATAGAAGTCTATGGCTGGTGCAATACCCGAGGCGAGGCAACGAATACGAGAGTAAGTATGTAAGTTTGTGTATGTATGTATGTAAGTATCCCTACCCTGATGTGTTACTGTGCAAAGCGCTATGTCATTGATACCATGTCAAATTATGTCATTTTCCGAACCACAGGGATTTGCACTTACCTCAAAATGTTATGCGCACCTGGGTAACGATTATGTGTATAGCAACCACAATATGGCAACCACAAAAGCATGCTAATACGTACGATCATACATACATATGTGAGTTTACCAGGGTATGTATTAAAATGAATTGTGGCTTAATTTAGCTTAAATTGGGTAAGATTTTAAAACCATTTTAACAAAGCAAATGCTGTGGAATTCAAAAATTTACAGGTATGTAAATTGCTAAAAAAATTTTGTACAGAAATACATGAAATTGCAAACCCAAAAGGTCACGTGGCAAGCATTGAATATTTTCCAAAAAAAAACAAAGTTATTTATTTGTGCGCGTATGTGTATGCAACATGGCATAAATAATAGTCCATAGCTGACCCACCCATGGCAATGCGCTCAACCGGAAGAAAGGACAATCATGACATGTGAGCCCTTAAAAAATATTATATATGTATGCATAAAATAAAGCCACTAAAGCACTAGCTGACAACATGGACCAGGAGGGCACCACACACACACATTTGCTAATGATGCGCGCAACGATAGTTGGTCAACTATAAAAATATTTTAAAATTTGCATATGTATTGTGTGTAATAAAAAAAAAACGTATGTAAAATGTGAAACACATAACTAAAATTGTGGGAGCAGCTGACCCTGAATTGCATGCATACCTATGTACGTATTCACTTACTTATTGCAAATAGTCAAATGCATGCATATATACTCCAGTAGGAAAATCCACTAGTAGCGAAGCACAGAATATAAAAACAAATTAAAAAGCTTACAAATTTCGAGACCAAAAAAGCCATAGCTCAAGCTTACACCGCTCTATTGAAGCTGCATCAAATTTCAAAATTTTGAAAATTTGGCTTTTTATTTTGAGGAAAATATTTTAAATTTTTACATTTTTGTTGTACCCCTTTTTTCAAAGGTGCATCAGTTTTTTAAAATTTTTAAACTTTTACTTTTTATACTTTGCTCAAAAAGAGCTAAAATTTTTTCAACTTTTGCCAAACTAAAATTTTTGATTTTCATAAAAAAATTAAATGTTGCGGGATTTTTCGGCCTTTTTTTCAGAATTTTTGGGAAAATTCGTACATTTTCGAGATTGTCTGAAAAGTTTCGGAAATTTATAGTTTTTCATACAAAATTAATGTTGCGGTGTACCTCACGCTGTTGTTACACTTTTCGGAAAAATTCGTACTTTTTCCATAATTTTGAAACTTCTTACTTTTTATACTTTACACTAAAAGATCTGAAAACTTTTCAACTTTGCCAAATTTTTTTACAATCAGAAAATAAGCGAAAATTGTTGATTTCATACAAAATTTAATGCTGCGGGATTTTGGGGACTTTTTTAGACTTTTCGAAAAAATTCGTAGTTTTTCGAGACGTTTCATGCAAAATTAAATGTTGCGGTATTCTTTGGATTTTTCCAGACTTCTTGTTAGATTTTTGGGAAAAGTTTCGGAAAATTCTAGTTTTTTTGGTATTTTTATGAGAATTTTTTTTTCGAGAGCTTTTGAATTTTTAAGACATGTCAAGATTTATCTAGGCAATTGTGTTTTATTCATAATTTTTTTGATTTTTCGAGTGACCTGTAGGATTGTTTTATCGATTTTTTAGACGTTTCGGTAACTTCATGTATGATTAGTTCAAAATTTTTTGTTTTTTTCGGAAACTTTTCGGAGATTTGTTCAGATTTTTTAAGATATTCAGAGATTTTCGAGACTTTTAAAGTTATACGGACTTTTATTTGGAACTTTTCGATTTTTGTTTTCAATTTTTGATAAACTTATCAATAGTTTCAGAGATAAACCAGATTTTTTTTACTGATTTTTTTATACGTTTTAGTACCTTCCGGTAATTTTTGTGGTCCTGCCGTGACTAATTCATAACGTTTTAATTATTATTATTTTTTTTCAGAAATTTCTTTAGATTTTTAGAGGAGTTCAATGATTTTCGGGACGAGGAACACCTACGGTATTTTATTCGTACGTTTTGGAATTTTTTTCTGAAGAATGTTTTGGGTTTTTCATAAATTGAGCAGAATTTCTTTTCAAGACATTTGAGATTTATTTGATATTTTTCGAGAACTATCGGGTGTTTTGCGGGAATTTAGAAATTTTTTGGCAGTCTTTCGTTTTCTGCCTAATATTTTGAAATCCTCTGGATTTTTCGTGCACTATCTCGTTTTATACGGAGAAGCAAAGACACTAGGTTTTCTTATAATCTCTCTTTTTTTAACGTTATGAGGCTTTCCTAAAGACTTTTAGGAACTTAACATGATTTATTCAGGACTTATCGGATTTTGCGTGTTTAGATCACAACTTTTTTCAAGAGTTTAACCTAGATATTTTTAGCCTTTTTTTAAATGTGTTACCCAGGACCTTTAGGTTTGTTTTGAAATCTCGAGATAGTTGTATTTTTTTGTTGATCTACTGTTGTTCATTTATGGCTGAGGATTTTTTGAAATTTTGAACCACTTTTTCGAAATTATAGCAATCGAAATTTTTCGAAAGTTTTCGGAACATTTTGGGATTATTCCAGTTTTAGTTCGAAGCGATTCGTGATTTTCTTGGGACGTTCTGAGACTTTCGGGAATTTTCGTAAGCAATATACCCTATTCTACTCGGGACCTTTTGGTTTTCATCGGAATTTTTCAGTACTTGAACAAAATTCAAGAGTTTTTCGGTAGTTTCTTCAACATTTCATTTCTCCGCATTTTTTATAAAGTTGTTTCTACTTTTTAGTAACTATCAAGCCCATTACGTGCTACTGTTTACACAGTACGCCTTAACCTGTGTCACCTTTCTGGCTAAAACTTAGTACAAAGCTTCAAGAAAATCTAAAAATTTATATAAAATGACGTTCAAGAAGTGGAAAAGAAATTTGCTTTTACCAAATGTGCTTGAATTAGTTTACACTAGTCAAGAAAAAAAAAGGCTCGTATTTTGTTTCTTCAAGAAAATTTTCACCAAAACCAAAGTAATTTTTCAGGCAATAAAAATAATGTAAAATATTTCTTCAAATTTTTCTTGAGAGCTGTATACTAAGCTTAATGAGCTGAGGCCTGTGTGGTCTTTAGAACTAAGGACAGAGGGAATGACAAGTGAAACCACCACGGTATTTTGGACCAATAAACCATATTTTATATCTTATCGACATTTTAAAACGAGGTACATATCTGACCGAATCCTCGCTCGGATAATACAATATTTTGCGGTGCCAACACGGAAAGTCTGGGTTTGCCCGGCTTAACAGTTTATATTAAAATTTTAAATAAGCTGTACCCTTAAGAATTTTCATTAAGTATCTTTTTGGATATGGAGTTAAACTTGATTAACGTCTACCCTGAAGCCAATCCAATGTAGCTGTTTTCAGACTCAATCTACAAGACTTATCTAGTAAATGTTTCAATGAAACGAAGTAAAGCATGCTGAGGGTATATGCTACACTACTTCAAGTTTTCCCTACCGGGTTCTTGCTGTCGTTCTGATGTAGCGAAAATTTCCATATTTCGTAGCATACATTTGGGTGTTGCTCCCCTAGTTACACAAAAAAAAACTATGAAATTCTGCGTGTGATATATGTTTTTATAAAAGCAGCCATGCAGTTTTATATTTACATATTTTCCAGCATGCGCCGCTATCAGTTTACCTTGAGCAGCAACAACACACATACACACACACACACGTGCTATCAGGCATAGAACTTCCCCCATACGCAGCTTTTGATTGCGAATTTATTGACACTTACGTTATATCTTGAAAATAATAAATTTACCCTCTGTTTTCTTTTTTTAAGACTCGCTTGAAAAACTTTTAAGGGAAAACTAGGAAATAGTTCACCCTCTTTAAAGGCATTTTCAATAGCTTAATATTGTCGAGCTTAAAAGTATGCAGTAAATTTAAATGTACCTTCGCTAAAGCCGGTAAATGTTGGCTTGCGAAATCGGAGAGCTATGCATGTATATTAGAGCTGAGTAATTTGTTCGGAGCAAAATTTTCCAAGAAAGCGTATTGCAAATTCAAATTCTACGATTAATCCTATGTCAGCAAGTAAATTACAGGCGCAGAATCATCTAAGAAGAAGAAAAATGGTCAAAAATTCAAAGTAGCACCAAAAAGTATGCAACATTAGCGTATACATACAAGTAATTCTCAAACGAGTTATGACATATCTTTTAAAGTCATCAGCTGTTGACAGGCTTTTCTAATGAGCTTTGTGGATCAGCGAGAGGAGCATCTATTCTTAGCCTGTTCCTAATATTTGTAAATCTCAGCAGGCTTACGAAAATAGAAAGCTGACTTGGCATAAATATATATCACTCTAATCAGTTCAGGTCTCAAATGCAGATGCAAATGATTGCCTTCCTTCAGTCAGATACATAAATTACTACTTAATTACTCACTCGAGTGCCCTTACCATGCAGCATGTCATTTAACTGTAAAATCACTTTCCATCTTACTAAGCAAAATCTCCTCCAAAACACTGCTATCAATCTTACAATCTCCTTGGCCTATCGGTCATTGAAGGCCACCCACTACACAACTCGTCAGCACTGATTCGACTAACTCAACGCTTTGTGAAATCCATAAAATTTGCTTCGTGCGTTTTTGTTATACGCTTTTGACCAGCTGCCTGCGTGTCGCATAAATCATGCAAACGGAAAAGTAAAAAAAAAATACAAACTCATTTAATATTTTAATTACATCAGCACCTGATGTGACCTTGCGGCAATGACATTGAAGCAGATTTTTCGGCCATGAGCGAGTGTGGTTCACTGAGAAAAGAGCAAATACTCGAATAAATCGCTTAACTTTTTGTTGCTGTTGCTATATTTGTTTGCTACTCAAATCCTAAATGTTTTATTAGCGGTACAAAATTGTCAATTTAAAATTTTACAGGGTAATGAAATGACATAAATTGTTATCTAAATGGCAATGCATTGCAAAAGAAGGGGGAGTAAAGAATGGCGAGTGTAAGTGGAATTTGTTTTCGGGATTAAGAGAATTTCATCCATCCATCCATCAGTGCGAAAATTGAGTATGAGCTTAAGCTCGTCTTTTGTGCATGAGATCCATTGTTTCGTCGTTGTCACGTACTCAGTGAGTCATATCAAAAAGAAATGACAGTTGTCATTGTCATAATGGTTAAAATCAAGTTTTGTGGCATATTTTTAGGCACAAGGCAATAGTCATTGGGGTAGGAATAAGGCTGTTAACCTCCAATACACATTCGCGGCTTTGCTATCTTCTGACGTTCGACATAAGAGAGACTGTAGACCACTAAGGAAACTGAGAACAGGAGCGGTAATAGCGCTAACGGATATAATGAGCAGCGCTGACTAATGTCGGTATGGGGATTCTCGTAGATGAAAAATTTCCGAAATAACTGATAAAACCTCGAAAAACCTCCAATATAACAAATCATTTAATTCTAAAAGAAAATCTAATAAAATAAATTAATTAAAACTATATATATTTTGGCAGGCTGCTTGTTTTAAGATACAGTACCAGGTTGACCGAGCTTTGCCCGAAGTGCATATACTTTTTAAAGTTTTCAAGATTTGCATAGCTTTAAAAAATATTTTGGAAATAAACAAAAAAAATAGGATTTCGATATCTACTAAGTAAATTTCTTACTCCAAAATTTAGGTGTAAACCCTATTCCGAAATACGCTGGAATGAATGGTACATATCTTGATCGTATATGTACTATGTATACATAAAAAAAATTTTATTGAAATTATGAAGCGTAGCAACCCTGATTTCTGACCAAAGTTCCCAACAATACCTTTCATTTGATATCCATATTGCGGTGTTTTAAATAAATTGTGTAGAATCGAAAATAAGTGGCAACCTTACACTATTATCCTAAGAGATAATATTTTGTATATAGGGAAAGCATTGTTTAAGAACCTTCTCTTGGTCCCCATGATAGTAATAATTTACCTTTTTTTCTAAACAAAAAATTAAACAAATATGCGATTCAAAATAGGTGGCACCTTATTAAAAATATTTTTGAATTAAAGATCTTTAAAATACGTACCATTTGATACCCATATTATGATGTTTTAATCAATTTGTAACTAATTTCGAATAGGTGGCAACCTTATACGAGTCTTCTCGGAAATAATTCCTATTCAGATAACCTTAGAATCCAAAACATTATTTGTGTACAAAATTTCATCAGAATCGTTAGAGCCGTTTCCTAGAACCCTATGGATATGTACATATATATAAAAGAATTGCTCGTTTAATATAATAAGATAATGTATCGTTAAAGCTGTAGTAGGAGCCTAAACAACATTAGAAACCGTCGCCCACCCTGGAACCACTTCTCCCATTAAATAAGTTTAAGTCGGTAAGCGTGCGCCCTGGTCAAGCTTTCTCGCCCGGAGCATAATTTCAGCACAGCTTCTGATTATTATGTTGACCGCGCATTCCAATACTGATATTAAATAATTCAACCGTCTACTTCCCTAGCGTTTGACTGTTCTTGCCACTCTGTAAGCGAATGAAGCATGGCAGTATAAAAAATGACCATGAAGATGGCAAAACGCCGGAAGCGGTTTGTCTTCAAACCTAATTTGACGAGGAATGGTGGAAAATCGTTTCACAGTACATATTTACATCGAAGCCTGACTCCTTTTTTATTAGACTTGTATTCCTTTCCTCTCTTTGTTTTATTAGATACCATAAACTCTTTCTCTGTTGGGCTAGTAGTTCTATAGACGTCGTGCCGATTACGACTAGTACAGCGGGCTCAGACACCGTAGGCTAAGCAACGCCGACTCCAAAAGCTTTCGTGCACTGCACTAAGGATACAGTTTTTCTGTGATGGAAAGTCTCATGGATAGACTTGTGGCTATATTCTATCTGACACAAGCCAGAGGTTGAGAGTTCATGAATTTAGTGCACTTCAGCTGAGCCTGCTTCATTCCAAGCTACATATGTATGTACTTAATTAAAACACCAAATGAATCATTAATCACTCACCTGTTTGTATTTTTCTGCGTTTTCACTGAAATTTAATATTTATTAGGTTATTAATGAGCGCCCAAATTGTTGAAAGGTTCACAAAAAAGAGCGTTGTACTAAATTTAGGTTTTTTTTTTCACCTAAGTATTTACGTAAGTCCTTTGAAAGTATATAATTAATTTGATTTGCAATTTTTGTTTCTCCTCTCTCTTTGCAGGCGAACGACTCATTCAGTATGCTAGTGAAAATCTAGTCACTGAAGTGCTAATACATCCTCAGTACAATACACTTATACAGTGTATGCGTAATTTGCTGAGTAGTTTTACACGACATCGTCACATAATACACGCTGGCTATACGTTCTCTGGCAATGGTTCCTGGATATTGCAGGTAAGTCAAAATTTTACCTATATTGAACTCTCACCCCCTAGGATTTTTCTAAATTGAAAAATATAATTTTTTCGTTTATAAAATTTGTTTTTTTGATTTTCAAGAATTGTATACCATTTCTACGGGAAAGCGCTAAAAGAAAAAATATTGTGAAGAAAATTTACCGAGCGCTCCTCTGTACATGTACATTAGTGTGGTCCAAATATTGAAAAATTTAATTTTTACGTTTTTCTAAATTTGTATTGAATTTGCGAAGAAAATTTACCGAGCGCTCCTCTATACATGTACGTTAGTGTGGTCCAAAATTTGAAAAATATAATTTTTTCGTTTTTAAAATTTGTTTTGATTTTAAACCATTTCTACGAATAAGGGCGTGTGTGAATAGGTAACAAAGTTCTATGGGGAAAGCTGTTGAATAATATTTTTGCTATGGTGAGACAGTTTTGCCAATCTGCTGTGTGAAATTAAATCTTTTTTGACAGAAGTAAATTTTGATAATCGCAGACTTATTCGGAATAAACTATTACAAATTGAAGCGAAATTAATATTTTAAGGAAACATCTACCATCACTGATTGGATTCCATAAATTAGAGAATTTCTTTTACGAAAAATTACACACAGCAAAAATCTTTGCGATTGTCAAAATTTTCTATGCATTTGTCAAAATGTTCACTAGCCTCATGAGCTACTGAAATTTTATTCACCTCATAGTTGTCAAAAATTTACTTGCCGCAAACTTTGTTACCGATTCACACACTCCCTAAGTGTTTTCCCCCCGATATAAAATACATAGAAAACTTCATAGGCTTTGAGACAGTTCTAAATATCTTTTTTCCTGAAGAATACGAGAATTATCTTTTACCACTTACAAAAATCGTAAGGGGTGAGAGGTTAACAGTTTAAATTTTTTTTACCACCATAATGTACATACATACACGAGTATTTCCTACCTAACGCTCAACACATGATTTGATAACTATAAACAAATAGTGAAACTACCATTACCAAATCATGTATTGACATAAATATATTTAGTTAACGTAACTAAACTCTTTTCTCAGTGTAGTAGGCTATTTAAAACATTGATCCCACACTTTTTTCGAAATTAAGGAAATAAGAAAGCAATAATTGTCTCTCGAATTAGCGATTTAAGACGGGTGGTCCACCAATTCAGTGATTTGGCTGGTTCTTGGTGTAAAGAGTGGAGGCTTCAATGAGGCTACTCCAACTAATTCGGTTTAAGGGCCCACCAAACTCAGCAACATTTCTTCAGCTTTAGACTCGGCTCTCTATATAAATGATCAAGTTCAAAAATTCTCCTACAAAAAAAAAACAGATCCAATGGAAACCCCAAAAGAGCCTCGGTTAATTACCCCCATACCCCCCCAATATTTGACGACCGACCACACGAAAGGAGGAGTACGCTTTACGGACATGAGCTTGAGGAATATGTGTAGCCTCCATAGGAAATATGCTTCTATCTCACTGCTGGCTTGCTTAGAGAAATACCTGGCTGACACCACCACAGTACAGGTAATACGATGAGCGGAGCATGATTGCTGGACGGGATTGTGAGATTTGTAGTTTAGCGGAGACCTCGACAGCTGGTATCCAAGTTCACCTACATCAGTGAACGAATTGCCAATTCCGTCAGTCTCCATGACAACAACTCCGGCAGAGAGAGGAGAGAGGCGCATCGACTTCGTCGCAGGCAGGAACATAGTAGTTATTTATTAATGCCTTACAGCGGCATCGAAGGCTATATAAAAACATTTTGCTGTCC
Source organism: Rhagoletis pomonella (assembly GCF_013731165.1). Classification (NCBI taxonomy): domain Eukaryota; kingdom Metazoa; phylum Arthropoda; class Insecta; order Diptera; family Tephritidae; genus Rhagoletis; species Rhagoletis pomonella. The sequence goes on along the minus strand of NW_023458567.1, from coordinate 15,052,539 downwards.
CATGATCATAGAGAAGCGACCAAAGCTCGACGTCGAAAAGCTATAGAAACAAACCACATCCGAGAACTTATGACTCTGAATCTCGGCTAGAGAAACTTCTCATAGATAAGAACTTCTCATTGACTCATTGACTCTCTTCGGACCGCTGCGGTTGGCTACTATCAACCACTTAGGAACAGCTTCCAAGCCACCCCGAAGCAGACTCCGTAGCATGCGGCAATTTTTTATAAGAAAACAAGTAAGAAAGTCTAAGTTCGGGCGGAGCCGAACATTAAATACCCGGCGTAATTATTAAATATATGTTTTCCACCTTTCCGAAAGCTACCGCTACATGATAAGCCGGCGTGTATAAATTTTAAGTAAACTAGCGTCCTTAAATTTCAAAATATTGAAATTTCAAGCATTTCTGAAATTTACCGTTATATGAAAAGCGGCCGTAATTTTAGTCCGATTTCAACAATTTTCAATGGTTTACTTTTATGTGGCAAGCACAATAAAAATACCGAGTTTGGTACAAATTGGTAGAACGGTTACCGATATATATATATGTGATCATAAGTGGGCGGTGCCACGCCCATTTTTCAAAATTTTATCATAAACGTATTTCCTGGCAAAGAATTGTTGCAACCATCATTTTGAATAAATTACCTTTAATATTTACTGATTTATCGAGGATTTCGTATTTCTCGAAATTACCGTTATATGGGATGTGGGCGTGTACCAGGGCCAACAACTGTGCCAAGTTTGGAATAAATTGATGCAGCGGTTACCAAGATATACACATGTAACCATAAGTGGGCGTGGCTACGCCCATTTTCAAAAAAATGTTAATATTCTTATTTTTCGTCTAAAATTTATTATAAATATTAATTTTGAGTGAATTATCTTCAGTAGTTACTAAAATATCGCAGTTTTTGTATTTCTGAAAATTACCGTTATATGGGAGGTAGGCGTGGTTATTGTCCGATTTTGCCCATTTTCAATACCATCTGTCCTACGCCCGAAAGAAGTACACGTACCAAGTTTCGTTAAGATATCTTAATTTTTACTGGAGTTATCGTGTGCACAAACGGACGGACAGACGGACGGACGGACGGACAGACAGTCACCGCTTAATCGATTTCTCTTTTTATTCTGATCATTTATGTATACATTTGTCTATATCTATCTCGATTTGTTTTGCCTGTTACAAACAACCGTTATGTGAACAAAGTTATAATACCCTTGTGCACAAGTGCGCTCGGGTATAAGAAGAAGGCAAAGAGCCATGAGTTTGAATATTTTGAAATGCTGACAGGCAGGTTTGTGGCACGATAATTTTTCAATCTCGAACTCTCGATTCGCTATATTTGCATCCCTTCTTTGAGTCTGTAGCAGAGAATTTTCTCTGACAACTGTCTTATGCTCAGAAATCCGTTTATCTTATGTAAGTCCAACAGAGGTGGTTCACCTTTGCCTCTCTACAGTCTATCAGGGATACAGAGTGTGGATTTAACTGTGCTAATTGGACTCTTCAATGGACAAATTTTAGCACTTGGTTTATCTAAGATAAGCATGGTAAGTCAGTCGTTTCGGTTTGCTGTCCTGCAAAACCCGTTTACTTAGGAAATGTAATTCAAACTGAGCATTTGAAAGCACGTAAAAATACTTCGCCTCTAACTGAGTGTGCAGAGGTGCTTGTTATTATTTGTTG
>NW_023458567.1:15047730-15050746 GCF_013731165.1 Rhagoletis pomonella | reverse complement strand
ATTAGCGGTACAAAATTGTCAATTTAAAATTTTACAGGGTAATGAAACGACATAAATTGTTATCTAAATGGCAATGCGTTGCAAAAAAGGGGGAGTAATAATCTCGTGTTGGAGTGGAATTTGTTTTCGGGATTTAGAGAATTTCATCCATCCATCCATCAGCGCAAAAATTTAAAGTGAGTTTAAGCTCACTTTTCATGCATTAGATCCATTGTTTCGTCATTGTCACGTACTCAGCTAGTCATATCAAAAACAATGACAGTTGTCATTGTCATAATGGTTAAAATCCAGGTTTGTAGCATATTTTTAGGCACAAGGCAATAGTAATTGGGGTAGGAATAGGGATGTTAACCTCCAATACACATTCGCGGCTTTGCTAGCAAGCTAATGGTCCAACGTTCGACATAAGAGAGACTGTAGAGCACTAAGGAAACTGAGAATAGGAGCGGTAATAGCGCTAACGGAGATAATGAGCAGCGCTGACTAATGTCGATATGGTGATTCTCGTAGATGACTGTAACTGACGTCAATATCTGTGAACGACCAGTGAATACGAGTACTTTGCTGGCGGATCGCTTGGTAGATGGTTCGGTAGTTTGTGATAACGATAAAAAGCTCTTAGATGCACTTCTAAATAGTTTGATGTCTTCAGGCAACGGTCAGAGTACTATTAAGAGCTGCAGTGGTGGGTAGTCCCGTAACTGAAAATGAGGCCTACCTGTGAAGAGTGCTGTGATGTAGGCGGGTGCTATCACCTTATTCGCACACTAAGATAGTCATACTGTTGCAAAGAGCAGTGGGACAGAAACCCTCATACTTCTAACTCTTCTTCTGCGCACTACGCCATGAAGGTACTTTTAACTAGTTAAGCGAATGGTATGGGTCGCGTGTATCGATCATCATCTTCCCCCTACCTTACTAGAAAAATGGAGGGTTTGTCGTACCTAAAATCGCAGCCCAACTACCTCAGCTTACCTACGAAGTGTTTTGGTGTCTTGCTCACTTCACGAAATTTTATTCGATAGACCTTAAGAGCACAATAATGATAGAATACATCCATCCCTGTCCCCCTACATCGTGTTAGGAGCGGTAAAAATTTACAAAGATGAGAGAAAATAGTATTCTACGCTATTGGCTCGCCTTGTGCGCCACTCGCTGGCTATATCGGCAGTTGAGAAAATATCAGTATATACAAATGAAAATTCCGAAAGGACCGAAAGATTTCCGAAATAACTGATAAAACTTCGAAAAATCCCAAATATTTCGAATCATTTAATTCTAAAAGAAAATCTAATAAAATGAATTAATTAAAACTATGTATATTTTGGCAGGCTGCGGGTTTTAAAATACATAATGTATCATTAAAGCTGTCGTAGGAGCCTAAACAACATTAGAAACCGTCGCCCACCCTGGAACCACTTTTCCCAATAAATAAGTTGAAATCGGTAAGCCTCCGTCCTGGTCAAGCTTTCTCGTTCGGAGCATAATTTCCGCATAGCTTCTCTTATTACTCTCCAGTTTTCTTCACTAGTCAGTGTTTTCTCTATAAAGTGGTAAACGCTAATTGGGTTTCTCAAGCCGACGATTCAATCAGGGTGCGGCCTGGAGTCGTCATAGTTATATGCATTTGAATTTCGCTGTTTTTTTTTTACATGTTTTGCAAAAATTTTCTGAAGTACTCGTGACCAAATAAGAGCTACGTGGTGTAGTTTCGTTGAACTTTATGTTGATCCCGCAGTCTAATACTGGTATTAAATAATCTAACTGTCGACTTCCCTCCCGTTTGACTGTTCTTGCCAATGTGTAAGCGAATGAAGCATGACAGAATAACAAATGACCATGAAGATGGCACAGCGCAGGAACCGGTTTGTCTCCAAATCTAATTTGACAAGGAATGGTGGAAAATCTTTTCACACTACATCGAAGCCTGACTCCTATTTTATTAGACTTGTATTCCTTTCCTCTTTGTTTTGTTAGATACCATAACCGCTTTATCTCTTGGGCTAGTAGTTCTATAGACGTCGTGTCGCTTACGACTAGTACAGCGGTCTCAGACACCGTAGGCTAAGCAGCGCCGACTCCAAAAGCTTTCGCGCACTGCACTGAGAATACAGTTTTCCAGTAATGTTCTATATGGAAAGCCTCATGGAAAGACTTGTGGCTATATTCTACCTGACGCAAGCCATAGGTCATGACCACTCTTGAGTTTAGTGTACTTCAGCTGAGCCTGCTTCATTCCAAACTACATATGTATGTATGTACTTAATTAAAACACCAAATGAATAATTAATCACTCACCTGTTTGTATTTTTCTGCGTATTCACTGAAATTTAATATTTACTAGTGTTCGCCCAGCGGTTGAAATTCAACCGATAAAATTAAGGATAGTTTATGTAAGTTGAATGAGCTAAAATAACATTAGTTGGAATGGGTTAAGTGGAGGGGAGTTTAGCTTAGTACTTGGTATAACATAACATAACCATAACATAAGAATAAATAACATAACATATGAAGCATAACACACCACAATATAACATCGCACACTCTTCAGTTGTATTTCCTTTTTATCCCTTTTTTCACCTCTATCTAAATCTTATTTATTTTGGTTCATTTTATGCCAAATGATGTTGCCTTTGATGCCACATCAAGTGATATCATGTCATGTGGTGAAATTGGGTGTGGTGAGCTGCGGTGTGGTGGAATTGGGTGTAGGAGTTACGGTGTGGTGAATTTAGGTGTGGTGGATTTACGGTGTGGTGAATTTAGGTGTGGTGGATTCAGGTGTGGTGAGTTAAGTTATGGTGAGAAAGTTGAGGTGTGGTGAATTAAGGTGTGGTGAATTTTGGTGTGGTGAGTTGAGGTGAGTTAAGGTGTGGTGAGAAAGTTGAGGTGTGGTGAATTAAGGGTGGTGGATTTAGGTGTGGTGGATTTAGGTGCGGGGGTTAAGGTGTGGCGAGTTGAGGTGTGGTGAATTTAGGTGTGGGGAGTTAAAGTGTGGTGAATTAATGTGTGGTGA
>NW_023458567.1:15047303-15047630 GCF_013731165.1 Rhagoletis pomonella | reverse complement strand
CGTTACGTCGTTGACTGTTTGAGCTTTTAATCAAGAATGCAGGACGTATACTTAAACGCAGTCTGTATACGCAGAATTTTGTCGATTACTGGAGCCCTCAGTGTTGCTTGCTACAGTGTTACCGCTCATCAATGCCTTTTCATAAACTTACCTGGTCAACTACAATTTTTCACGCTATAATAGATCGTAGCTAAATATAAACTACTTAGTTTCCAACAAAAAACCTTATTCAATAGTAAACTTCAAATATTTTAAACGTATTTTGAATAGGAAGTTATAACTTTTTACCATCTGCAAAACTGACGAAGTGGCAACCATCTATAGAAG
>NW_023458567.1:14953509-15017303 GCF_013731165.1 Rhagoletis pomonella | reverse complement strand
AAAAAAGTTATATACCGTTTAAATAAGAGCAAAAGGCGGACTACGTCTATACTTTTACTTAAGTTGATTTCGCCGTATACTGTAATAATAGAAAATGCCTATCAAACTTGGGCGTACAAAGTTTTTTATTTTTAATTACACTCGCACTGCCTGATGCACGTTCTTCATTGCAGAGAGGGGCACGCGCACTTTGGCCGGAACAAGATAGTAAACCGAGTCGATGTCAAGAACGCTTGAAGCGTATCTTCCGTCTATAACAACATGATCGACTTGGTCCTTCGTTCTTTGACCAGAGGTTACCCGATAAAGGCTGAATTTTGAGACTGTTGGACCAATATTGCCTTCTTTACCACATAGCGATAAAGTATACAATCACATTGTGAAGGAGGCAGCGCTCATATGCTCCCTATAAGCGTTTGCAGAACTGCTCTTTAGTCCTCGTCCATCGGGGCGTGCGCATAAATGAGGCTTAGCTTGTTGGATTTAGCTTTGATGCGGATCATTCGTTTACCGCAACCACAAATCCGCCCTACTTTTTAACAGATGCTGCTGACTTCTTTGATCCCTCAAACTGAATAGTTCCGAGTGGCCACACCGCACCTCCCTCTCTTTCTGCCGTGGCCCAAGGCTCCACACGGATTGGTTACGGTATCTCGCACATGGGTTGCTTACGTTGTCCACAGTGCGCGAACGAGGATGCAAGTGTCGGCATTGAGTATAGCCGTGCAACTGTAACTGCATGCACAAAAGAACGTCTATACTTCACTGACGTACCATTTAAAATATCACCCATTGAGTTTGATGCAAATAAATATTTAAACAAGTATTAGAGCGTATTTTCGAGCAAATAAATTTATTAAACTACATGACAACTTTTCATTTCCTTTTGCATTAAATGTAAGATATTTGCTTTTAAGTTTTTTTTTTGTTTTTAACTAAATTAACATAACATCGTAGTAATAAAAGTATCGTATAAACATACATGCATATATTTATAATTTCCTTTAATAATTTTTGTATACACATACATACGTACATAGTATTCATATAAAGATGCTGCTTAGCAAACATTCTGCTTTAGCATGCAGCTTATACATATATTATATGGGTACTAAATATAGAAGTAAATATGTATATTATATATTTGTGGGAAAAATAAGCATCACAAAATGCGTTTTGAACATTCATATACTATACACATAAACTCTCAAGCAAGTATCACAATCATTCGTTACAATTTTGTAGCCTTTGTGAGTTAAACAAAAAAATCTAATTGACTACATACTTATGTGTACAATGAAGCGTATAAACATTTAAATAAATATTCAATGGTGCTGTAATTAGTTACATTAAACTTGAAAATTTCCAAAAGCCTCACTGAGCACAGCAAACTAACAAGTAATTTTTAAGTAAACAAACAACCGAGTTCAATTCTCATATAAAAATTTAGGAGTACCGTTAACTTCTTCATAATCCAATGATCGGATCTAATCCAAATTAGTATGGGACCACCCTTGAGGCACCACACTTCCGATATAAAAAGAATTATCGAAATCGGTTGACGTGGTCCAGTTATGCGGTAACATACATAAAAAAAAAGTATTCCGACGAATTGATAACCTTCTCCGTTTTTTGAAGTCGTCGAAAAAGAAAAATAATTAAAATGCAAGTGCCCTTGAAGAAAAACAGTTGTAAGGGAACATAGTAACTTTACTGTCCCAAGTAAACCGAAAATATATTGCTATGAGTTATTTGGTGGAGCAGCCAAACCAGCGTTCTTAAAGCGATTAATCCATATGGTAGAACGTTTATTGAAAATGATAACTTTTTAAACTTGCACTAAGTGAAATTTCTTATACGCTTCATATTTAACATTCGTAGTTCACATGCGTAGTCCTAAAATAAAATGTATAGGTGAATATCAATTGAAAAATGTAGAAATGGGAAAATATGTTTTTATATGGGATTATTATTTTTTAGTTATTCTTATACCACTTTCTAATGCAGTCCAATGTACCAAATGGCCAAAAATAAAAATAAAATGCAAAACACACAGCGCATAGAAAAATCGTGCTCCTCTTTTTCACGCATACATCTTAAATGCAACCGCCTCAAGTCGGGGACGCATTAAATCTTGCTGCATACGCATTAATTATTTTGCAACATTATTACTGCTGCCGCTGGCTGCCTGACCAATGGTCGGATCGCACTGCTTCAGATCGGCACACTTATCACAGACACGCACTGGCACATCCCAGCCATGCTCGGGCACCGGCTGGCGTTGTTGCGAACAGTGCTCACACACTGCTTGACCGCAGCGTCGACAATGATGGCGTAGACAGTCGCCAATGGGTGAGGGAATATTAAAACCGCCATTCGTTATATTACCAGCGCTACTACCCGCGGCGACATTGCCATTGACAATATTTTCTTTTGTTGTTTTTGGTGCAGGACTGCTAGTAGTGGTGCTGTTGCCACTGCTACTGGAAATTACACTATTAGCTTTTGCTATAGCCAACTCTTCAGCAGTGCCAAAGAGTGTCTCACAGATGTAACAAGTTGGCGCTTTGGCATCGGGCACCCAGTATGAGGGGCGGGCGGTATCCTTAATGATGCCTGGTAAAGGAGAGAGATGTACATACATATGTAAATTTATTGGTGTTCAGTGGGGGATGTATATACACACAAAATTTCTTATATATACCTTTGGTAAACTCATAAGCTCCCTTTGTTATGCTGCCCAATGGATTGATGATTACCTCACCTATTTTTCGCACACTTATGTCAGCTTGTTCAGTCGTTGGTGGGCCTGTGATATTATTATTTGGATTTGAATTTGAATTGGAATTGGTATGATTAAATGCTTCGGTTGTATTTGCTGTACAATAAGAAATTTATATAAACGTATATATAGTTTTTCTTTTGAAGGACAATAGTAATATTTTTTTGAGGTGCATAAATGTGAACAAAATAGTGTAGAAATAAAAAAAAGTAAAAGCAGAAGTAAAAAGTGCTAAGTGCAGAAATGAAATTTGGAAGAATTTGATAGGTGCACAGATTACAAAATTCACATTCCAAAATTTTTATACTCTGGGAATTTCTTATTTTTATAAATTTTTTTCTTTCTTTAAATGCGTTCTATTATCTCTACTAATATTTTATTATTTTCGCAGCATTTCTTACCCGGCACCGCATTCGGTTTATTCTGCAATAGCGTATAACATGAATTACACACTCGCACAGGCTCTGACCAGCCGCGCGCTGGCACTGGCATTTGTTTTTGGCTACATGCATGGCAAAAACCTTCGCCACAGCTGCGGCAGTGATGCTTGTGTAAACCAGTATTTTCGAATACCTTCTGGCATGCATGGCAGCTCTGTAAAACGAAATATGGGAATGTATTTAGTTTGTAGTTTTTTTCTTAAGTTTTTTTTTTTATTTACAATAATTTCACTATTTGGCTTCCAATAGCCGGGCGCCACCCAGTCAGCTAGCCAACCGGTCACTGCATTGGGATGGAGTTTGGGTAGTGCTTCGCCGAGTGTTGATACCCTATCGAGTACCATTTGTGCGGAGTGTGATGGACCCTTTGGCTCCCAAACGTGTACAATTATTGATCTGTATGTGTGAGGAAATTGGACATATTGTACATAAATACAATTTTCATTTTTATCATTGGAAATAAATACCAAAATGAGAAGCCAATTTGATGTTATACTTATTATACTTACATATAGATCATTTACTTCAATAGTGTCATAATCCAAAGACTATTAATATTGAGTTAAGTACGCAGAAATTACCGCTATTTTTTCTTCTATGTTGTGTAAAAATTTCATTGCTGTATCGATTAACAGTACCCCACTAAACCAAAATATGTATTCATTTTTACTATGGGAGTATATGTAAATTCAAAACTTTAAAGCAGTTTTCTCGAGTTCTGTTTTTTTGAGTTATGGCACTATTGAAGTAAATAAGCGATATGTATATTTTTTTAATTATGTATGCCTTTTATAGGCATTTAATTCATCTTTTTGCTACAGTTTAGCATTATGCTTTTAAATTTCGCTTTACCTAACAGATGTCTCCTCCGGTGACTTATTACCAAACCAATATTGACGTGATCTGTATATTTCGCCACAGCTTGGACAATCGATGACGCCACCTTTCCATGCATACTTAGCCAATCCTGACCATGAGCTGTCGTTCTTTGTTTGTGTGCTAAATGTGACGACGTTCTGTGAAAAAAAAAATATATATTTTTAAATTCACCCGATCAAAGAAAATCGTGTGCCTCGAGCTGAAAGTATCGGACGAAGGAAAATGGTCGCATGGACAAAAGATTGTAGTATGTTACTTTCGGCAGGTTTCGGGTAATAGTGATTGAAATTTGGAATGCAATTTCTCAGTCTCGGAGAATGTTACTAATTCACGAAGTTCTTAAATTATTCTATGTTTTGTTTATTTTTAATTATTTTCGAGTTTACGAAGGTTTTTCCTCAGTAAATTTTTTTATTAACTATAACTATACTTTATACTAAATATCTCGGTGATAAAGGAGAAACCAAAAATGTATAACGCCTTTGGAAATATCTTGAGTACTTCAGTATAACTGCATTATTAACTCACTTTGTACCAAATTACCTATAAAATTGTATCTCAGAAACAAAAGGAGAAAGGTCTTATTTTTAAATATATAACTGCATCTATATCTAAATATTGTGAAAATTTCGCCTAGGACAATCATTTATCCAGTTATGTGTGATAAGCTCTCGGATACTCTTTGCAAATTGGATACTATGTAATTTTTTATGAAAAAACCAATTCTTTTCAACTCACCTCCTTGCCATTTTTGTAGCATATTTTGCACAGGTACTTCTTATTGTCATACTGATTCTGATAGTTGCAAGGCTGTTGATTCATATGCGCCTCACCATCGCTCAAATGACCCATCGAACGCTGACAGCGCTGGTTGCACGCTTCACAACGCACCGGACATGTGAAAAATTGTTCGGGAAAAGGATTTATTGATTTCTCCACTATTTCACCGGAGAATTTGGTATTGAGCGCATTCATTGCTTTGAACACAACACTGGGTTGACGTGGCGAACGTACGGTGGTATTAGCGATTTCCAATTTTATAGCAGACTTAAGTTTACTATAATCGGTGGCCACATGCTTTGGCGTTTGTATGCCTATATAGCGCACTGAACTGAAAGCGTTGATTTTCTGATTGTGACGTTCGAAACATTTGCGCAGTTGATCTTCGGCGCTTTCGGCAACAGCTGCAAAGCAAAAACAAAACAAAAAATACATAAATAAATAAATGTACAAAATAATAACACAAAAGGGAATGATAAAGAAATAGTCAATAAAAAATATTAAAGCGTCTTAATGGCTTAATATTTTCTTGGCTATTATTTCCTTCCTTTTTGTACATGTATGTATGTATAAAGGCATGTACTTACAACCATCAAGCGGGTTTGTGTGCTGTGTCTCATGGAAGATAATGACCGCGGGTCCAAGCGTTTGCGCTGTGCCTGGCACTGGCAACGACTGCAGTGCTTGTGCGAAATGCAAGCAAAACGCCTCCGAAGCAGATCCCAAAAACTCAAACATATCGCTGTGTAGACGTTCGGAACGTGTGCGATATATAACAATGTCGGAAACGGCCAGAATCTATGTTGAAATGAAATAAAAAATATTATTAAAACAAGTAAGATCTTTATAACAAAATATGCAGTTAACCTTCAACAGCATGCGTATGCGTCGATTATGGTGTTTGGATGAGCCCAACAGTCCCTCGGTGTCCAGACACAGCACATCCATGTCGCGTTGCAGTGCCGCATAGACACCTATCGTGCAAGAATTCTGCTCTGCCGATGTCATGAACACCTCGGCGCCGTCGAAGAAAGTATTATTCATTGTATGCGATTTGCCATCGCCTGTATTGCCGAATATGGAAATTACTTTGATCTTTGTGTCATCGTTGCATTTAAGTTTCTTGCGAAATAACTCTGGTGTGGGTATACGTAAATTCTCCTCGGCGTCCATCAGTAGAAACGAATGATCTGTGGAGTAGTCGGGTAGCTCATATTTGGCGACAGGAATGCAGCAATCAATCGATTTGAAATCATTGCTAATCGGTACATTCGTATTGGAGGTGTCGTTCTGTAGAGGAGAGAACAAATGTATAAAAGAAATTAATTAAACTGTGTATGGAAATATGTAAAAATTTAGGGTGCTTAACGCAATGTTTTAATATAATATAAATTTTAAATGTTGTTTTTTTTTGTACCTTTATAGCCTTGTACGAGTGCAATGAAATTTTAATGGATTTACATTTACTGGTTAAACGTAAAACTAGTACTAATAACTCCATTTAGCTGATATTTTGAAGATTAACCAGCACGGTAAAAACATACGTACATAAATATGTATATACTAGTGAACCCGCAAGTCGTTAAAAGGTCCAACTGAATTTAATATTATAAACAGGCAACCTAAAAAAATATTCCAAATGTTTCATCTAAATTCGTCTGAGTGAAAAGAGCTCTCGGTACTTCAATTAATCAAATTTCAGATCATCCGCACCGCTATAAAATGTCTTAACTTCTAAAATAAAAAACCTTATTACACATTTACCGGCCCAGTACTTTAATTTGACATCTCATTTTTGAATTTCGAAGTAACGGCGACCTTCACAAAAAATGCTGTTGATATATTACACCCCGAGTAGATGGCAACCCCAATCAAAATTATTTTTAAACTAAAGTTTCCTTAAAACTCTAACGCTTGGTACTAAAATTTTAGCATTTCATTTAACTTGTGTATAAGTAACATAAATTAGACTTTTTAAACAGATGGCAACCCTCTTTAAAAGTATTTTCAAACTTAAATCTTTTTAAATCTTTTGTTTGGCATTGTGAATTATATTACAATTAACTGATGAATTAAGTTGAAATAGATTTTTTTAAACACGTGTCGACTCTCCAAAACACAATTCAGAAAGGTCGGTGTTATGCAGACATATTTTTGTTTGGCAAATTAAATGGCGGCTGCTTAGTTTGCTCGGAGGTGGTTATGTCGAGTTTTTCACAGGGTTGCACGTTCATTATGGTTTTCATGGCTATTGCCAACACGAAATGAGAATTTTGTGTATAGCAACAATTGTCTAAAAGTTTTTTATATGACAACGCCGAATTTGCTGCAGCTTGACCAAACAAAATTTCTGCATAACACCGACCAAATAAATCCCTTTCAAACGCATTTCGATTGATTAACAACTTTTATAAATTCATTTACCTTATTAAATAATTTCAATCTAACTTTTTCGACAGGAGGCAACCCTATTCAAACACTTATATGTTCAAACTAAAAATTTCATATGACTCCATATTTTTAAATTTCATATACCGTGTGTATATTCGACTCTTAAAACAGGTGGTAACCCTCTGCAAAATATTTTCAACTACTATCTCCTTAGACCTGATTCGTCTGGCACCCATTGGGCGATACGTATTTCAATTACCTTAATCCAAATTGAAAATTATTTTTTAAACAGGTGGCAACCCTCAACATCTGAACCAGGTTAGATGCCAGCATTGTTTGGTAGTCGCCTCTCGGCAGACAATACCTATGTTTTCGTACTTTGCAGTAATAAAATCTCCAGTAACTTACCACTAACCAAATTTCCGAAAAAAAATTGTGTTTTCGAAATCTCCAACATAGAAAACTAACCAGTAACTTGCCAAAAACTAAGAAACATGCAAGAAAGTATAAAAGCGCTAAACCAGCCAGAAGTTACAAGTTTTAGGAACAGCTGATTATTTTGTTTTCCGAAGCAATTTTCTAACAAATTAAATCATTTTATATGATTGTTAAATTTTTTTATACACAACCGCATTTTTAGCATTTTTTAAATAATTTTCATAGAAGTTCGTTTCTCAACCTACCTCATCCAACGACACAGAAAACCACATTTTTTCCATCACTTTTTTTTAATAATGCTCATGCTTATATAAGAAATTAATATTCCACGCAGTTCCATTCCACAACCACTCCAGTCTTACAATTGCAATTTTAGATGCAAATTTCCCTGTTTGATTGCGCTTATTTCGCGCGCGCCCGCACCCTTATCTAGTATTGCATAAATATGCACCTGAAGTGGTGGAAAAAAGAAAAAACTATTAAAAGATATTAAAAAAAAAATATAATAATTAAAAAACTGCACAGCTGATAATTTTAAAAATAAATATAAATACGCAGCAGCGCTTTTGCCATTGTGCACAGCTAAACTGAAATTTCACCATTGACTTGAGCGCTTGAGACGCTGTGCTGCGCAAAAGGTTTCTGTTGTCGATTTGTGGTTGGCTGCTCGTAGAAGTGGCTTCGAATATTTGATACAAAGCCACATAAATAACAAAAGAACAGCTGAGTTGCGGTAAATAAATAAAAATAAAATCAAATAACTATGCAAGCAGCGAGAAATCAAGCAATGATACATACGAGAGTGATAACACGCCGAGAGGCGGTAAGCACTAGAGTTAAACGTACATAGGTTGTAGTAGACAGCATGGAAGCGTGAAATGGGAAACGAACTTGAAAGCGCGAATTGGCGAGCAAAATACAAGTGAAAAATTAGCAAGTCTTTTTCGCGATCTTTTTTTTTGATATTAATTTTCTTTGGATAAGAATAGTGGGTTCAATAGCTCGCATATGAAGAAGGCATCATGAAATGGCTAAGCTCACCTCAGAATGCCAGAAATATTTAGCTGCAGCAAATCACTTGTGTTACGAAGAGAAAAAGGTATTTCACTAAGTAGCATAGTTATGATAGAGGCGTCCTACCATCCACCCAGAGAACGGCTGTTTTTTTTATCGACAAACGGGAACAGACGAGAAGATAACGACGAACCATAGGCTAATTGCAGTGGCTTCGCTTATGGAGTTGATATAACAGTACCGAGAAGGTCGGACGGCCTTAACAAACAGCGGCTTAAGCACATCGATTACCAAAATATGGATTCACGCCAATTACGGAAGCTGTTTTAAAAGTACTCAGGCAGCATGTGTCATAGCACGAGGTGGTGTTTATGAAGCCCTGTGAGACACGGAAGTTACCAGTTTTAGTCCGAGAATTTTTTGCTGGTAAATTCTGGTAAATGTGTCAAACGATCAGCTGTAGTGTGTTTGGCAACCAAATTGTAAACAAAAGAAAATTGCACTCTGCTAATTCATGTTGAAAAGTATTTAATTACTTGTTTAAGTGGATTCTAATGAATTTGAAAGTGTTTTTGGTTATTTACAAGTGTGAGCTGAGTGCGTTTACATACAAAATAAGCAAAAATTTACAACCAAAATTTGGAGGTTATGTTGAAGTTGACAGAAGTTACCATTTTTTACTAGAAAGCGATCCCGTACTTTTCAATGTTACTCTCTCGCTCTGAGTGAATTTTTATTTTTTGACAGTTTTACTAGTCCGAGTCCGAGGAATACGGGATTGCACCTTAAAATGGAAAGCATCAAAGATATAATAGCATATTGCATGGACGTGAATTTGAAATAACTCGGAATATGTTGTCCATTTTGGCAGGTATATTTCTCCTTACATAGCGAATATATATTCCGCTTTTGAAACAAATCAGACCATAAATGGGAATTTTTAGCGTAGCTCGACCCCTGCGCCACCTATCGGGAAAGTTAAAACTTTGTGCACTCCTCCTACCAAACACCTTTCCAACAAAGCAACAACCATTCGAATCGGTTGAGAAACATAGGAGAAAATTGTTCCCAGTTGATTCATGCTGGTTTATATATAGATATTCATATGTATATCTAAGGTAAAGGTGAGATCTCAAAATCTTTATAGCTGACTTTGACTAAGATACGGACTGGTGAACGTTTGAGGTTTTAAAAATCAGCCGTAAGGGTTCTTATCGGCTTAAAAGGCACTGTGTCCATGTCAAAGTCTTAACGCAAAGTGACCGTTACCGATATTTTTTCAAAATTTTCTTTTTGAAGCAGAAATGCTTTTTTATTGCGGCGGCCGTTTACGCTTTTTTGGCGGTTGATTAGGGATAGATATGCATGAGCCTGATGATACAAGCTCGGCCAAACACTAACATATTCAGGCTTATTGCGAGAGTCGTGTCGAATGCGAATCGTTTTTCGTGAGTCGAATCGTATCGAAAATTTCATGTCATTGCCTAAAATTTCGACTCGACTACATAGTGTTGTAAAACGGAAAAACTTGGCAGCACTGCATAGTTTTCGAGGATTTTCGTCGTTTACTGAGTCAGTTAGGGATTTATTAAGCACAAAGTTAAATTCTTGATTTCGAGGGACTTCAATAGAAAGGGTAGACTATCCGATACGCCGCAATCGCTAAAGCACCTCCTTAAGCTTTTTTTTGGGGGATAATGAAGAAATTGCGAGAAAAACAATAACAAGAATATGTTTGTAAAGTAAAAGAAAAATAAGTAGTAGTACTGCGGGCTCATTGCATGACTATTAGCCGTTACTGTACGTTGCCGCATTGTTGGGGGATATGTGAAACTCATTGCCTTTTTCACCTGGAGAAATATTAAAAACAGAAAACGATTGAAACAGCTTCTAAGTGCATCGCGTTCGTTTGACTTTATATAAAATACTATATGTACAAAGATAAGATATCGTTTGATCTCTTTAGCAAATGTAAACGACTGTAATGAAGGCAATCACTTTGTTGTAAATGTAGTTATTTGTAAGCATATTGAGCGCTTAAGAGAATAAATGTTAAGGAATGTGTCATCATATATGTACATACATATAGTGACTCAAACAAGTGTTCACGTGTTGATTTTTGTTTTAATATTTACAACGCTTTTCAAGTTAATTTTTTTGTAAATTTTTCTATAAAGCTTGGTCACTAGCTTTAACTAAAACTAAATAAATCGAATGTTTCAAGCTAATCTTTATTTGTAATTTTTTCTATAAAAATATTGTCCAAGCTTTAAACAAAACCATATAAATCAAAGTTTTAAACTTTAAAAAATTCAGAATATTCATCAAAATTTCGAGTTTTTTAACCTGACTCTTTATAAAATTTTTGGGTATGAAGCTTTTTATCCTGTACCATTTTATAGCGCTTTCTTTTCTACAGAGAAATGTTGCCTTGCCTGTACGCTCTTCACACAAATACTAAGTATAGGGTAATAAAAAGACAAATCTTTTTGTAGAAAAGAAAACGCAATTAGTCTCATGAAATGCAAGCCGGCTCACAGCATCACATGAAAAAAGCATGAAATGGAGCTCTAGCACAAAAGCTAGACGGAAATAACAAAAGTCCTTTACGAGGTCCGCATCTTATTGTCGAGATAGTGGACCAAAAGGAAAGAAAAATGTTGGTGTTGATGACACCACAAGGAAACTACAGATTACTCTATACACTTGTGTTCAGAAACATAACTCACATGCTTGAAAGGGCAACTAGAAATGGTGTTTTCTCTGGCGAAACGTATAATTTTGATGGCTACAACGGATTTAATAATAATTGACACGATTTTTGAAGTGACGAAAGTTGTTTTTTTCCGTTCCATGATCAAGAAGAGAGTATGTCGGTTTGAACTGCGATTTCGTAGGACAAATTTTAAGGACATTTTTGAAATATTTGTCGCATATTTTCGCACCTTTTTCTTGAATAAGGTATCAAAATTACGCACCGATTCACACTACAGGAGCTGTAAAAATGAGGATAACGAAGTAAAGTCGTATTTTTTTCAGAGTTCGTCCTATTCAAAAATTGCTATTATAAAAATTCTGAAGCTTGAAATTTTTATGAAAATTTGTTACATTTTCTTAAATTTTGTATAAAGTTTGAAATTTTGATTTATGTACAGTATTGGCCAATACAATAGCACTCCCATTTCAAATGGATATTGTTTGTCACTTATGTTTATTTATTTATTTTTAGGAATTTTAAATTAAAATACATTTCATTCTCTAACAAAATCCATATAAACCAAAGTTTAAAACTTTGTAAGACTACAAAAACATGCAACACATTTTCACCTAAATTTCAAACTTTTTTCTCAGAAGTGTTACAATTTTTTTAAGTACACAGGGCCTATGCTAATCAGTATAAAAGTTCTATGGTGGAAAAACTTTTTACTATGGTGAGAAAATTTTACATTTCTGCTGTGCCAATTCGTAACTTTTACTGGTGGAAGTTTTTGATAGTTGCTTTGAAGCAGAAGAAGAGCATCGAGCTAGCAAATTTTTTTTTAATTCTACAGAATTTTTCCTTTTCATTGATACCTATATTGTTACTCTAAAATGCACCAAATCTTTTAAATAATTTTTTTATTCAATAATATCCTGTAAATTTCAAAGCCTTTTATAAAAAAATCCTGACGACAGGGAGAAAAATTAAAAACGCAGTTATACTATATTTGGCAGCTACTTTTTTGAATATATTGACTTTTTCGTGTTTTAAAAAGTTTTGGTTTTTGTCGCACGGCGTTGTCTATCAATTAGCACAGGCTCACAGTACTAAAAAATCAAAAAAATCAACGGTAATTTTTAGCCACTTGAAATTTGCACATTATCGGATAAAATTTAATGTGCTATAAAACTGTGTACTAAAAAAAATTCTAACACTTCTGAAAAAAGTTTGAAACTTGGACGAACATTTGTTGCGTTTTTTTTTTGTAGTCCCTTACAAACTTAGGTTTATATGGGTTTTGTAAGAGAATGAACTGAATTTTAATTGAACATTCTTGAAAATAAATAATTAAACATACGTGGCAAACAATATCACTTTGAAATGGGGATGCTATAGATATGACCATCCTCTCAATTTATATTAAGAAACGTAAAGTTTGGTACCAGCACCTCTTTTGGCAAGAGAAACAATTCTGGAAGGTGCCCCAAACCCTATCTCGGATAAACATTTTTTGGACCACTCTAATGTATACAGATGCGTGCAACTAATTAGCAACGAAATTCAAAACGATATTGCATGCAAATTATGTTTATTTATTTATTTTTAATAATTTTCATTTAAAATATAATTCAAGCTATATCAGAAACCACAATAACAAAAGTTGCAAAGCTTGCACAAATTGCAAAAAAATTAATCAAACTTCAAAAAATTGTCATCAAAATTTCAAAATTTTTAATTAGAATATTTAGAAAATTTTGGGGTATGCAGTTTTGTAGCCCATTCAATTTTAGTATAATAAAGTGCAAGTTTCAAGTCGCTAAAAATTACCGTTGATTTTTTAGAATTTTTTTTGTCGAGGGTGTTGCGGATTTTTTTCCATGTAAAAAAAATATTTTGATCATGTGTTATATAAAAAAAACTTAACTGTAAAGTTTTTATAGATTAGCAAAACGTATATTTATAACACAGGCACAAGAGGAAGCTAGAATATGTATTTGTTTATAAACAAAACCAATCGCATAACATGCTAATAGTTCGGAAAGACACAAATGCTTTACATACAAAAGTACTATGTACAAATGAACCTTCATACATACATACTAGTAAATGAATTAAAAACAACTTTTAACCATAGCATTGTCCAATAGTCACGTTTCCATCAGCTGTTGATTTCAGTGTCAAAGCCACAAAATATTATTTAAATACGTATCAGCTTTAATTGTACAACAAACACAAACTATGAACGGAACGTTCGATTGTACATACATATGTATGTACATATATTTACTGGTAAACATATTTAAAAACTATTGATAGTAGATCTCTGCTTTGACAATTGAGGCCTTGAGGGCCAGAGTAGCCTAACTGACATTTCAAAAAAAATTAAGGTGCACCGGTAATAGCCCGAGGCACGCCCTTTTAGTTATCTTTTACTAAAATACATAGCATTACTTAGGTGCAATGAACTTTTTAGTAAAATGTTTAATGTTTAAACATTTTTACTTACTTCAGTACATTCGACTAATGACTAGAAATATTCAGTTTCAGAAATATCAATTTGTGTATAACGACACAACGCAACACTAAAAAAACTTACTATGTACTGAACAATGTCTAATCCTTACTAAATCTTTTGATAAGAGACATGTGCCAGTTTAGTATTAAGGTTTTTTTTAGTGTTGAGTTGTGTCGTTATTGCAGATGACCATCGGTATGTGGCTAAGCAAACACATTTTAACTTAATAAAAACTTAAACTGCGTATATTAGGATCGAACAATTTAAAATACATTTATGTCAATGGTCAACGGTGACGCATGCAAGTTGATAATGAAAGCTATTGTATACATGTGTATTTGCGATGTACAAAATAAACAAAAATCGGTCTAACTAAAGTACAATAGTGCACATGAATAGTACTATTACTCCCATGGAAATCCTATATACCAGAGGATTATCTTACAACTCAAATATACCAGCTGTGCTGCTGTAGCAAATACAAAACGCGCGATGGACTTGCTTGTTTCCAGTTTGTCTATAAAATTTTGAAGTAATCAAATGCATTTGAATGCATACATGCATATACATGATAATGTATGTAAGTTAAAAGGTTATCAAGAGCATGGAATTGCATATTTACAATCAGCTAATGTCAACAAAGCCCCTAAACAAAGTGAGAATATTACAAATTTATGGAGGCAGAACCACGCTATCAATACAAATGGACAGAACTTATGTTGAAAGCGCATTAACCAGTTTGACACACCTCTTTTCAGCATCCGTGCACGTCGTCTCGTATTTTGTTGGTTTGTGCAACTATGGACGTCGCTGAGTTATGATCTGAGCATGGCTGACTTATCGAAAATCCCTTGTTATATATGTATATATTTGAGTTAAACGATTAAAAACTAATATCAAATTTTTACAAGCACTTGAAAATGGTACTTTTCTGATACGCAATTCGCTTCACATGGCCATTATTTCGCAGATTTCTCATATCTCTGGCTACTCTGGATTACTAATTAAAGTGATCCTCTATTGCCCATAATAATAAGTTCGTATATTGTTCAAATAGGCTGTAAAGTTATAGTATAAAATATATTATTCTACCTACCCCGATTCCAGGCAATGACTCCAATGCCTCCATTATGGCCGAATTAGCCGATAAATTCTTATTGAACATTTTCACTTGTTTAATATGCACAACCAATACACGTCCACGTTATTAAGCACAGTTTCCAGTAGTTTAAACGCGGTTTGCAGGGTTTAATGCAAAATATTACAAAAATTATTGCCGCGTCTCTATCAAGTTGCATGTAATCAGAAAACTTGCTTTGTCTTCCGAAATTCCGCAAATGTCAAGACAGAAAACAAAGGGATCACGTTGCACTGCCGATTGGAGCAATTTCCTGTTACTTGCTCTGCCACGCCTTAAAGTTTTTAAAACGTACAGATAAATGTACATTTACCTTAATTTGTAGTGAAAAGCACAAATTGTTTATAATAATAACAAGATACCTAGTTAAAATTTGTAATTTTAACCGCAGTTGCTAAATTTTTCACTCGACTAAACAGGAAAATCAAAGTAAAAAAACAAACTAAAAAACTGCAGCCGCAAACGAAACGGGATTTGAAATGGAACAGCAAGTGTTGCCGTTTAGGTAAATAGGGCCGAACCTAAGACCCCTTTCAGACACGTCAAGTCTTGCTTTCAAGTCTGTTCGGTTCGTGGGCGAAGGAGGTGTGCAGAGAGGGGAAAAGTACATTCGTCCCTCCTCCTTCGCCAACGCACGAGCAGACTTGAAATCAAGACTTGACGTGCCTGAAAGGGGTCTAAGGGATGAGAAAAAGAGAAATTAAAATATGATAAATCAGAGAACATGTACTAAGAATTACATATAATTCCGATCGTAGGTTAATTGTTTTTATGCACATGTTTATTTATATGAAATCCCAAGCGTTAAATTAAAAAATTAAGTAAAAGTCAACATATATAAAATATTGGCCCTACTACTAATACATGCAACTCTGTGCACTGTCATCTGTGGCTCGATGATACTCCGGGATGCCAAGACATTAAGGACGATTCCTCCGAAATCCAACAAGAATTTCTCATTTTCTTTAAATACCAGGATAGTTTGATAAGCCGAAGGTTTTTGCTTGGTTTTCTCTCGCAGTAACAAAAAATGTAACACTCCTGTTAAGTACCACTAACCGGGACGTTACACATTCAATTATACATTAAGGCCGATTCCTCCGAAATCCAAATATTTTGCTGACATCTCTCAAAATTTGATGTAATTTCTCCATTCCACCAAAAGTTCAAATACCTGCTAGAGTTGGCATCTCTACATCGATTACTCACGGAGAATTTGCGAAACGGTCTCAAAAAGGAGTAATCCAATATTTTCCAGCTGGCGCAAGGACCAAACCTGCAAGGATATACTTATTTTCAGTGCAATTGTTTACATAAAATATTTAAAAGTTTAGGGTGTGAAAATCAAATATTAATACGAGTATTAATAAAAAGGTGTTTGTGTATAGATACTCCACTCATTAATTATAGAAGTGACGACACCAAATCGCTCCGTGTGTGGGCAGTGGTGCATCTAAAGTAGCGTTGGCAGGAGGAAACTGCAGCTGTCGAGTAATAGAGGCGCAATAAAACTCTTAATAGCTATTTAAACTTCACTCGCATATTTGTCCAAAAAGGCAGCGTGAAAAGGAGACTAGTGCTGTAGGAGGAGCGAACGTCTAGCAGCTTAAGAACAACTAGAAACAATTGCATTCCTGTTTTAGTTTTTCATTTAGTAACAATCAAGTAAATCGAGTGTAGGAAACATTGTTGCTAGGTTTCGACTCTACATGCCCGGTTTTCACATCAATGAAATGGGTGAAATGGTGCTGGATGCCATCGATGACATCGCCGTTGTTGATGTCTACGATTTAGCATCGGACATTGGCAAGGAATATGAACGAATTATTGATCGTTATGGTACTGATGCAGTTACGGGACTAATGCCAAAGATTATAAATACACTGGAGCTGCTTGAGGCATTGGCAACGAAGAATGAGCGGGAAAATGCGACTATACAGGAATTGCGCGATAAGATTGCACAACTGGAGAGTGAAAAATCCGAGAGAGCTGAGTACCGCAGGCGATTCGAGACAGTAAGTTTTGGCACAGAAAACACAATTTAGTCAATAATAATAACTTATAACATAAATTCTATTTACAGGAAATGGAAGTGCTGGAGGAGCAATGGCGTACCGAAACCAATGAACTGGTAGAAATGGTGCAGTCCTTGCAGGATGAGAATAAGCGACTTGTTAAGCAGACCCAAGATCTGCAGTCCTCTTCAGCACAATCTTCCGGCTTGGGTGCTAGTTTGACCGAAAGTATTATTAGTATTACGAATAATGAGCTGAATAGTGCGCTTACGGATACGCAAGTGCTGCAGCGTTTAAAAGATCAAATCTATAAACAGCGTGACGAATTGAAATTGAAGGAGCATGAGTTGCAGGAAAAATACGGAGAAATAGAAAATGTAAGTCAGCTGAAGAACAGGGATGGTATATACATACAAAATGCCACATCTTATCTTACAAAAGCACCTTTGTACATGTACTACATGAGCTTTATCATCACGGAATATCTAAACTATTCCAGCCAAAAGTCTATGTAGTAAAAATACTTAAACACAAAATTGATTACTTGCCTTAAACGAAAACTTAAACCAAAGTTTGTAGCCTATTCTATGTTCTACCCACACAACAACTCCTTCGCAACTTCCTTCCTTTCTGCATTCTGTAAAGTTTGCGAAAAATTAATTACCCTACGCTGCTATGCTACAACGCGCCTTGGCGATTTTTTCCATTATTCAGGTCATCATAAAGTGTATTTAACGCTCGTTAACTTCGGCTAATTTAATCAACTGGTTGGCAATTATCTGCAGCTGCCTGTACAGCAACAACGCTGAACCCCGGCTTTAAAACTTTTGCCATGCCATAACAGCGAGTTTTTATTGTATTTATTTGTGTTAGCATTTATTTTTATACTTGTTTGCTTTTCCTAGTATTTTGTGTGTCTTTTTTTTACGATCCTTCGCAAGTTATTATATGTTGTATGTATATATACAAATATTCTTTTCATTTTATTTCTCATCCATTGCTCTCCCCTTTAGCTGCATATACAAGTGGACCGGTTGAAGTCGTCCGCCCGCGATGCTCATCGCCGGCGCAAAATGCTACAAGCCCAAGTGAAGACGCTGTGCGAAGAGCGCGCTGATTTCCTTGCTCAACTACAAGACCAATACCGTGACATTAATCAATTACGCAAGCAACTTG
The DNA here is from genome assembly GCF_013731165.1 of Rhagoletis pomonella. Classification (NCBI taxonomy): domain Eukaryota; kingdom Metazoa; phylum Arthropoda; class Insecta; order Diptera; family Tephritidae; genus Rhagoletis; species Rhagoletis pomonella. The sequence continues at coordinate 14,999,034 of NW_023458567.1, read as the reverse complement.
GGTTGGCAGAGAAAGAGAATGAGGATTTGGTGAAGTCGTGCAGCGACGACCCGAATGATCCGAATCGTCCGCGCTACACCACGTTACAGTTGAAGGAGTTAATTTGCGAACGTGACGAATTAATCACTACTGTTGACAATTTGACCGAAGAATTGAAGGCACTCAAGCCTAGTAATGCGAAACTGGCAGCAGCGGGTGGCGCTGGTGGTGGAGGTGATTCTAGTTCGTATGATTATGATGACGAAGATGATGAGGTGGATGAGGAATCACAAGAAGCGCATGAAGCGGTGTGCGGCACGTGAGTAAAAAGCAACAAATAATAGTTTGCGTGTGTGTGTAGATGTGGATTATAAAGCATGTTGGGGTAGTTATTTTTTTTATGCTGTTCGGGTGGAGGCGGCTATGCTTGAGTGGCGGCAAGTGTCGCTTTCGACTTGGTGCGGCACTATTGTTGTATACATTCAAAAGTTGTTTGCTTTATAAATTTTTTATTTGCATTTGTATTATTTTCATTTCTTTAGTGTTGGGCTTCTAACCTCTGCTCTGAATTTTTAATTTTTAATGTTTTTATTGGCATTACATTGCTTTTGTACTCAGCCACTTCACGTTTAACCTTATGTCATTTACCTTTCCCAGGCCACCTGACCATGATGCACCCGTACAAGGACCTTTACCCTACGAGCCAGACGATGCTCCTTGGAAGAAGAGCAGTGAATCGGGTATACGCAAATTGTGAGTATACATTGCATTAAGTGATTTTGTTTGGGTTTAATGATTGAAAAGTAAAATATGGTCAGTAGTCAAATGCATAAACATTGTTCATCGCTAATTGAAGAGTTTTTTAGGCACTCGTAGACTAAAAAAATTTAGCGGTTCGACTGTAGCCGCTACAACAACAACAACAACAGCGGTTCGACTGAACGCCTTTCGAGTATCGAGCTGTTTGTTAACGAAAATGTTCCAATTTAATTAAAACAACTTAAATAACTTTAGTAGGTTTTACTTTGAATTAAAAAGAAATAATAAGGTTTCCTTTAAAAATTTTATATTTTAATAAGCTTCTATTAAAAGGGATATTCTAAAATAAACCTACAGCTAGCTAATAGTTAAAGAAATGTTTAGGAAACCCTTGAAATATTACTTTAAAGGAAAAAATGTCATATCCCGAGATAAGTTATTTTAATAAAATGCCATTGATATATTGAAAATTCTACTTTAAGCAATATTCTTTCTAAATCTCAATTTTCTTTCTAGCTTCCGCCGCCTGTTTTCCGACACTTCGGATACTTCTAAACGTTCCTTGGCCACACTGTCTAAAATGGCGCTCTCTGCTACACCTGGCAATGCGGATGTTAAGTAAATTGCTGTGCCATTGTATTGTCGTCTTTTTTGGGTGGTGTAATTAAAGTATAAAGAGGTCTGGGTACACAATTACATAGGCGTGGCGCAATTTGTTGGAAATAAATTTTGGAAATTGCAAAACGTTCCTTTGCAGTATAAAACTCTGTATTGCATAACAATTTATAAACATTATGTGAACGCATAGATATTAACACAAAAAGAGGACGATAATTGAACAAAATTGATATGAGGTTAACTTTATATTAAGGAAATGTGTGATGTTTTTAGAAATTTGTTGGCTGTTACAGCTTCTCAAATAAGTGATAAATAGGTTTTTATGTCGTTATAGTGCGGTCATTATTGCCAATTTGTGTAAAATTTGTGATTTTTGAGACGTTCAGCGAAAGTATGAAGCGAGTAGCTTATAATTTATTAAATTTCGGTTGCAAAAAATTAAGTGTGATTAAGGATTTTAAGAAAACACAAAATAGCAATAGCGAAATAGTTTAAGTAAAGTTTATGCCTTTGTGTAACACAAAATTATGTTACAAATTTTTTCAGGAACTTTTAAAATTTGCTCCGTTCGGGTATTTTTTTTGCCGCGCGTCTCATTTGTGCTGTGCCAGGCGCCAGCGATTCGATTAACCCTCAGCATTGTTCATTTATCGTCCGTTAATATTATGTAAACTAAAGCCAAATATGTTTATAAGTGTTTTCTATTTTATATACATACTTGAATATAATAAAATGTATATGTAAATACATATTTATTGTCCTCTACACAATTTTGCTATTTATTATATTTAATAAGTTTAAGTACACACCTGTGCATGTTAATATAAAAATACTAACGTTTTTGTATTTATTATTTAATATTTCTGTAAATAATTTTATTTATGTATTATTCTGTTGGGTGCTAAACCCGTTTTTTTGTACGTGTCGAACACGAAAAAAAAAACACAAAATAAAAATCTCCAAAAGTGCACGAACTCTTATAAAATATACCTATAACTTTTAAAATGTGTATACTTTTGTACTAAGTAATAGAATTTGTTGCTTGATGCGCATGTAATTATCTCAAAAGTATGTTATTTAAAAAAGGTTACGTACATAAATGAGCTAAATATGCTTTTTGATGAGACATACATACATATCGCACACCGTTTTCAAAAGGGTCACAACTCAAAATAATACGTTCGTCAGAAAGTGCGAAAAACTATTTCGTAGCACATGCTAATCATATGGGCAAGGGCGACTTTACCATAGGTTTTTTTTTTTTTTAATTATAACAGAAATTTTCTCCAGCTTTTGCTGAAAGGTAAATAAAAGCTCTGTAGATTTTTAGCGCAGAATTTCGGAAATGTTAAATTTTGAGCTGTGTCACTTTTGAAGACGGTGTGCGATATGTACCTTGTAATTGGCCTCAAGTGAATTTATTTGGTTACGTTATTTCTTTCCTAATGAACCCACTACTTCTTTAAAGACGTTATTTATTTAGACTTCGCCCCGTAAAAACTTATTGTTAAATTTTGTTGAATTAAGGGTCGACTTAAAAGTATGTAACATACGTATACGACATGTCGACTTACGTACCTACGACAGATGGGTCTACGTAACCGGAACGAATCAGACTTGTATATGTTGGAACAAAGACTGCTACTTCAGCAACATTCCTCAAACCAACATGCCCTCGTACGGGTATATTTTTGATTTTTTTTTTTACTTGTAACTCGATTTGGCAACAGATTTTATTAGGCTGAGTCCTAGCGAGATGCAGAACGATTTTATTTTCCACAGATGAAAATTTAAGCGATTCAATCCTCAGGTGTAACGGAGAAAAGGCGTAAAGTTCGGAACCAAATTTGCCATTGCGACCTCCACACATAACTTACTTCGGTTAAGCGGGATCCTTACATAGGTTAGATGAAGCTTCATAAAAATCCATTGGTGGGCTGAAACTATAAAGATAACTATCACAAATACAACGCCGGCCACGTTGCGGTAAACGGAGGAAAGGGAAAGACCAGGTGGCGAAGGAACTGGCTTCACTTGGCATTTCCAATTGGGGTCAGTTGGCACAGAAGAAAAGCGACTGGCATGCTTTGTTGGACTCGGCTAAAATCGCCTAGGCGGTTACAGCGCCAATCAAGGCATTTCATTGCATTTGTGCATTTATATTCGACGCATCAGAAAACTAATTTTTACTTATGTTATGCAGCGTATTCTTTTTAATCAATTGCTACTATGAAATAATCGGTCCTGTCGCGAATTTCACGCGAATAAATATTCCCAAAAATTATAAAGAAAACAAACATGCTATGCCGTTGGCCGCAAAAAGTTGGAGATCTTATTTGGCCCTCCCTGTAGTAGCTGTATAATTGCAATATAATATTTTTTTGGTTATATCGTTTTTAACTTTTCTGAAAGCTATTTTAAAGAAAATAATTTTTCCTGTAAAATTAAAAATTTTTTTTTTTTTTTTAGAAATTTTTCAAACAACTTTTTTTTGTGAAATTTCTATCTTTTTGTAATTCGGGGCTTTTATTTTATAAGTAAACTTTTTTTTAAAAAAAAAGGCCTTGCCAAAATTTTTTTGGCCTAGCCCATATTTGCAAGTAATTTTTTAAACAACAAATTCAAGGATTTTTAATTTTTCTACCATGTATGTATTTTAAACAGAATATTTTTAATCAAACAAAAATTTGTTTAATATATTCTAGCATGTTTCAGTTTTATAATTGCAGTAACAACGAAATATGTACATATTGTAAAAGAATGTTTTTATCGAAAAAAAAACCATATTTTTTCTATCTAACAAGACCCGAAGCAAATCCGATTGCTATGAAAATTGTTTCCAAGAAATTTTTAAATTTCACTGAAAAATTGATCAAATTGGTAAAAAACTATTAAAAATACGATTTATAATTTGCAAACCCAGTGTGTGACGCTTCCACGATTATATGCACAATTTTGTGCCATAAATTTTTGGCTCGTTCACTTAACAGCTGAAATACCACTTCCTAATTATTAGTTTTTTATGTACTATACCTACAATACATACATAAATACATATATTTATACAATGTAGTAAATCCTAAAATAAAGTAGGTAAGTGACAGATTTTCAAAACAATATGGGTAAACATGGAAACGCGTAAATGTCTCGTAAATAAACCGATTTTCCATACAAAATTAAATAAGTTTACGAGGTTTACCTGGTTACGAGGCATTTAAGCGTTTAGATTTATTACCCTAACGTGTTTTAGTAGAGATAACATGCGTTTAAAATTTAATAAAAAAAGAATGTAAAAAAGGGAAAGAGAAAAAATCATAAAAAACACTGCATATAAAAAATGTAATGAACAGAGATTAAGAAAAATAATATGAAAATCGAAAACTAACATACATTTGTGGAATAAGAGTTAGTTGGAAGATATGTTTAAAGCACAATAATTTTTTTGTTGGCATCCTTGACATCGCTTCGCCAATTGCACGAAGAATCTCTTACAAAAAATATCATACAAAAACACACATCCATACTTACATAAGCACATGCATATTTATGTACTGTACATACCCTGCAGGAAATGTATCTAACTATAAGTTAACTTCAAGTTGACTAGTACATATACATATTTGTATGGCGATGGCCGCGAAATCGTCAAGGGTGGTTACCTCTGCATTAGGTGTTAACTAACTTATAACTAACTACTTTTGGACATAAAATATCAATAAGAAAAATATATATATTTTTAAACTTTTTACTTGTTTATTTATTTACTTTATTTAACATCACATATTTGTTTACATATTCTGCTGTAGGCGGTCCCATATTCGAGTTCCGTCTGACATATCTTCAAAATGATAATATAAAATTTTATTTGTACTGTATTCGAAAAAATTTATTTGTGCTGAATTCGAAAAATTTATTTGTGCTGAATTCGAAAAATTTATTTCTACTGCATTCGAAAAAGTATGGGAAGTGCAGAAAAAAAATTATATTCAAAGTAAAGTTTGTTTGAGGATATTTAAACAGGAACTTGTTTAAAGAAAACAAACTCCCGATAACGTCTGTATGACTTTACAACTCACTTAAAACTAGTTTTGTCATAGCTAATTAAAAGTGAGCTATTGGTTATTTTTTATCAATTGATAATATTTTTCTGCAGGGTGTGTACATTCACATAAAAAATAATATATTTTAATCACAAAAAAAAGAAAAAAATTATAGTGCCTCAGCAGCACGATATTATGCATTATCTACGAGTAACATTGAGTAGCTGACTAAAATATGAAAATCATTTTAACAAAAATAAAATAAATATTTTACCAATATTGATATTGACAAAAATATTGTATTTGTAGTTTCAATAAAGGACAATGTTTGTTGAGTAGCGCAAAATAACAAAAATGTATAAAAATTTGTACTTTAGTACAGTGATGGGCAAAAAAGTAGCACAAACAAATTTATTATTTTTTTAATATTTTTTCTAAAAAATTACCTCAGAACATAGCATACCATTTTTTTAAATTACATCAACGGTATCGAAATAAAGAGATTTTTGGAGATCCAGCTCACATAAATTTTAATATTTTTCCGAATTATTTTGTCGGAAGTCTTAAAATTTAATAAAGGTTATGATTCCGGTAGGAAAACCTACATTTTATGGTGATGCACCCTTATGTACATACATATGTAATAGGGATGTTAATTTTTCCGTTTTTTACGATCCCGGGATTTAGATATTCATTACTTTTCAACAACTTAAATCGAAAAATTGCTTCTATCTCTCCTATCATAAAATTAATAATAATTTAATGGGTTTTTTTATTTAAAGTGGCGTTTTTATTTTTTCTCTCCGATGCCAGGAATCTTGGCATGTAAATACATATGTACATATGTATGTGTGAAAAATACTTTATATAGAAAAAGCATTATTAAAAATCTCGCGAGCCTAATGGGAGCTTTATAAGAAGCTTTGGATTTTGAAATATGTTCAGACATATGAAGCTTCCGAAGAACAAAGATTTTCTTCAGTGAGTAAAAAATTTAAAAAAATTTATGATGCAACTCATTTAATTCTAACTACAATACGAGAGAAGTGATTTAAGAAAGAAAAAAATTGTGCTAATTTTTTGGCCACCACTGTATATTTACATTAATTCGCATAAAAACTCGCATATTAATAACTGATTTAGAATTGAAATGTTATTTGAAAGAAGCGCATTGACTTAAGTACTATTTGTAGAGTACAACATTTTTAAAAGCGCAAAAATAAAAAAAATAAAGGAAATTATGAATAAATAAATAAAAGCATTAAAGTATAAATAAAACTATATATCAACTATTAGCCAATTAATTACACGCAAATGCACTTATACAAAAAGTAAAAACAGTTAATTATTGTAGCTATTAAAATTATAAGAAAAAAATTAATTCGCAAAAACAAGTACCAAAAAAATAAACATAATTTGCATTTTTCACACAAAATTTAAAAATAGTTTTTCCCCACATTTGCTTTAAATACAAAAAGCTTGCGGCGAAAACTGTAAAAAGTTTGGATTTTCTTTAAGTATTTTAATATGTATTGCTTCGACTTTTTTATTTATTTTTTACTTTCATTTCTTTATTAAATTTTGTTTAGAAACAGCTTGCGCCTTTTTAAGAATGTCTGTCAGTTTAGAGAGAAAAACAGTCTGATGGTCCAAATTATACAATATATTTCAACAAAACAAATTTTTAAAAACAAAAATATAAATTTGACACACTGCTATAAAAGCACAAAAAATAAATCAATAAAATGGACACAAAAAGGCAATTTTGCATGAAAACATATATATAAAACTATACTACATGTATAATTCTACGTAAATACAACACATATTAAGTACAGTTATTTCCAGTTTATTTGGAACGGTAGCACATATCAAGAAAAAGCACACAGAATTGTGGCTTTTTATATGGACGATCGGTATATTCAAATAATATTTTATACTAAGTATACATATACATAGAAACATATATTTCTTATTTATTTAAAAAACGTGCCAAAGAAACTTCTTAAAATTAATAAAAACTTAACAAGAAGTCCAAAAGAAGCATGTAGTGTAAAAAGCTCTGTTGAGTTCGATAAAGCGCTACACCAAAGTTTCAATGCGATTGAAGATCCCGTTACGTGAGCCCCGACTAAAAAGGGACGAGCTTTTTTAAGCTCTATTGATTTTATATAGGAGGGCACGGAGCGCTTTTACTCCTTTTGAATCTGATAAACATCAGATTTGAACACAGAGAGTTTTTATTGTGTCAATAGAAAGTCTATAAAGAGCTGTAAAAAGCTTCTCCCGTAAGATATGTTTTTTTTTTCGGGCTGATATACATTTTGCTGTAAAATGTGTTTTCCGTAAGGCTAAATACGTTTCGATTGATACTGGTCCATATAAAATATCTAACTACGTATATGTTTGCATATGTTTAACTAGAAAGCTTAAAATAGCTCTACCCGCGTGCCACGTTTTGCTCGTCACTGCGTTGTATAGAAAAGGGTTCGCTTAAAGCTGGCAGAAATATTTTTAAGACTTCTTTGCGGTATGAACTGACAGCTTCCGGTGGAGCACAGATTTGGGGGCCAATTCTGGTACTATGAAACTGATTTTTTAGATTCAACGACCTCAGAGCCCTTTTTCAAAAGTAAAAAGTAAATATCTATATGAAGGATTTTCTTGAAATGTTACTATAAATTTTGCTATCCGTAAAAAATAATCGACTGAAATCGTTGGTTATAAAATTTCATTGTTCATGTTTAAACTAAAAACAAAGGCCCGTAGTCATAGTCAAAATAAAGTCGACTTTAAAGTTAGTTGCAGCTTTTTTGACAGATATCCCATTGAAAATTATGTCAAAAAGCTGCAACTAACTTTAAAGTCGACTTTATTTTGACTATGACTACGGGCCAATGAGTTTTTTTTTTTAACTTAATGAAAAGCTTTTGGAAACACATGAAAGTAAAGCTGATATCGACAATTGACGACCAAAAACAAAATATGTCCAAAAAAGCTTTTAAAAACTATTCTAAAGTTTCAAGTTTTTTTACAAAAATTCATTGAGAAAATTTTAAGAAAAGCCATTTAAAAAAGAAGCAGGTATTGAAATACTTAGAATTATTTTTTTAAACATCAAAATATTTCGGAAATCTAGAAATTTATGGCGTTTCAATCTGTGGTAGGAATAATGAAAACACATGGAGAGCATTTTTAAGCTTTCCTAAATTTTATATCCTTTACAATCAAAGAATGCTTTTACTCTGTGCGCCCGTACGCAAAAAGTCTATAGAAAGCTTTCAAAGAAGCATTGTCCGCGAGGATAAAAACTCTTTCTGGCCATCACTGCTACTTAAAAGTTGACTTAACCTTGCGATTCAGATTATCATAGAAAAAATAAACGTATTTTTATGGTTAATTTTAAGATCTTTTTTGAACGTAAATTTTACCGATACAAAAACGCAAATTCAAAATAAACAAGCAGTAAAGAATTTTAAAAGTGCAAAAAAATTAAATGAGTTAATAAAAAAAAATATGTAAATATTATATTTGCAAAAAATATGGATCCAAGCGTATGCACATTTGTGTGTATACATACAAACAAATTATATACTAAATATATAAAAATGTGAAAGGTCTAATTTTAAAATATTCACACACATTAATATGCGCATATGTATGCTAATGATAAATTTTAAATTTTAACAAAAAACAAAGACCAAGAAAATTTTTTTGATTCGATATTTTTATTATTTAGCAATATATTAATTTAAACTTAACTGTTATGTTCTGTACTATGCTATTTTTCTTAATAAAAAAAAAAACATTATTTTGGAATGTTTACATTTATTATTTCTGAAATTTTTTCATACTCATATTTATAGTATATGCCAGAGTTGTAAAATATGCATTAAATTTATAATGCATAGCATTTTAATGTTAATGTATAAATTAATGCATTTTTGAAATTTAACGCAAATGAAAATTTAAATGCATTAATTCCGAAGAAAGAATGCTAATGATTTAGTTTGCGTTAACATTACTATTTTTAAATAAATGCTACTGCATAACTTATTGCATTAAAAGTGTAACATGCATTCAAAACCCATTAACTAATTTTATTTTGAAATAAAAATTCTTTGTTGACGTTGAGGGTAGAATTTTGAGGTCAAAAAAGATAGTGGCGGAAGTTAAGGCTGGAATTAAATGGCAATTGTCCCAAATAGGTAAAAACACATTAGGGCTGTTCAGGATCTTGTGCATATGCTCTTGCATTTGCATAGTCGTTGCATTTGTAAATTCACAACAATAAAATCACACGGTTGCCATGACAGCAAGCATACAATTTGCAAATGCAATTCTAACTGCAAATCCAAGACCATTTCCACAACATTCTGAACAACCCTATTGTCATATGGAACTAAATTACGGTTTATTGATCAAAATAGGTCTTCATTTGTGTACATGTGCTGCTAAATATAAATCGGTATGCATCATCAACAAAAAAATCTACATACATTGCTTTTATTTGCATAAAACATCTAACAATGTTTATACGAATTTTTAACAAAAAAAAGTTTTAAAAGTAAACATAATAGAATAAAGCTGAAAAATCTATTAGTAATTATTCGAAGTCCTCCCAAAAGAAAAAAAAAATAATGGTTTTTATTAAACGAGCAAATACATTAAAAATTTGTATGCATTAACATTTTTTCATTAGCATATGTTTGGCTAATTTAATGAAAACAAATTTCATTAGCATTATATTTTTTTAGAGTTAATGCATTGAAATTTTTATTTGCACTAAATTTCAAAAATGAATACATTAATTTTTTACATAACATTATTGCTTTAAGTACCATTAATGCATTAAAAAATTACTGCTTTTTACACAACTCTGGTATATTCATATTCCTATTCATATTCATATTCCTTTTCATATTCATATTCATATACATTTCGTATTCATACTCATATTCATTTCATATTGATATTGATATTCGTATTCATATTCAATTTCCTTAGTTAGTATTCATTTTATATCCATATTCATATTCCTAGTCATATTCATATGCCTACAAAGTAATTTTCATGTTCATTGTAGGCTGTGGGAAGAGTTCGATATCACAAACTTCTATTGTTTGTGATTGACACCAAAATTCTCTCTTCGGTGCTCTTCGGAAATCGATGAAGAAACTGTTGTTGTTTTCCACAATAATTTGTTATTAAAAACGCCTCAAGCTCTATAAAATTATTGAACTGATTTGTTATATTTACGCAAAAAAAAGTGAAAACAAAAATATTTGTTTTTTGCTAATTATTGTTGAAAATAAAAATATTAATTTTTAATTTTTAAAAATATTTTTTTTTAATTAAAAAAAATATAAATTTTTCTATTTTTAATAATATATATTTAAACAAAAAAAAATATTTAGAAAACTCAATCTTGAAAAATATTGCATTTTTTGTTTGAAAATCGTTTTTAATAAAGCTTATGCAGTTAAAAAAACAAACTAAAATTAAAAAAAAGAATTTTGGTAATTTTTGTACACACCTTAAAACTTTTTTTTAGGTAGAACACTTTCAATAAACTTTTTGAGTTCCTTATTCTTTTACCATTTTGCGAACAATTCTTCGTAAAATATTTAAAAACTCACATGCCAAATTTTTTCGATGATTGTTAGAGTATAAATGCAAACATATGTACAATATGTACGTATAAACATGTTTACAAAAACGTTTACAAATGGAACTAATAGAGAGAATATCACATTGAATTATTATATAAATAAATAGTTATGTTATCACCAAGTTAAGCTGACTTTTTCTTAAATTTAAACAAAGCCACAACATTAAAATTTCTACATGCCCATGCTTCTGACCATTAGCCTAATTCACATGGTACTAGCTAAGTCATGCCAATTGAGCCAATACATATGTACGTACATACATATGTATATAAACACACCCGTAACGTCTACTTGTCCCATTATCGCCTTGCTGCAGTGCGCCACCGTAGACCGTGTGAAATGGACCTGCTGTCCAAAATTTTTGAAACTATTTTTCACACACTCCTCGTCCTAACTGCCTTGCGCCCAGTTCTTCACCTGCCACTGCTCAACACCGCCTGGCGTCTGCTCTGGCGTTGGGCGGTCTCAGCGGCATTGCGCTGTTCGACAGCATGCGTACACTATCGCCACTATTCTGGTATACGCTACCGTCAACGTTCGCGCTGGCCGTACGATACTTGCCTAGTCTTACAGCTGAATGTGCAGATTGAATTGTTGGAGTTGACTCTGAGGAAGCTGATTGCTTACAATAGCGAGCGGAAATCGAAGTACACCCGTTGTCACGGCCCTGTCTGGCGGCCCTGTGAGCAGTGGGAGTTCGAGGAGTTAAATGCGCTTCCTCTAATTTACGGACACGTTTATGAAGCAGTCGTTTTGAGCCCACTTGCAATGCCTATTGGATCTATATGGCGTTCTATAATGGAGGCAACTAACAGCGAATATTTAATATATAATAGTGCCACCACTTTGTCTTCAGTGGTTCGTGTGGAAGGACTGTTCTGGTGCACGGAAAAAAGCGCAAAAAAGGTAAGAGGCTTCTACAACTCCATTTATTTATTTATTTGAAACCATTGAATTTGCAATAAAAATCAAGTAAGCATTCTGGCTGAATTGAGTTTAATAATAAAAATATTTTGCTTTATGTCTTAATGTTGTAACATAAATGGCGGGCCATTGCCTGCCGAGGGACGCCCGCTGTTAGACTTTTTTTAATTTTAGATGTTGCTCGGACCAGGAATTGAACTCAGGTCCGCCGGAGTGGTAGTACGCACCTCTAACCACTCGGCTCATGTACATATTTAAATGTGCATGACGCAGAATATTTGGGAGAGCTGAATTGTGTTCAATGGAGCTGAATAGCGGTTTTGCATTGGTTGTGTTCACAAACTGAGATAATAAGAGCATAATTCTATCAAATATTCGTTCCGCTGAAAATCCAAGTTAGCTGAATTAAATTAAATAGGACTGAATGCCTTTATAAAGTTGGTTGTATTCAAGAACTGATCGCTTAAATGTATAACAAAATTGAATATGCATTATGCTAAAATTAATGTTAATAGATTTGTAAAATTGAATGCCATTTAGTGTGTTTGTTAACTGAATGGTAGCAATCTGCGTAGCATTTCGAAGATGGTTGTGACCGCCAACTGACCTGTTAAATAACTAGTAAACCAAAAATTAATTGTGCTAGAGATTCAAGTTAGCTGAATTGAGTTGAATACACTTGAAGTGTAATTTTCGTAGTATGCGAAAGTTTATTTAAATTTTACACTCATAAGGGGAGCTGAATAAAGTTTTTTTGCGAACAATACATTTCTTAACATTAAGATAAATCTGAAAAACACTGAAAATCAACTTAAATACTTGTTGGATTTCATTTACTATAGCTGAATGAAGTTTTTTTTTTTTTTGAATCAAAGGTTTGTAAAATTTTCTACATTGAAATGAATTATCATTATTTTAACACAGAGGAGTGCTGTTTAGGTAGCTGAATTGAAGTTTTTGCGATACCCGCATGCCTGCACATCAAATTAAAGCCCGAGAGCTGCATTTGGTGTAGCCGACTCGATAACGCAGATATAAATTTTAATTATGCATATAGTATTTAGAAGAAAAAATATTTAAAATAGTTAACTAATAAATTTTTTTGTTGTTATATGCTTAATATCTTCATGTCTGAATGGCAAAAAATCTAAAGCGAGTATATCAAATCTTTTCACTTTACTGAGCTGAATACATACATTTACACAATACTCAATACAATTAACTTGATTGAGCTAGTAGCGACCAAGTTAAGAACATGAATCAAGTTTTAGTTGAGCTGAATATGGCTGAACGTGCTGAATTGCGTACATATTTAGCTAAATGAGAGCTTTCGATAAATGTGCATAGACAAATACAAAGACTTTATAAAATACTGACAATATACTAAAAAACTAGCTGATTTTCATTTGATGTAGCTGAAAAATTGTTTTGCAGTACATATAGGTTTGTAAAATTTGGTAAAATTTTAGGAGACAGCTAAATTATTGAAACAAAAGCTGAATTAGGTAAATTAAATTTACAGTGCTCAATATTTTCAATAAGTTCAAGTGGGCTTAATATAGAAAGTAAGCGCTGAATTATAAAAAATTGGTATATATTACGTACAAAGTAAAATAATTGTTTTTTTTCTAATTCTGCTTTTATTTTTCCTTTTCAAGTTGCAGTAAGCTAAATGTGGAAATTAATAGGCATTACTTAAAACATTGTGCCTTTACTAAAAAATAAAAGTAAAAAGTCCAATTCAGCACTTCCTTTCCGCATACAGCTTACTTAGTAAACTAAATTAACAAGCATTTTTCTAATTCAGCTCTACCTTTCCGTATTCAGCTCACTTTTGTTTACTAGTAGCAGTAAAGCAGACACAGCGCGCGTTTTTGTGGTAAGGTTAAATATATTTTTACAAATTCAGCTCTTTCTTTCTGTATTCAGCTTACTTAGAAGGCAAAGTAAAACGAAATTTTTGAAATCCACCTTTTAATTTCTGTATTCAGCTCACTTTTATTTATTTAAGCTAAACAATTAAGTGTTTTTATCAAATTAAAGCACAATAATTTTTTCTTCAGCTCTTACTTTCCGTATTTAGCTCACTCCTAATTATACAAAAACATGGAATGACTTGTAAAAAATTACTCAAAAGTGGAGTATTGAGTTCTAAAAAGGTCGTTGTTAGCACCTTCAATCATTTCCAATTGTCATTACTCTATTAGTTTTTTTTTTTTTAACTTGATTGATGAGGCAATTAGGTACCTTTTAAATCCCTGTTACTCTGGTTGGCGGCTTAGTTTGCCTTTTAAATATTTTTAGTATCAAAAACGAATCCTTTGTGAGCAAGTAATTTAAAAATCAAAACAAAAATATGGTCGCTTGTAATATTCGCAGCAACGAAAAAACTGTACTCTATCGCCTCTTTGATGCTATATTTTATATAATAATTTTTGGTTGTGCCCTCTTGGGCCTCCGAAGTTTCACCAAATCTCAACTCATCTACAAGCTCTATGTCGGCAGTTGGATTCTCTTCATGTCGCTAATCATATTCTATACGCTGTTGTATGATGTGCATTCTATCGATTTAAACATGGGTAACCTCATGTATTTCGTACTCTATATTTCGCAAATGCTTGCACACCTTGCAGTTCTACTCGAATCGTTTCTCATGGATGCTGAATGCGAGCTTATCAGAAAGCTGTATGTAGAATTTGAAGCGCGTTTCAGTAAGGAATTGGCTGCGACCGACGAGTGTTGGCGTTATAAAACTCAAGGCTGGATCTTAACAATTCTAAGTTTTTTCACTGTGGTAGGCTCTACAGTCCACACCATACTTACGTGGACCGTCTATGCGGCACCCTTGACACAGAATTTACAACATTGGCATAATTTACCGAGCTGTTTGACGCTGCAATTTCGTATTTTGTATCTGATTATCGCCATAAGTACGTTCAATGAATTTGCTATTGTATTACGCATCAATCTGAATGAAATGGGTGAACGAAATATACAACGAGTTTTTGGTCCCTATCTACGTGGACGTGCCTTTGCAAAGGGAGGCATTATACGCGTTGCGCCGAAGACAAATCAGCCAAGTGAAGAAGAAGATGAGCGTCGACTGAGGGTCTACAAACAATTTTATGGCGATATTCATAATCTGTTTAAGTCTATTAACGAGCATTATGGGTGGTCCATACTGGTTTTTATGATTATGTACTTCATCTATTTCATCGTAAATTCCTACTGGGTTATTTTTTCACTGATAATACGACTTCCCGAGCATAATACTTTGATACGGAATTTGGGATTTTTAGTAATAGTGGTCGTACTACTGTGGGTACTGTGTTGGCAAAGTCAAAATAGTCATGAACAGGTGAGTGGTGGGTAGAGAAGGGGTAAAGGGCGTCGCACAGTGGTCAATAAATGGGATTTAATGTTCATAATTCACTGGAGCCTTCATTTCTCAACCGATTTGATTAGCTCTTAGCGACTTGCAACTTGTACTTTATTATACTAAAACTTAGTAATCTATAAAACTGCATACCCAAAATTTTTATAAAAACTAAAAACAAAAAAAATACTTTTGGTAACATTTTTTTTATAACATTTCAAATTATTACTTTCTAATTTTTTTGTTTGTTTTAGGAGAACCCTACAAAATGTTTTTAACTCGTTTTTATTATGAAACTTTTATTAGCTGGAACAGGAGAATCGGTATTCTTCAAAATTGGCGCAATTTCTGCACTTTGCACTAAAAAGTTTAATACAAACAAATAAAAATTCGAAAATTGGGCTCAACTAGTCTCTTGCAAATTTTATTAGCTTTCATTTAAAAAAATAACTAATCAAATCGGTTCAGAAATGAAGGCTCCAGTGAATTATTAACATTAAATTCCATTTATTGACCACTGTGCGTCGGTTTAAGAATAAAAAATTTAATAGGAATACAATACTTTAAAGCTAAGAAAAGCTTCGAGTCCGTTTTAGAGAAAAAGAAGGATTTTCCCAAAATGCAAAAAGTAGCAAAATTCAAGCTCGAAAAAACATATGTTTTTTTCACAAACTTATAACCTCCGAAAAAGCTTACAAACTTTCAAAGTTTCCTCAACTCTTTGCAGTTTACGGAAATATTCTAAATACGAATTGGATCTCAAAAGTCAATAAACATATCGAGCCCTAACCGCCAAAATAACGTAAGCGACATTTTTTTCGAAATTTTATTTTTGATGCAGAAATGCATCTAGATGCTCTAGGAATATTTCTGCATCAAAAAGAAAATTTTGAAAAAAATGTCGCTTACGTTATTTTGGCGGTTAGGGCTCGATATCTACATATTACTTAGAGCTTAAAGACATCTTTCTCATTCTAAAAAATATTCCATAGAAAACTTTAAAGCTCAGAAAAAATTTTAATCCATTTTAGAGAAATGCAAGCACTTACCAAAACTCGACAATATAAAATTGAAGCTCGAAAAAACATGTATTTCACGCACAATCTGAAAGTCTTAACAAAGTTTCAAAACCTTGAAAGTTTTCAAAGCTTTTTCCGGAAGCTCCAAAGCTTTTAAAGTGCTCCATATATTCAGTAATTCATATATCTAAGCTTATTTAGAGCTAAAAAAAAAACATTGTTTCTCATAATTCCTCTTTTTTAACTAACCTAAGATTTTTCTTTCTATCATCTCTCCATTTCAGAGTCGCCATATTGGCTGTATTATGTTCAAGCTCGTCAAACCACTGGGCAATAAGTGTTACAATGATTTGGTCACCGATTTTTCGTTGCAAACTTTACATCAACAATACATTATTACAGCAAAAGAATTCTTTAGCTTGAATCTCAATCTACTGGGCAGTGTAAGTATGCAATTGACGACTGCCTCACATCGGTATAGGTAATTAGAGCTAATTGTCCTTACAAATCTTAAAAAGATCCAACACGAGTTTTTTTTTGTTTGTTTATAAAATTGGATCAATTTTAGCGGTTTTCGTTAGCTCAGCGAAAAAATAACATATTGTTGTTTGGCGCTGAAATCGCTTTAAACTATTTTAATATTTAACTATTGATCCCAGGTGAGCTGCATTAGTGCTTTTCAGCTTTTAAAACATTACGAGAGTATGCAAAATTGATACTTCGTGCAAGTTTAACTTAGCTGAATACGAAAGCGAAAAGCTGAATTATAAATTTTATGTGCTAAGTAGTAGGGTTAAAATTTTAATTGTTTGTGAGCAGTTTCTGAAAAGCTGAATACGAAAAAGAACAACTGAATTGTAAAGCTTGTCTGCTACTAAGATAAAAATATGAATAGCTGGGTTTATGAATAGTTTGAAATAAGCTGAATACGGAAAAGAAAAGCTGAATTAAAAAACTTGGGTGCTACTAGGATAAAAATATAATTAACCAGGCTTATGAACAGTTTTAAAGGAATCATTATCATTAAAGCGCTGAATTAAAGTTATTGAATTTAAAAAGAAGTTAACAAGGAATAAAGCGATACATCGAGCAATAGAAAGCTAGCTGAATACGAAAAAAGAAGCTGAGTTAAATTATTTGTTAGTAAAAAAAGCATTTTACAACCACTTAAGCGATACATCGGTTAACATAATAATAAATTAGCTGAAAATTAAAAGAATTTAAATAGATAAGCAGAGCTGAATTGCAATTTTTGCATTTTAAAATCATTATACAAATGCTATAACAATACATCGATAAGTATAAAGTTAGCTGAATACGAAAAGAAGAAACTGAACTTAATTATTTTTACTAATATGCCTCAAAGAGGATCCAGTATGCGCTGAATCAAATTGATTGCGTTAAATTAGCGTTGCTGAATTTTAGAAATATTCCACAAAATGCCAAACTGGGCTTAACTTGAACTGAATGGTAAAATAAAGAGCTGAGTTTGTAAAATTTTTACACTAAAATGTTTCAAAAATGAACTCTTCAGTTTCTGTTGTGCTGAATTTATCAGAGGGGCGCTGAATACGTTATAACATTTAAATAGAAATCAAACTTATACACGAAATATCTTAAATTGTGCTGAATAAGAAAAATACGAGCTGGAGAAATTTTCGTACTAAAATGCTGCAAAGATGTACGATTTAGTTATTAAAACATTTGGCGTTGAGCTGAATTAGTAAAAGAGGCGCCGAATAAGTTATTAAAATCATCGAGCATTCTGAATATCAAAAAGAAGAGTTGTTCTACAAAATTTTTGCATTAAATTGCTACAAAAATGTGTTTGAAAGTTTATGATACAGTTTGGGAGGTACTAAATTCTGAAAACTTCTATGCTCAGTACTAATTCTAACAGACAATTTAATACTTTATTGCCTTTAAGATGTTGAGTGCCTGCCTATTTTGTTTGGAATTATTCAATTTAAGTCACTTTGACTTTCTTTTGTTAAACTCCAATATTACTTTGAATTGCGCTAGGCATTTTTTATTTTATTTTAATTTTGTCGGTTCCAAAACGTACCTAAACAAGCTATTAAATATTTTTTCTCACTCTCAACTTTTCTCGACATTATAGTATCTGAATTGTTTTTTTTTTATACAGCCATCTCGCACCGTTTTATTTATTTATATAATATATAATATTTACTCAATTGCAGTTATAAAAATTTGTAAATTTTCTAGATGGTTGCGTCCATTGTCACTTATTTGGTCATACTCATCCAGTTCATGTTCATGAATAGATCTAACCAAAATCCGATGGTGCATTCTGGAAATTCTACTGTGAGTACACTCAACTAGAGAAAGCTGTGAGCATTTGAAATATCGGAAGTATTCGAATATTTAAGTATATTATACTTATTATGTACCTTAAATTTTAAGCACCACTTTAATAAAAACCTGCACCAGATCCGAAAATTGTAGTATTTTTATTACAAATTCATATACCGGTAAATCCACGTCGAGTTTGTAGTTGACTAGAGCGGGAAAGCCAGTAATGGAGGTAAACTCCAACAGCGGCAATCCCGTAGAAGGGAAGAATGATGAGACTGAGGCATCCACGGCGATCCATTGAAATATTTTCTCAAGTGTGTTTTTTAGTGGCTTATAACAGTGGCCCTGCGCAGATCGGATAGGCGGTCCTTGTAACCGAGTGGCAAAGGTTCGATGCCTGGTTCGAGCAATTAAAAGAAGTTGTTTCCAATAGCGTTCGTCCTCAGCAGGCAATTACGAACCTTCTTCGTGCTCTGTTTTTTGAACTCTTCGCAATTTTTTCCGACCATTTGGAAATTTACGAGATTTTTTTCGAAACTATTTGGGACTTTTTTAGGGATCTCATTGGAACCTTTTGGGGGAATTTTCGGTATTTTTTCGAAATCGTTCGGAATTTTATCGGGACCATTTGAAAAGTTTTTGCAACTTTTCAGGATTTTTTCGGAGTATTTGAGTTTTTCGGAAATCTTCGATGCTTTTTGCGATTTTTTCGGAGTTCTTAAAAAAATTGCGGATTTTTTTCGGGAACTTTCAGAAAATCTCTGGACGCTTCGAAAATGTTTAGAATCTTGTATGTACTTTAAATCCTAATTTCGCTACATATGTTTATACAAAAAATATAAATTAAAAACTATCGGTTTTTCGTGCAAAAGTTTTTCCATTTTTTTTTATTGCTTATTGGTACGGAGTTTGAAATTAGATCGTATTTTATAACATACACACATACATATGCATATACATATCCTCGTACAAATGTACCATGTAGTTATTCCGGCACCCCGTTTTATTATTTTATAGCCACGACCTTTTAATTCTCATTTAAGTACCACCCGTTGTATTGCTTAAGAATTTGAATGAAGATATTTTCTTCCTGATAACTTCCTCGCTGAGTAAAAATTGAACAAGTATAACCAGGTGTGTAACTATTAAAGCGATCATCTAAAACACAAAACAAAATTATTAAAGTTTTTTTTAAAAATATACATACATCATTGCAGCACGAAAGTTGTTTCTATTTTATTTAACGTACTACGTCTTTACAACCACAAACCTTAATTAGTCTATATTAAAATGATATGCTGCCATAGGATTGCATGTGTTTGAGAGGTATTCTCTAAGTCTTGAAAAAACATTTCACGGCGCACAGATTGCATGATTTGTAAAGTTTTCCGATAGGAAAACCGGTTTTACAAGACTTCAAGAATACCTCTATGTATTATATTTAAGTGGAAGGACATTAGCTGACTCCGTGAGCACTATTTATTATAAACTTCATTTCACCGACGAGACATGCGACTTGACCTACTGTTATTATTTGCGATTCTACATAATTTAAATATTTCTCGGGATGGCGAAGGTTACTACACTAGGAAATACAGTGCGTATACGCAACATTTTTCACCTACGAACTTATGCCGATTTCGTTTCTATCGAAAAATGCAACCTTCTCTTTGCCCTCTACGCACAAACACTAAGAAGAGGGCGATGACAAAAGACAACATTTTTTGGTAGAAACGAAAACACCATTAAAGTTGGAATATAGGTAAGCTGCAGTGAGAAACACGTTTGCAAAAGGCGAATGAAATCTCTCTTCAAATGACACTTAACGTATCTCAGGCACTAAAGAGAAGCATGATGGGAAGAATATCCCTAATTAGTGACTGTGAAACCAACTCTGGTTCAGAATTTGGAGTCCATATCAAAGTACTTGTGGACAAGCTTCACTTTCTTTTAGAAAATGTACCTTACTAAATATGCTAAGTAGAGGTAATTGCAGCCGCAAGTCCGTGGACAACATCGTAGGCACTATGAGTACACGAAGTTAAAACATGGAACATTACGCTAATAACTACTTCAAAACAAGAGCAATTATATTGGCGAACATAATGTTTTTGAAGTGAAACTTCTTTAGCGGCGTTTGGTTGGTTGGGAGTAAATTGGCAATTCAACGGAAATTGCACACGGATATGGTGCAACGGAAATGGGTGGGGCTGAAACAATTGCTTCTTGAGTGTATGCACATGTTATTAATTCAACAAAAACTTGCTAGTAAAAGGTTAAAGAATAACACTTAGGAAAATACCAATACAATAATGAAAGTAAAGGTGAGAACGTACATAGATGAAGAAAAGGAAAAGGCAAAAGTAAAAATAAAAACGAAAACAAGGATGCGTAAAGATAAGGCAAAAATGAAGACCAAGGTAAATTCAAACACTTTACTTATATAAGGACAAGGGTAAAGGGGAATATGTAGATGAAGAAAATGATAAATATAAATTAAAAGCCAAGATAAATATAAAGAAAACGATGAGGATGAGGATACCGATAAAAGTAAAGATGAAGATAGAGGACTAAAGAGTAAAATAAAGGTAATTATAGAAACAAGTAATTTTTAGCAAAAAAAAAACCGACTTCAACTCCCATATAAAAAAAATATATATATATATATCTCATGATCCGCTGATCGGATCTTAACCAGATTAGTATGGGACCACCTCTGAGACACTACCTTTCCGATGCAAAAAGAATTATCGAAATCGGTTGACGTGGTCCAAAGTTATGCGGTAACATACATAAAAAAAAAAAAAAAAAAAAAAGATTCCGACGAACTGATAACCTCCTCCTTTTTTGGAAGTCGGTTAAAAAGGATATAGATGGAGACACAGAGACTCAAAATGGTAACTATTTGTTTTGGGATTTTAGAGATTTTCGGGATTCTCGGGACTTATCGACATATTAATCGATTTTGTTATCGAAATTTTTTATCGATATTGTTTTCGATTTGCTATCGGTATTTTCGGAAGTTATCGATATCATAATCGATATTTTTATCGATTTTGTAAGCGATATTTTTAACGATTTTGTTATCGATATTGTTACTGGTTTTGTTATCGATATTATTATTGATCTTGTTATCGATATTTCTATCGTATTTCTTATTGATATTTTTATTGATTTTGTTATCGATATTGTTATCGATTATATATGTATTTGTTACCGATTATTTATCTACTTTGTTGTCGATTATTAATCGATTTTGTTATCGAAATTTTTATCGATTTTTGTTATCCATTTCGTTATCGATTATTTGTCGGTTTTGTTATCGATATTTTATATCGATTTTCAAATCGATTTTGCTACCAATATTTTTAACGATATTGCTATCAAAATTTTTAACGAATTTGTCATCGATTTTGCTATCGATTACTTGTCGATTGTGTTATCGATATTTCTGTCGATTTTGATATCGATATTTTTATCGATTTTCTAATCGATTTTTTTCGATATCTTTATCGATTTTGTTATCGATATATTTATTGATTTTGTTATCGATATTTTTTCGATATTTTCTTATCGATTTTGTTACCAACATTATTATAGATTATGCTATCGAAATCTTCATCGAATTTGTCATCGATATTTTTATCGGATGTTACCATCGATTTTTTATCGATAAAATATAAAGATAAAAATTAAGATAAAGGAAAACAGAATAACATAAATGTAATTAGAACGAACAGAGGTAGAGGTAGGGATCTAGATAGAAAAAATATAACCCTAAGCAAAAGCAGATGTATGTATGACACAAAATAGATATGTAACATAGGTTCCCCAATGTAACCCAGGCGCACTTACTTTTTTTATTCTATAGTAAGTACTTAGTTTCTGATAATGAAGTTACTAACTTCCAGGTCACAGGTAGATTGCCGCTTACAAAATATGTGTGTGTTTGGCCGAGCTTGTCCTCGAATTTTTGGCGTGCGCTTTAATGTTGTCACACAAAGGGAAGGGACCTACAGTTTTACGCCGATTCGCCGAACGGCGATTGTATTTTTATCGGAAGCTGTTTTTTTGCGAAGTGCGGAAAAATATATTGCGAAGTGTGTGTTGCAGCGCAGTCTTAAGGCCAAGTCACACGATTGGGGCATTTGTACAGATTGTACATTTTGGCAGTCACAGAGTGGTGTTGTGTAAAAATTTTGATCGAGAATGAGTTCAGCTCAATAAAACAATGTCCAATTTTGCCGAACATGTGATGGCAGCAATACGGCACTACGAGCCACTCAGTCGACGGAATGTTATCAGATTCTAGTCTCAAGAGAAAAGTAAGGCGAACACTGCTTTTTAAGTTGCCTTTCGGTTGCCAACTGAACGTTGTTTATACGCCGAAGACCTTTAAGTCTTTATACTAAGGCACATACATACATATAACTCACTTGTCTAGAGAAAAAATTTGTTGGCAGACAAGCTAGCAGTAATTTTACTTAATAGCAATAGAAACTATCTCCTCAGTGCCAAAAAATGAGCGCCAAATATAAGTATATCCGCGGACTATCGGGAAGTAAGAATAATTTCATGGACAAACAGTTACACACGTAGTACCCTTTATTCATCTCATGAATAATGTAATCGGTGACTGACCTTAAAATTTTACAGACAAAAAGCTAGAGTGGTCTTGTGAAACTCATTTTACGCTCGATACGTTACGTGCTTGACGTGATAGTACTCAAAGCATCTACTCATTTTACATCGCTTTGGGGAACTTTTCCGAATCTTAGTTGCAAATTAAATTTCACAAAGGCAGACCTACGAATATGTGCGTACTTCTTATGTTACGTGCTACCTTATGAGTACTTACATCTCCCAGCAGCGATAGATTCAAGTTGAAAAATCCTTTCACGCTGATTCCAAATCCCTGATGTAGACATTGCAGCGCAATATTGGAGACAAGATCATTGTAAACTTTGTTGCCTAGCGGCTTTGGTAGCTTGAATATGAGACCGCTTATCAGCATATGCTGTACAGAAGAGATAATAAAATCCATTTTCTCACTACCATTATCTACGCACCTTCCTCCTTGCATTGTCGGCTGCGGTCAGCAGGATTGCGGCGAAAGTGCCTACTCTCAATATATTTAGCGCATCGTATGCGAACTGGCCAAGCTGGAAATTATATTTCCAGATTTCTATGCACCAAAATAGATTGCTTACGATGGTGAAAAATGCGCCGAAGAGCAACGAAATTATAGACCAACCGAAACACTCGCTCACACCCTGATACAACTCGTAAAGGCGCCCCTGCACCAGACGTAACCAATTTAAATGATCGTATTCCCACACAGCATACGGCTGCCAAATATCGCTGGTGAATTTATGTTTCGGACGATTTGCCTTAACCAACACTAGGAGCGCACGAATCAAGCAACATGTGCGTTGATTTTGCCGCTCAACAAAAAGTGTGATCTGTGCGTAACGTATACGCGCCACCGTCAGTAATGGAATATTAAAGTAGTACACTGGCGACTTGTAATACATGGCTGCAACGACGAGATGTAAGGCATCGCAGGTGGTATGAATGATTAGTTGGTAGAATACTTTGCGCCATACATTCGACTCAATTGAATTGATGTCAGTTTGCTGTTGCAGTAAAGCATCCACTTCGTATTCGAGTTGTATTAGTCGTTGGTAGTGTTTTTGTTTGCAAATAATTTCGATGAAGATCGCCGTATTTGTTAAAATATCAATGATGAATGAAGCGTAGCCGACTAAGTATCCCAAATTTTCATAACTGTCAGATATGAGATAACTTAATTTGCCAAATATCAAAACGATGAGCCATATGAGCCAGCCAACTCGCAAGATAGTCGTGAGCCTCGATAGACGCGGAAATGGTTGTATGAGTGTTATGTACAACCAAAATTGAATGGAGTTACGCGCGATATACGTATACACCTGCCGACTGCACATACTGCTGTAATTGTGTGAACTGGACTGATAGGTTTGATTGGTTGGGGCATGAATTGAAATGTGTCTAATTGAAACTGGCATGATTTGACGAAAATGCTGGTGCGTTAAGTATGTTGCTTATCTGTTAATTGTCAACAAATTGAAAGGGCAATTTCGAGCCCACCCCACTCACACTTAGTTGAATAAATTGCCTGCTGTTGAGCCTAAGGTTTGTGGCATAGATTACTTTGTAATGTCCCTTAAACGTCCTTCGGAGAATCTCGTAAGGAGGCGGCGGAGAGCTCAAGCATTTAGTAACAAAGCTCTAAGACTAGCTGGCCAAATATGTATCATTAAAGGTTTAAAAGCGTTGGAGCAATTTTGCAAGTACGAAAAGTTAGCCGGCATCTATTTAGGCTGCAGACCTTTTGTAATATCACAAGCGCACAAATTACTCCAGTTCCTGATGTACGCCAGGTTTCTTGATCCCAGTGCTCATTAGATTGTCAAAGTCTTTGGAGGAATAACTACCGTGAGTTATGATTGCTCGTCCAGTTACTCCAACAGTGCACAGCTTAGGACGCTCCCCTCGTCGTCTATGTAAGTCGACCAGTGAGCCAGAAAGGATAGATACCATTTGCCACAGGGCCTACCCACCTTCTTACATAAAGAAATATTCAATGCTCGGCTTAGTCTGATGCCTCCTCCGGACAATGCTTCCGGAGTTTTTTTTGCGGACTCTACATGACTTACAGTCTTCAGAGGTAGTAAATGATGATTACCATTAGCCACGGTGTTTACCCACCATTTTTTGCTCGAGTAAATATTTTTTATATCACTGAGTTATTCACCTAGATTAGGTTCAATTCAATTTAGAGGAGGGAGCAGGTCACCTAGTCACCGGGCCGAAACGATCTAATGTAACAAACCTCTTTTTTTAGCTACAGGTCTTCTTTGATTTAGGTATTGCTAAGAAACCTCGCGAGGTACTTTGTCTGAATGCCATTTATGTCATGTGCTTCCAGGTGCGGTGATCCTAGGAAGCGAATTCCGGTCCTAGTAAGAGCTTCACAGCAGAACATCATGTGCTCTGCTGTTCTTGTTTTATTATCCTGTAATGGTCAGTAAGAAACCCTGTACAAATTCTTACTTCATTTCTACATACTGAGGTAAAGGAGTGCTTCGGTTATTGATATATGTATATGGAATAAAAGACTTAGCCTGTCTGTTATTTCCCGTATTTGGCCAATAAAGTTGGGCTTCGTTTCTCATCCAGATATAGTAGTTTCTGGCTAGATCCGAAGCACAATGGGTAAACTGACAGTCCAGCAGATCGCCGTTGCATCAATCCAAGAATAATTGAAATATTGAGACGCTTTAGGGGCCAACTTCATAACATCCTTCAAAGTCAGTATTTTTTCAATCAAAATTAAAGACATGAAAAACAAATAGGGAACCGAAATAGAATATGGCGATAAAACAGTGGACCGAATTTCAGTTGAGTTTGTGCCTATGGACCAAATATACGTCACAAATGATGGTCATTCATTCCTGCGCCAACTGTATCTTATACGTCACATGCCGATATCTGGGTAGCCGCATAGGAAATGCAGTACTCTTTCTTCCGTTTTCGAGGAGTTACAGCTGTGATAGGAAGTGTTGTGATCCAGTCCCATTCTAGTCGCTTGAGTACCCAACTTATTGCGGAAACAGAAGTGGGCGTAAACAGGCTCTTCCTGTTTAGATTTACTACTATTGAAGTCGCTGAAGGACCGGGACAGGGGTAAATATCCAGTGTTGAATCATTCGAATCCGTTCCATAGTAGCTCGTCAGACATTCGCTAGGAGTGCTTCCCTGCTTCGCCATCTGGATCAGGGCTACGCTTTGTAAGCATAGTAAAATAGTCTTCTTCACCTCGGCATCCTTTACGGAAAAAATTCAGAGACTATAGAGCGTAAGCGTATCGGAATGAAACATTTTGTTATAGTAGACTGAAATTAGAGATCTGGAACCTCTCACGTATATTTCTTATACTGAGCTCGACTGCCGTCGCTCTCTGCAAAAGGTGGACTAAATCAAACAGACATCAATTAACAATAAGTTGCGTGTTGAACAATGAGAAAAATAGGGGAACTTTGGGGCAAGTGAAAGATAAAGACGATGACACCACGACTGAAACGAAATGGGATCGAAAACGAACACGAGCGGTGCAGTGCGGCGATAAAGGTAGGTTCATATATACGCGTATAGATCAACAGTAAACGGGCTGCTATTCTCAGAAGAAACCTCTTTAATATATGACTTATGCAAGTTATTTTTTGAGAAATAATTTACGATTTTGGAGTCCAGATTTTTTATTTTTAACTTTATTTTTCATTAATATATAATAATGTGATTCGAATACATACATACATAGAAAATGAGTTTAGGATTCTATTTATCGGAAAAACCAGCTGTTTTAGAACTGCTATCTCTTCAGCTTTGCGCTTTTTTGGAATTTCCATCAGGCTGAAAGGGAGCTCTTATATTTAAGTTTTTCTTCAGCTCGACATCTTATCTTCGTTCATATGAAACTGAATAAGTATAATCAAATAAGTTGTGGTAGCGCCGGCGATCTGTAATTGAGAAGGAGACAAAATTGAGCTTATACCGAGTTTCCACTAAATGCCTACCATTTTAAAAAATGGCATGTGGGTGCAGACTTGATCACTATTATTTCTTAATTGCCAAATTTTATCAGTGATTATTTTTTATTTTTTTTATTTAAAGACTAATGGAAAACCGTTAGTATTTAAAAAGGAACAACCGAAAATATAAAAAACAAAAGGTAGTATTTTTTTGTAAATGCCGAATAAAAAATTCAAGCCAAAAAATCTTAAATAAGTATTTTTTGTAAACTAAGGCATAAACAAATCGAATAAATTTAATTTTTTCTGCCATTAAAAACCATAAATTTAAAAAGTAGAGGCAAAGAGATACAATGAAATGTGATCACAATAATTCTTCTGGCCCTCTCTTATTATAAACTTTAAGTAAAAAATTAATAAATAAATAATAAATTAATAAAAAATAAAACATTTTGAAAAGTTCTAAAAAATTGTTGTGTACTTATAAATATGGGACTCACAATGTCCACAAGGCGAATTCATATACGGTAAAAACGGGAGTACAAAAGCAAAAATTTACATGTATTTTGTTTTTGCTTTCGCGGCATGAACTTTTAAAATCAGTAAAAGTGTGCGTGAAAATGCAAACGAAATATTCCATGAGGGGAAAAATACACACAAAATCAGCTAATCTACCAGCACCACCTTGTATAAATTCGCCTTGCGTTTAAAACTGTCTTTCAGTTGCTATGAATCACGCAAAAACACTTTTAACCATTATAAAATTTATGAAATTATGACATTATGTTACACCTTGTGATTTTGTTTTTGAAAATGATATAATTGCCATACCTTAACAAAAGCGTCAGCGTTGTCAAAAAATTCTCACGCCCATAAAATTTGTATGAACCATACAGAAAACGTCGAAACTGTAATTTTCGTATTTCCCACAAACAAACCTATGCTTATTGTTGGTGTTATTTCTTCATTTAACGTACCATTGCCGCTTTTGTTCAGGGATGGCACTTCCGCGTCAGAAAACGCTCCACCCAACGCTTTTGTTTAGTTTATGGCAGTAAATTTTTCTTATAGTAAAAATTCTAAATTTACAAAAAAGTCTAAATCTTTTGTATGTGTAATTGAAATAATACTTTTATTACAGGTCCAGTTAGTCTAGACTTAACTTACGTGATTACTCAACACGTCATTTTAGCCAGAAGCGAAAATGTTTTTGCATTTTGCTTTTCAGCTAATTGCCACTTTGCCGCCTATAAGTCAAATCAAAAAAATTCTGGACAAAAATAAATTGCGTTGGCCAATATAATAGGTAACGTTACGTAATATAAGTTTTGACTAACCGAACCTTAAACCCCGAGAACTCACCGTATAAAGCAGAGTGCAGTTGATATCGAAGAATCCAGCAGCTGAAAAAGCCAACTTTTGATGTAACAGCTGTAGGGAGAACTGCTCGATCTATGGAGAGAAATACATAACTAGATTAATACTTTCAGTTACATTACGAAAATTGAGTTTGCAAAAATTTGTTTATGTAGGTTTATGAATCCATCCACTGAACTGTGCCAAGGACAAGGCAAAAATTGGCGAATTGGATCGAATTGATTAGTTTAGACAGGTAGATATGGTTGGGCTAACAGAAGCTCATTTGGATCATAAGCACAAGTCCGTTATACTACCACTACAAACGTCTTTATGAGCCGAGTAGACCGCCTTCGATACACTTTTGGTCAGAAGTAACTTGCATATGTCTTGATTTTCAAACGCTTGGCTGTCAGAGTACTTAGACGTTAACTTTTCTTGATAGCTCCGCGTAAATGAGCAGCCTATCCACTGCATTCAGAAAAATGTGCAACAGTGATCTTGAAACTCTAATTTGCGATTTATGGAGATCATCTTGCGAAATATGCCTACACTAACCCTTCCGTAAAACTTCAAACCATCCATTTGGGAGTCTACTATTGTCTCTTTCAAACTACTGCCTCATGTCCACTCATCCCTGTAAGTGGAGATAAATTGCTCGACTAGGCACTCAGTTATCCATTTTAGCAAGGATATAGTCGAAGCCTCCCAAAATACTAGAGTGTCCAAATAATGAGCATGCTAAGCACTCAGTGCTCCTAAGTCTGACCGTAGCCTTTGCTGAACCAGCCTTACCTAAGCAATGTTAAGGATGACGCTAGGAGTCAAAGTAGCAGCGGTCCTAGGTGTCCTACTGATTCCAAGTAGAGCCGCCAGCTGTACGCGCTCTAACTTTCTGATTAGTGCATCCTTCTCTACGGCATTTCACATAACCAGAGCTGCACAAAAGCTTATGGGCCTAACTATGATTTTATAGAGCCATGAAGTAGCTTGGAAATGAGAGAGGCCCCATTTACTACCAATTGCCCAGCCTTGCACTAGTAGAGCGCCTTTGATGCTTTCTTCACTCTCACCTCAATGTAAGACTAACACGACAGTTTCCCAGCGAGAATCAAACCTGGGAACTTGACTCTAACAGAAAAGCTTAGTGCCTTCGAAAGGTAGTCCTTAAGAATAGCCAGTCTTTTCCTCAGTTCTGCAGTTACTTCCGAAATATCGGACTCCTCGATACTTCTTGAGCTCGGCGGTATTTGAACCGTGACGTACGAAATTAGTGGTCTACTCCACCTGAGCTAAGGAAGCTCCATAATTTCTATAGGTAAACTAGGTCTTACTCACCACCGTGTTGTGATTATCGTTCCAGATATTAGTCTCAATGCGGTGCAGCCCCAAAGCGATTGTGGTCGTCTGAGAGTATGGCAATAATTTTATTTTTATTTTAAAGCCAGATTTATGTTCAACAGACTTACCTTCTGCACAGTCCTCTCA
Organism: Rhagoletis pomonella; assembly: GCF_013731165.1. Taxonomy (NCBI): domain Eukaryota; kingdom Metazoa; phylum Arthropoda; class Insecta; order Diptera; family Tephritidae; genus Rhagoletis; species Rhagoletis pomonella. The sequence continues at coordinate 14,968,914 of NW_023458567.1, read as the reverse complement.
CAGAGCAATGCCAACATCAACACATTGAAGAGGTGTGGCGCCGACCAAACGGCGCTGCTGGCGATTTGCAAGAAATCATTCAATGTGGCTGAATAGCCCTTGAAATTCAAGAAAATCCAATAGCAATTCGATGTAATGGATAGGAAATCATTGCCCACATTTGTTAAAATCGAAACACCAAAATCAGCATTCAGCGTGCCAGTTAACTCCCACAAGCGATTGTAGAGATCGCGTATGGTTAACAAACGCTTCATATCTGGATTCTCCATATCAGTGCGACGATTCTGCCAATCAGATGTTTCGTAGCTTGGGAAAGCTTGTGTTATATATTTCATTGCTGTATTTGAGCTGGAGTCTTTATCCGGCTTCTGCTTGCTCTTCAGCAGATTGAGTTCATTTAAGACTAGCACCAATTTATCCAAACGTTGTCGTACAATCATAATGGCGGTAAATATTTGAAAATATCGTAGGCCACAGACGAAAAATGGCAGCAGATAGAGCAGCCAGTAGATAGAGAAGTGACGATCTTTGGTAAGAAACTTTGCGAAGAGTATGAGCAGCTCGGAGCTTACATAAATGGCGAGCATAATGAGGCCCCGACGCCTGAGCTGATTGCGTAGAGAGCTGGGAAGGAGTGAGGTAATATGATGAAACATATTTGCCGAATTTCTACTCACCGATTATCGACCTCCACATTTAGCGAACACTCGAATACACGATCGATTTCTCGTACCTGCTTGACGAATAAGCTTTGTCCGCGTCGCTGTAAAAATGCCTCAGAAATAGTTACCAAATGTGATATACGTATGCCAATTATTTGTATATAATCCACGGTTTGTCCAACATCATTCTGCGATTCACGAAAATAGTTTTTATCGAAATATACGCCAAACACCAGAATGGCCAGAGACATGATGACTGTGCAAATGGCATAGCACTCGAGCAGACGTGAAATATAAACTTTGCCATTTTTACGATCCAACAGCCATTGGGATAGCGCAGCAATTTGCAGACAGATATGTAAGCCGACCGTTGATTCAGCGATGTCCATTATGTGGGAGTTGATTCGGTTTATTCGAAACTAAAAAGTTTAACTTTAGCTTGACGGCAGCAGCTTTTAAGTATTAAGTTTAGATCAGTCTAAACGAGAGTCGATTATCTAAAATTAAAAAAGAGGCTTCGACAGGTACTATGTACACTAGGGAAAAAGCAAAAGAAATCGCGAAAGTTGTTATAAAGACCCATTCTAAAACTATCCATTCAGCTGCGAGAAGCTGGAGCTGCAGCTGAAGCCAAGCTTGCAGAAGTGCAGCGAGTTGAAGCGTGTGGATAGGGGAAATTGGGGTGGAAATTGTTGCAAATAAGTGGGGCGATACCAAGTTGTGACTAGAAGACTAAATAACTGACAAGTGAATCTAAAGAACAAATAGGCAGTCGATGTGAAGAAGGAGGCGGATAAATCAGACGATACGACGCTTAGCAGACGTGAGAGTCAGTAAAGGCTGACGAGCCGGGAAACTTGACTAAGTGAGACGTGCGCTTCGATGCCGGGACGACGCGATTTTCCAAGCACATGTTGTATGAAGAAAGTCGAGTAGTTGTACGAGACTCCGATTTCAACCAGTCCTTATTGCAACTTTTGCGCGATGCGCCAGATTTGCATTCGGCGAAGTCGTCAGTGTGGATTAGGTTGGCGTGGCGTTCGTTCAGAGGCGGACTTGAGGATGATGGATTATTTTTATTAGATTTTTTAGCAGACGCAGTTAAGTCTAGTCTCACGTGGGACGGCTGTGATACTAGTCGGCCTAAGTGGATGATTAGCATCGGTTAGGTCATCAACTTTTAGTTGGCACTAGTTTGTTCGATTTTGTTCGGTCGTTAATTGAATCCTTTGTTTCTCCATCGACCATTGATTTGTTGTAGACGGACTTACCTTATGTCTCGGTGCCAGGCAGTACGAGAGCCGGAGGGTTGCGAAAGTTTTAGGGCGGTGACCCACAACTAGTCGGAAAGGGATTAAGTATTCGCTATGTAGATTAGGAGCCAGGAAGCTGGCTGACCGGTGTTTGCAGTGATGACAAATGATGATCATGTCAACAAGCATAGTCTGAGTGAAGTTGACTAGTAGAACCATACCCCGAAGATGTATTGAGCCGCAGACTTACCCGTGATTGGCATGGATAGATTTGTTAGTGGAAGAAAGCTTTTGCCATACCGGCGTGGGTGGAAGAAATTTCCTTCTGGCTGGGTTGACTAGTTTGAATGGGACTGATAGGAAGAAGAAGCTAAGATTTGAGAGAAGTGTTCAGGTCATTCATTGGTAGGCTAAATTTGGGGCTGGGGAAAGCGGCTACCTAAATTTCTGAGGTTATACACAGCGTGTTGAGACCCTGTGGCTAATTTGACTGGAGAGCGGCTGCATTTATGAAGAAAGAATGTTCATATGCACAAGAAATGTCATATATCCCTCTTGATGGTACTTGATGTAGTTGTTCTCAGATGTGCTCGGAACGTCTCCTAAACTTAGTGTCATTTTACTCAGAAAAGAAAACATGTCGACCAAAATCTTTAAGTCGAATAAGAAAACTATAATCGAGTGCTTAGGTTTTCCCAGAAAACTGAATATTTGCAATACAGTTCAACACAAGATCTTTATGCTCAGTTTGCGCTGATTCTTGCAGGAGTATTATAGCCTCACATGGTGTCCGAGGATTATTCTAATTGTACTCAAGTAAATTATTATTAAACTTATGCACTTATAGCTTCTCTTTTAAATATGCCATTAGCATGAAATGGGTCAAATCTTTTTTTGTTTTATTTAAGTATTTGGCCGTTCTGATTCTTCATGTCACTGCTTTTTTAAACCGACTCCCTTAAGCTTCTGTTTCTTCTCACACTCTATTTAAGCTTTTAAAAAATTTTATCGTACAAAAGGCGTCTAAATTTACGAAGCTTAACCTGCAAACTGATAAGTCCTTGAAATCATATTTTCATTGTCACCTAACAATTGTTCACAGAAAGTAAACCATTAGCTGACATTGTTCTTAGCTAATGCAAATTCCATTTATTTGATATTTACCAAGTCATTGGAGACTAAGAAATTCCTGCACCCAGCAAATGAACAAATGTAAGCTTTTAAATTCGGAAAATAGTGCATCAACTAGTTACGATATGGGTAATATGAGTCCAAAGCTGCCGCAGAGTACGTGCAGGAAATAATTATGAATAAGATAGATTGAGTTGAGATACTTGCGACGATATGTTGAGCTAAATTTAGCTCCTTCACTTCTCTTTCGCCTCTGGAGAAGACATTCTATGCGAAATCCTTAATCTCTTAGAAACTGATCTCTTCATTTCTATTAGTTTAGATTAGTCTAATCTTGCTGGCCACACACAGATTAGGTAAGATGAATTCGAACCTCAAGTAAGTGTCCTATGGGATACCAACATGGCGAGTCCAATCAGAGCTTAGGGTCCTACTGTTGTGACCCTCTAAAGGTACCCAAAATGAGGGAATCCAAAGCTATCTTGAAAGAGTTCTTAATAGCGCTGCGTGGGTGCATAAGAGTTACACCAAAGTTTCCTTGGTAATTCCCGTCTTGCTTCTAGTGGGCCAGTCATCAGCCTGAAGTCTTTTTTTCAGCAGTGTTAATACGAAACGCGTGAACTTGCTTTCTTTTTGATTGTACAAGACCCCAGTAGTTTTGCAGGTAAATCGACGTCTCCAACTAGCAATTGCTTTCCATTTCGTTGTATCTAGAAGTGTAATTTTGTAAAGTTACTTTGGCTTTCGATCTATGTGGGCCGGTTTCGTGGACTTCTTTCCATCTTGAAAATATGCCCCCAGACTCCACTTCCTTCATTTTTGAGTTGTTTGTGCAGATATTAAACTTCTATGTCTGGGTCCTATAGTATAGGGATGGCCGGTTAGCAATTTCATCCGATGCTCCGGTCGTACAGAAACTGCAAAGTAGGTCCGCACCGCAGTCAGGTCTTAGCAAGTTCGTAGAGTCGTTTCAAGGCTGCTAAGAGAATCGACAACGATCGCCGAACCGTTGACCTGACGACGGATGTGTTTAGGATTGCAAGAGACATTCTCTCTATTTCTGTGCTTGGCTTGAAGCGTCTTGCACTCTGGATATATGTATGTACATGTGTTTTTAGGCGTAAGCCGGCCTCCTTGATCTTCTAAGGTGTGCGTCTAGGAATTGATTAAGCGCTTTCAAATACAATATTAAAAAGGAGACAAATTTTCATCTACCATAGGTATATTCCTTCTTAGTTTCGAAACTAGTCATTAGGCATATTTCCTCCCCATTTTGCGGCCAGTGACGAGTATTATAGAAGTAAGTAACTGCCTGTTGAATTTGAAACTTAAAGTATGCATGTGCATACGTAGTAAGGTGGGAGAATATTTATGGAAGTAAAAGTTGTGGCCATCCATCATCTGTAATTGACATATACTTACTTACGATGATGATGGCTAGTGAGAGCCCATTGAATGGGTTTACCTGCTATTTTGTAGATATTTTTGTACGTAGATACATATGTATATAGTAGCTGCATAGACGTGCCGATACTTGTATTTGTACTTACATATATGTAAATATGTACATAATATGTATGTTTGTGCTGAATTCTATTTGTGATGATTAATATTTGCCTCAAAATAAACAGCAAAATTGAGCTATTATCTTTACGAAACGTCTTTAAAAACCTTTTGTATGCACATTAGGCTGCGTCACCGAAAAAAGTCGCGGTGGACTGATGTGAAAAGACCTCCAAAAACGAGTTTTTATACCCGAGCGCACTATGTAGTACAAAGTTTATTAAAATTTGGCTCCCATAACGGTTGTTTGTAACAGCCTAAAAGAATCGAGATAGATATAGACAAATGCATATATAAATGATCAGAATGAAAAGAGAAGTCGATTAAGCCATGCCTGTCTGTCCATCCGTCCCTCCGACTCTCTGTATACACGTTTACTCGAGCAAAAATTGAGATATTTCCACGATGGTGTACAGGTTGCCCTTTATCCAAGGTAGGTTGCTGTTGAAAATGGGCGAAATCGGACTGTAACCATGCCCCCTTCTCATATAACGGTATTTTCGAAAAATGCAAAAACTATGATATTTTAGTAAATATTGGATACAAATTGTTGGAAATTGGCATCTGAAGTAGAATTTTATGAACTTTTTGGAAAAGCGGCGTGACCCCGCCCACTTATGATGAAATACTATATCTTAGTAGCCGCTTCACCAATTTTTACCAAACTCGGTACTAGCTTGCTTAGAACCCAGCTAAGACATTTGTTGAAAATCTTTGAAATCGGGCAATAGCCACGCCCACTTCCCATATAACGATACTGTACAGAAACACGAAAACTGCTATAAATCAGTAACTACTGAAGGTAATTGACTGAAAATCGATTATTGCAATGACCACTGAGCAGAAAATTAGACTATTATAAATTTTTGGATTTTGGGCGTGGCTCCGCCCACCTATGACCAAAAATGTGTTCCCCGGTAACCGATTTATCAATTTCTACCAAACTTGGTGCATTTAGTAACCTTGGTAGAAAAATTAAATCGTTGAAAATTATTTAAATCGGACTAAAATTGCACCGGCTTCCCGTATAACGATAATTTTCGGATAAAGGAAAGCTCCGATATTTCATTAACTGAGAACTTTAGTTAGTACTTACAACAATCTCTACTTACTCTTATACTTCTTTTCTTGTTTGTAAATAAAATTGGGTCTTAAAATTACTTTAAAAACTCCCCTCAGATGATGGAAGGGTTTACTCCAAAAGGTCTGCATTAAAATGTTTGAACATTTTAGTAACGGATTGAAAATAGTGCGATTTTTGGTGGTATTTCAAAATCGGTTCAGCTCTTGTAAATCTTAATATTTTTCCGAAATATTTTGGCGAAACTTTTAAAATAGAATAAACTTTGCAATTCCCATCGAAAAATAGTACCGTTTTTTGTACGGAGAGTGATGCACCCTAATGCAGATAAATTTTTGTAAATCATTTTTAAGTAGAAGCATCATTAATATGCCGATACCTATGAATAGGATTTTGCTGTATGGGCAACATATTTATGTACCTCAGTGACTTGCGTAAGAAGAAGGGACACTTACCAAACCTTCTGCTGGTTTACGTCACAGAAGAAGGCAATACCTTATATTGAAAGTTTTATAGTAATTATTTGTTAGTAAGCACTTAAAGTGGTGGCGAAATCCTGAACGCTGTTTATGAACGAAGCTTATGTTCTTCCACTCGGCCAAACATCGATAGCGAAAATCAGGGACAAAAATACGAAAGTACGCGGAGATGTCGGTATACCATCGGAGCTATTGAAAGCAGGCGGCCATAATAAGGCAGATTTCGCGAGTTGAGCCTTCTAAACGTTTCATATGAGGACCAAACGATGATATTGTGTGAAAGACTCTGATTTATTATATTTTGAGACTTCAGTCCTGCTAAATCCACCATAGACCAGACTTTTATAGCATGCCAGGTCTTATAAAAGATTTTAGGTGAACAAATTTACACATACTACACCTTCGTCAATTTCAAACCTCGTTTTGACTGCACGAAGAAGGCTTATACCCAGACGCCAAGTATAAATTTAAGTTGTCCGCAAAACCAGAAAAGTTTCTAGTGGCTTTGGGGCTCTTTATGTGAGAGACATATACCGACGAAGATACAATAATGAGCTTTACGAAAGAGAAAGGAAACTTGGCGAAGTTTTTGAGTCTCGGTCCAACCCGACAGATGGCGCTAGTGCATAAACTTTCTGACTTAAAAGGAAGATCAATGACAATTGAAGTCCTTTACGTCATTTTTCAATTACTTTAATACGGTGGTTGCAAACCCGAGAATTTGGATAAGTTTAAATGTGGACGCTACTTTTATTTCATAACATTGCTGATTTTCTGCGATTAATCTCCAATCCTGGGTGATATGGGAAAATGCATGTATACTACATTTAGGTCTAAATACAATTTCTCTGTTTCTTTTCTGTACCTGATTTTAACATCTATGATTTTTTGGTCCTTTTATCTGCTGCTGGTGAAGTAATTGTCTTTTGTCAGAAAAGAAAACAAAAGAAAGATTCATTTCCGATATATGTATGTATTTTTTTATTTTTAAATGAGTAATTTATGTATATATGCATTCCAATTGTTTTTTGACGTAGCTATTAATTTTCTAGGACTTCAAAAATTGTATGAGTATCACTAAATTCATTGCCACGGCTGTAAACATCTGCAAAAACAAAAAAGCAAAAAAGGTTACAAATGGTGTAGTAAAGGAAATTCAAAGCAAGATATACTATATATGAGCAAATCTCACAAGTTGTTTTTTTTTACTGTCACTCCCTTCTCTCCCTCTCCGGAAACAAGTACAACAGATAATAAATCAAGTATTTGAACAATTTTAGCCCTAAAACGTTTATTCAGGCGATTCTTCGCCAGATTACAAATTTTTTCATTGTCACTCGAAAAACTCATAATTGTTTTGTTTTAATAACATTGGGAAGTTTTCAAATATGATGTTCATATTAGAGCCAATGGACGCTGGCATCTATGAAGTTTCAAGAGTGTAGCACGAAATTAAAAAAATGGCAGCAGACAGAATATCTGTCGCAGTTATTTTATAATAATAATAATAGATTGGCGCTTACACATATGTTAGTGTTTGACCGAGCTTCTCCTCCGACTTGTGGCGTGCGCCTTGACGTTGTCACACAAAGCGGAGGGACCTACAGTTTTTGTATTTTTATGAGAAGCTTTTTTTCATGGCAGAAATACACTCGGAGGTTTGCCATTGCCTGCCGAGGGACGACCGCTGTTAAGAAAAAACCTTTTTCTATATTTTTTTGCGATGTTGCTTTGACCAGGGCTTGAACCCAGGTGCTGATGAGTGAAAGCGCGCACTGCTTACCACTACACCACAGCGGCCGGCAGTTATTTTATAGTCTTTGAAATTTAGTATTTTTTTTTTTAAATTTTTGTAATTTGAGATAGTTGAATATGTTAAAATCAAACGATGAATATGTTCGAATCGAGTGTAATAAAACACGTTTTTATCCAAAAAGGTAACAACTAGTGAGATTTGCTCAAAGAGAGAATTAAGAAATTTTATATATTTATAGTTATGTATGTATTAGACTGCATCACCAAAAAAATTGTGGTTTTTCCGCCGGGATCACCAACCCATAACAGGGTGGTTGGTCAAAGAAAAAACATTGAACGAAGGAGAATATGCAATGGGGGTACCTCTCGACATAGCGGGCGCATTGAATAACATTTCAGCCGAAGCTACTAGGTTGCCGCATACTCTCGGCGGAATGAGGAGCAGCAACTTCGCGGAAACAAGTAAACACAGGGACTCTACAAGGGGGGGTTCTATTTCCCCTCCTACGGTCGTTAACAGTCAACAGAATTCTCAAAGCTTTTGAAAGCAGAGCGACAAAAATAACTGCTTATGCGGACAATATCGCAATAATTCTATGCGGAAAATGCCTCAACACGATGCGCTCCCTGATGGACCAGGCACTTCGCAATTATTTATAAATGGTCCGAGGAAGTAGGCCTTAGTGTAAAGCCGAACAAAATATGTAGATCTACTGCTTTTCACCAAGAAGTATAGTATTCATGAATGGAGAAAGCCTCAATCAGGGGGCGCGCTTCTAATACAAAATAATCACACGAAATACTTAGGGGTAATACTGGATAGCAAATAGACATGGAAGCGAAAAAAGCATGTGTTGCTCTCTACGCATGTAAAAAGATGCTGCGCAATATATGGGACCTATCCCCGAGTCTAACACATTACGCATGCAATGAGATTAGGCCTGGGTAACGGCGCAAATTTTTTGGCGCTGACACACTAACTCCAGCGCCACTGTCGGAATCAGCACAGTGTGTTGGCGCAATTGTGCCTCTTCAGGCTAAAGCTGGGTGATATCGGTTGAGAAAAAACTCAAGTATACCCAAGTTCAAAACCCAAAACTCGCCTTGTGCTACACATCCCTTCTATTTCGGGTGTTCTTTTCTGGTTCTTTGCCACACCTGGTGTTGTCAGAGTTCCGGTGTTGAACTAAGGTGAATTAATAAAAGGTGGTATCGGTTGGGCAAAAACAACTCAAGTATACCCAAGTTCAAAACCCAAAAATACAACAAACACATAATTTTCACATTCAAAAGGACCGCGGGTAATTTTAGCAACACCACCTTGTAAAAATTCGCCTTGTGCTGCACATTTTACAAGTGAAACTTCGCCTTTGTGTGTTCCTTGCTGGTTCTTTGCGCCGCCCGGTGTTGTCAGTGTTCCGGTGTTGCTGGCGCCATTGCGTCACTGAGTTGTGACAATCGGTATCGGCGCCAGTAACTCAGCTCTCGGTATCAGCGCAATGGCGCGGCGCCGCACTGTGTTACCCACGGCTAAATGAGATTGTGAAACCGATATTATACTACCGAGTACTAGTGTGGTGGACAGCAATGAATAAGAAGACCTATGCAAAACGTTTCGATAGATGCAAAGACTAGCGATGATAGAAATAACGGGAGCATTGAGGACTAAGCCGACAGCTGCGCTGAGCGCCACCCTGCAGATTTGGCTGCTAAAAACATAACCCTGAAAACTGCAATGCGGCTCAATGCTAATGGTCAGTTCAATTGAATAGTAAGCTTTCCTGCCACCTAGTGAGAAAAATAGACTATTTCATCCCGTGTCTGCAATTTGGGGAAAGTCTGTCAGTAACGATCGAGGAGGATGGATGGCCCAAGGGTCTGCAAGAAGGATATAGTGCAATTCACAGACGGCTCAAAAACAACAGATGGCGGTGGAGGAGGTGTCTATTGCAAATAATTAGAAATAAAAACGTCGTTCAAAGTACTGCAGCATCGTCCAGGCGGAAGTCGCGGCGGAGCTTCTCAATAACAAGCAATGCTCATAGCAATTAAATTAATTTCTATATATGTAGATAGCCAGGCAGCCATAAAATCCATAGTGTCAGATACGACGACCGCAAAAAGTGTCTTAGAATGCAGAAATGAACTAAAAATGCTAGGGGTAACTAGGAAAATTCACTTGTACTGGGTACCTGTATAGAGGCATACGGACGGGTGGATACTCTAGCAAAAGAAAGAGTGCTACTAAATAAATCAATCACGCTAGAAATTCCCTTCTCTCTAAAGGCTCTAAAAAAGCAAAGTGGCTTAGGCATGTTCCAAGAGGCTGATAAAAGGTGGTCACATCAACGTGGATGCGAAGTATCTAGAGCCATGCTCACTTCAAATGACCTGAAATTGACAAAACTTATACTTAAACTTCCAAGCAACGACTATAGACTTCTAGTGGGTCTCATATTTGGTCACAATTTTATAGCTTACCAAGTTCTCAAAATGGGTTTGGTACATAGTACATAGTACATAACTGTAGGAAGTGTGAAATTGATTAAGAAACGGTGGAGCACATCCATAGCGTGCGACTGTACAGCGCTGCCAAATTTGCATCTGAACTAATTTGTTTGGGGAGAGTGTTAAAAAAATCCTAAAATTCGTTAAGAATGTTTTTTGGACTCTTGATATAATGCCCGCCTCTTCATTATGAATGGTCGTTTTTATCTGGTAACACTATGGACAAAAAAATCTGTCTATGTGAGGCTTTTACTAGCCAGCCAGTTCCACCTAACCTAACCTTCTTTAATGCGGCTCAGATTAGAGCAGAGCACATTATGTGCCATTTCGAAGGTCTTCTAAAAGTCGCCGAACTTAGAAGTGCAAGACTATATGGCACTTGGCAGAGGCGTTTGCGAGGTTCCTTAAGGATCAAACCGTAACCAAGTCATTGAGACATGTACTGCTTTATATTTTAAATTATATATATATATGTAGTATCTTCACAGGCTTACCGTCATCAGCAAACGTCGTTCCAAGACGAAAAAATGTTTTGCGGTCACTTCAATGCGTTGCAGCTGCAACTGTGATGTAAGCTGATATAAGACCAGCCGATATGGGCCAAGTGACTTTGTAGAACTCATTATGATTATTTTGCCTAATATATGCGTCACAGTGTGCCCCTAGAGGTATGCAACGAAATTTTAATATTCATTAAATTTCTCTCAAAAATATTCGGTTACTCACCAGCTGCTTGCAGTTATCGCATAAATAAGATAAATGCCAAATGATGGCAATATATGGTACCGCTACTACCGGTCCGGCAATAAAGTAATACTGACGCCTTACAAAACCATCGAGGCTCAATAGCGTCCAATATAGATTGCAGCTAAAATCAAATGAATAACCAACGATGATGCTAAATAGTGACCAACCGGCAAAGTCATTCAACAGCCGAAATGCCTTGTGCAACAGCGCGTAGACTTCCTTGATGGCCAGCAAGTATTCCAGAGAAGCCAATTTCTCGTAGTCAATATCCAACATGCGCTGTTCGGGCGTCATATGATATGCCTCAATTTGGCGCAATTTCGTACAGAGGCACTCCAAATAGCGACGCAGGGTGCACACATAGAGCACAAGTTGTATGATACGTAAGCGTAATGTTATAATGGACCAAAGTCCATGCCAAAAGTAGCCCGTGTAATTTAACCACGTTGAAGTTATTATGAAGGTAGTGAATGAAAAGAATGAATACGTTACGTGAAAAATCAGCTTAAAACGCACCTTCCTACACAGCGCCACCTGTTGCACATCCTGTCGCAAGCGCAACTTTAGCACCACTTCAATCTCGTCCAGCAGCTGGAGGAATGCCTCGTGCTGTGGCTTCTTGCAAACCGCCTCCATTATGATAACGAAATTTGTGCACAATTGCGATGTAAAGATGAATGTGGACACTACCCAGGTGAGCATAAGTTCCGGTATGATGCCGCGCCAGTAGATGCCATGCATGTAGAGCACGCAAAGTGCGCTGAACAAAATGCAAACGTGCAGGCATTGAAGAAAAAAGTGGCAGGAATATTTGTTAGATTTCTCGAGCCAAGCCTGGTGTTTGCCTTGCTTTCGCGGCGCTTCCGTTAGGCTTAGCATTGAATGTTCTTTTGTTTCATGGCAAGCAGTTAAATAAATGCCAAAAAGTATGAAATAACGTAACCAAACGCGAAATTTCTTCTCCATTATGGGGGAGAAAAATTGAAACTGATTACATTCTTTGAACATAAACTTTCCACTGGAAAGCAAATGTACAAATTTATGCATGCGAAATGCAATTTTGACAGACATATTGATGGCGCGCTACATAGTTGATTGTATCATGCATCTGATAACGGGCAACGAAAATTATGACACACATACACATGCACATACATGGCTACATATACGTACATACAAATGTAAATTGGTACTCTAGTATAAATTTAGGTGGAGTGAAATAAAAATTAATTAGAACAAAAAATCATTTTAATCACAACTTTGTCAAAGGTTTGAAAATAAAAGGAGGGACCTAATGGAATGCAACGGAATATTTAGGAATGGAACAAAAATTTTTTCAGATATAAATTCACAAACAGCGTGAAAACAAAAAAGGGACATAATGGAATGGAAGAAAAGCTTATGGAAAGGAAAAAGCAGGAACAAAATGGAATAGAGTGGAACAGTATGGGAACGGAACTAAGTAGTAATACACGGAATGAGAAAGCTAACTGAAAAAATATTGAATGGAACAAAGAATTATTTGAAATACACTTCCACTAAAGAATAGAAAATAAAATGCGGAACATAATGGAATAGAGCGGAGTCGTATGAAAAGGAACGAAAAGTTATTTTAAATATAAATTTACCAAACGTTTGAAACAAAAGAACTGAATGGAACGACATGGGAACGGCATAAAGTAGCGAAGAATGGTATGAGATACCTAATTGAAAATAAAAAAACATGGAATGGAACAACTGAATCTTCATTCGAACTTCGAAAATAAAACGTGGAACATAATGAAGCAAAGAAATTATTGTATTAAAAATTTTCCTCCGGATTGGAAATTACAAGGCGGAACAAAGTGAAATGGAACGGATTGGAAAATTACATATTTTAATTAAAAATTTATGTACGAAAGGTGTGCAAACAAAAGGAGAAACGTAACGGAATTAAGCGGAACGATATGGTAGTACAAAGGAACGGCTAATTAAAAAATATATGGAATGATACCAAAAATTATTTGAACTATGTACACTTTCACTTAAGTTTCGAAATTTAACAGCGGAACATATGGATGGGAACTTAAAGATGTGAAACGGAACAAAGAAGTGCTTGAGCTAAACAATTTGTTTAAGCTGTGAAAGTACAAGGGAAACATAATGGTATGAAACAAAAAATTATTTTAATTAAAACAATTTACTAAGAAGAACATAATGGAATAAAATACGAAGTTTTATCTGAATTAAAAATTTACCTCATTTTGAAAACACAAGATGGCATGTAATGGAACGGAACGGAACTTTACGAAATGGAACAACAAATAATTTAGTATAATCGATAGATTTCGATAATTTGGTACATATCGATAATTCAATAAATTTAAAAAAAAAAATCGACTAATTTCGATAATTTTCGATAAATTTCGACAACTGTTAGTTCTAAGAACTCGATAAATTTCGATAACTCAAAGATGTATACATAAATCGATATAAATCGATAAACTTTGGATACCTCAAAAAATTTCGATAACTCCGTTAATTTTGATATACTTCGAAAGTTATCGACACTCTGGCAATACGATAAAATTCGATAAGCAGTGACAACTCGATAAACTTATACAACGTTGAAACTTCGATAACTCGATATATTTTGAAAATTCCTAAAACTTCGATTCGATAAATTCACAAATTTCAGTAAATCAACAATAAATATCTATAGCAAGATAAATTCAAAGAACTCGATGCATTACGATAACTCGATAAATTTCAATAACTCAAAAAATTATAATAATTCAACAAATATCTACATTTTGACAACTTGACAAATTTCGATAATATCGTAAATTTTTATAACTAAATACAACTAATTTTCTGTGTCTAAAGGGTTCGATAATTAGATACGTTGCGATAACTCAATAAACATGGATAACTCGATAAATTCCGATATATATAAACGATACGATGATTCGATAAATTTCGGTAGCTTGATAAATTTTGATAACTAAATTTTTATGACAGAATTTATTTCGTTTCCTGTCGAAAAATTTCAAAAAAATTTTCTTACCCTTTCAGTTAACCCAATTCCTAAGTATTGCTCATTGTTTTCATTTTCGTCCTTATATTCAACTTTGCCCTTTACTTTTTTGTCTTAATCGTTTTTGTTATTTATTTCTTCATCTTCAGAATTATCTTTATTACAAAGTTTAATTTCAAATACGAAATAAAACAAAATGCGAAAACAACCCTAATTGAATAGCTTACAACAACAACTATACTAAAAAATTAAAATTTTTTAAACGACCATTTTGGCCGCAATATTCAGTCAATGTTGAAACCATAAAAATTATCTTCATTTACCTTTCCAATGGTGTTCTTGGTTTTGAAATCCGTTCGGTAGAATCACCCAGCGAACGGTGATAAAATTTATATTAGTGTGTTAAAATAGAGATAATCAACTTTATGTAAAATTGTTAAAGTTATAGAGTAGTATTTTACTACTTGATTGAGACATCTTTTTATAACTGAGTCTTAGTAAAACGAAGCTGATTTTATATACTAGGAGGCAAAATGTGCCTGATGCTTAGTTTGAATCCACCGCGGGTGTTGTACTGCCTCGAGGCTGCCTAGACAGGATACCCTCGATTTTATTCAGCTTATTAAACAAGTATGTATATAACATATATACCTGAGCATGTACACAAATATGTTCTATAAACTTAAGAACTCAATGAGTATCACCAAATAAGTTGTTGTGGCAAGAGTCAGCTGCAAAAAAAAAAATTGGAAAGGATATGTTTACAGATCGCCTTTAGCCTGCAAAAGCTTACGCTCAGGCTTACCGATGTAATTAAGCGCAAGTTCAGCGTGAAGAAGTGCTTAGCTGTCACCTCAATCGTCTGCAACTGTAGTTGTGTCGAGAATTGATGAACTAAAAGACGATACGAGCGCAATGACTTTGAAGAGCTGCTTATGATTATTTTGCTCATCAACGCTGCTAGGGTGTGTTCCTAAAAGTATGTATTGAATGCAGAAAAATTAAAATAGTTTCCTGCGCTCCCTGCAATACTCACCAGTTTCTTGCATTTATCGCACAGCAAGCTAATATGGCAAACAACAACTGACATGGTAAAAATCCACAAAAAGGTGATAATGTAGTAGTTACGATGTTCTAAATAGCCCTCAAAGCTAATTATTATCCAATACACGGTACAACCAAACTCAAAGGCATAGTTAGTTATAAGGCC